>NW_006160056.1:2316132-2325149 GCF_000334495.1 Tupaia belangeri chinensis
AGAAGGCGAGAAAGAGGGGAAGTGAGAAAGAAAGCTGCAAAGTCCGAGATTTAAACCATGGTCGGCCATGTGAAAATCTAGCACCTTAATCACCAAGCCACCTGCTGGCCCCAAGTGCTTAGTTTTAAATATATTTGAAAGTGAAATATCATTATCTTATACTGTTAGATAGGTTATGATAGTGAAATACATTGTCTAATATCAAATTATCTATATACATCAAATGCAGGCGTTCGGGACCATACCAGGCTGTCCTTAAAATGAAGTCATATTTATAGTATGAAACATATTTCTATGATTTTCACCCCATCTGTAATTTGGGCACTCTGGAGTATTCAAATCCTCCCACTTTTTTTCTGGGAACTTCTAGAGGAGGTTGCAAAAATGCTTATAAGTTTCTGATAATTGCTGTTGTAGTTAATGGGAGTTTGCCGGGACACCAGTTCCCAAGCCTCATGGCATTGCCCTTTGCCCTGCCCCCATCAACATCTTGGGGCTGGCCTTATTCCACAGCAAGCTTCACTGCTATGTGCTGGTTTCCCGTTGCAGCAACATTGTTGCTAACGATGCTCTAGAACCCTGAGCAGCAGAGTGACTTCTAGAACTGAAGCCAGTAGGGCTGGGACATATTCCACACAGGGGACAGAAGTATTCTCTTAAGTGTGTATTCTCTGTCTCAAGGAAATCTGAACAGCACAAGCTGATGGTGCTCCACTCTTTTCTAAAGCTCATAATAAATATATGGTTTATCAAAAGCATCGTTATGTAAAGAGAATTCTGACAGACCTATCTCCCTGGTCTGTTGCTCATGCCTGTCCAAACTGTAAGTACTGCTTAAGCTCAAATCTGACTACCTGTTTAATTTTATTTCAGTTTTGAAATGGGACAATCCTTACCTACACATTGGAGCAGACTCCAGTCTAACCAGAACAAGCCAACAAATACATATTTATTGTGCCTAACACTATGCTAGGTACTGAGACCATATGATAAAGCATGGCCTGTTCCCTGCCTTTGAGGATGCTGTTTCTCCCCTACTAGCTCAAAAGCAAGAATGTGAGCATTGAGATAGAATGCACTGTATGAAAACTGAAACAATTGGCCCTAGTTTACCCGGAACTCCCCCAACCATAGCATCACCTGACTTACTGTGAAAGGTGGACAGTGTAGTGGAGCTGGGGATGGTTAGGTTTGTTTGTGGAAAAGGCCTCTGAGCTAGCTCACATTCAGAGGGAGGCGACCTCACATGAAGAATACCTACCTCCTACCTCAAGACCCTGCAAATGGTTTGGGGATGGTTGGTGAACCACAGGTATTCCTAAAGCTGGTTTCTATTAAGCAGGGAAAACTAGAAGCCTCGCTTTTCCTCATCCTTGCCGTGGAATGAAATCAATAAAGTCAGTTACTATTTAGACAAGTGGGTGAGTGCTGTTCTTTTGGGAGATACTGTTTTGGGGGAGGGACTGACCGATAGACCCCACTAAAGAGCTTTTGGTGGCACAGGGAGAGCACAGCTAGAGGGTGATTCGAGTAATGCAAGCATCAGTGGCAACTCTGTTAACATCTTTAAGTTAAATCTACCTAATCAAAATCGTCAGGAAAGCCTTACCTTTGCATATGTATTTTTGTTACTCCACAAATAAAATGTGTAGCTCAAAATCTGGCACAGTGACTGTCTACACAGGGCTGAATATCTGTGGAAGAAAACTGCCGAAGAGAAGTTTGCATTGCCAGATGCTTGGCATCATGTAGTCAAAACATTTTGAATGTATTTTAAAATCATCTTCCAGATGTGCAATGACTTGTAGCTATCCATAGCCCTTGTCCACATCATGGAAGGGGGCTGGAAAACTGAGGTAGTTACTCAGATTATACAGGAAAATGGAACGCTTACTGCCTTCTTGGTCTGATTGCCTTGGGAAAAGGAGTTAAAATTTTTTCTCTCTCTTTTTTTTTTTTTTTTTGGCCATTCTAC
Organism: Tupaia belangeri chinensis; assembly: GCF_000334495.1. Classification (NCBI taxonomy): domain Eukaryota; kingdom Metazoa; phylum Chordata; class Mammalia; order Scandentia; family Tupaiidae; genus Tupaia; species Tupaia belangeri. Next base: position 2,318,108 of record NW_006160056.1, read on the forward strand.
CAGTTTTTTCAGTCATGCCTTTGTCCTGACAAATGGACACACAAAACTTTCCACAGTACCTTGCATTGGCTGTGTAAAAGATACTATTGCCACCAAGTTCTGATGTTTTATGACTCTGGAAGTAGTCTAGTGATTTAGATTTCAACTTTATTTTGTGCTTGTTTTCCCTAGTTCTTGGTTTTAAATATTATTAATTCCACATATATCAATTGGTTCACTTTCTTTTTGTTTTAAGACGTGTGTTCAAGAACATGAAATTAAATAAGGGGAAAAAGTAACTAAAAATGTAGCATAGGTTTATTTGTCCTTTAAATAGACTTTCCCATAGCAATTCACACTCATCAGTGAGTTATATTCTGTACTAAACCTACTGTAGGACGTATGTATATGCACATAGGAGGTGCTAAATATGCAATGACCTACTAAATTTATAGAAAAAATTGCTTGGTGAAAGTTGCACCTTATGAATTCTTCACAGCTATTTCCTCCAGACTACACAAAGATATTCTATTTGTACTTAAGAGCTCATTAGCATGGAGACCAACAGGTGGCATGATGCTGAAAGTGCTGGACTCCCACATGGCCGGCCACAGTTTGAGTACCGAACCCTGTGATTTGAAAAATCACAGTGGCCACATGTGTGCGTATGCCCCAAATCCTGAGAGAATGGAGGAGAAGGGATTGCAGCATGACTATCTCCCCTGGGGGCCTGTTTTCTCACTTTCCCACTCACTGTCTCTCTCTTTCTTTTTCTAGGGAGCACAGGCACTGTATGAGAAAAACCTTTTTTAAAAAGTTCATTAGCATGTATCTATGGGCTTTGTCATTGACATGGCAGCATTGCCAGATTTTGTTTTGTTTTGTTTTGTTTTCTGGTTTTTTTAGAGGGAGATTTTTCCTAGAGGGCCCATGTACTCACCAGAAAGACAGAGATAGATAGACACAAAACAAGAAATCAACCCCCAGGAGACATGGCCATTCTCCTCTAGTCTTCTCCTGGGATTTTAGGCACTCATGCATATATGCCAGGTGTGAGTTTCAAGTAGCCAAGTCCTGGTTCAAACCATGGTCAGCCACATGGCAGTTCAATGCCTTAACCACTACACCACCTGCTGTTCCTACCAGTTTCATTTTTTTAATTGCCAAAGGGCACAAGCAAGAAAGGGAAAATGCAAAATTACTTTATTTTATTTTATTTTCTACCTGAGGGTGTGTGCACTCCCAGATAGAGAGTGTGAAAGCACCCTCCAAAGGGGCATGGAGATGCCAGAATCCTTTATCCTCCATTTCTCCATCCTGTTGCAATTTGGAGCATACATGCATACATACCTGGCATGTTTTTCATGCTCCCAGGGTCAGGATTCAAACCTTGGTCAGCATGTGGGCTCTGGCTTCTTTAATCATGAGCTATGGGCTGGCCCTTCATTGCCTGAAACAGCACATTCTGAAATGGTGTTGGTGTCGATCCATTTCTCAAGACATTCTTTTCTGTCGATGTAAGTAAGTAAAATGTTCAATTAATTTCCAATTATTTCTGATTATTCTTTGACACCAGTTATACATTCATAGAGCTGGCATTGGCAAATATAATAAGCTGCCATCTCTTTCTGAATGCTACAGTTGAGTTAAAGGTAAAGACAGGATTTCTGAATTGTTTTGCTAGAGAATTAGTGGAAGTTTGCCCAAGTGATGCAAACTAATAGGCATAAGATGTCAACTGCTCTGAACTGAGTAAAAAAATTTAAAAATGGAAATATGTTCCTTTACTTTACATGCCAAAACCACCCAGAAACTTTATCTGCATTCATAGGAGGAAGGTTGAGTGGCAGTGGAAGATAGCTTAATCTACCCAAAGAACAGAAGAGCACTCAGTTGGAAAAGTGCTTGCACATCTATATTCATTGCAGCCTTATTCACGATTGCTAAGACATGGAACCAACCCAAATGCCCACAAACAGATGAATGGATTGAAAAGGTGTGGCACATATACTCCATGGAATGCTATTCAGCCATTAAAAAACAACAAGGCCCTGGAATTTGATAGAAAGTGGACGAATATAGAAGATTTGTTGCTGAGTGAAGCAAGTCAGGCTATGAAAGAGAGACATTGCAAGTCAGGCTATGAAAGAGAGACATTAACATATACCAACTTTCTGCACTCTATGGTAGAGACCAAAAGACTGGAGAACATAAAAGTATTAAAGATTGTAATGGACACTAGAGACAAAGTGGAAAGAGCGTGAGAGGGGAAGAGCGCATGAAATTTGGGGGAGGGGATAGAGAGGTAAGTCACTTGTGGGACACAGATAAGGTTTATTATCTGTTGAAGAGGATGTGTATGGTGGTCTCAACTGAGCTGGACTGAGGTGTATATCATGCTGGGTAAAGTCTCTTCACAATCTTAAAAAAAATATTTACCGGAGGGGTCTTCCAAGAGTTCATTGGAAATACATATTATGAAAAAATTTTTTGCACCAAAATAAATTTGTATTTTAGTTTTATTTTTCCATGAACTTTTTGAAGGTCCCTCACATATTTTTAATACTATGGGACAAATTTGAAAAAGTTTTCAGAAGGCATGTGGATTTTGATTAATGGGATAGATGGTAGTACCTCTAGGGAGAGAGTCTTTTAGTGAATATAACTTAAATGTGAAGGTTTTATTTTAGAGGGAGACTATACATGACTGAGGTTGTTAGGAAGGCAGTGTTTCAGATTGTGCTGGTTCGATTCCAAATGCCCTGTGCAACGTCACTCCTGCCTAAAGATTTTTGTTCTCTTTCCTTGTTGGTTAATCTGTGAAAGGTTAATTGGAGAAAGGAGTTTAGTATGAGATGGTGTCCACGGGAAGTAAAAAAGCAATTCATTGATGGCTTTGAAGGTAGAAGGTTGCTGGCAGCCAGGAAGAGAAGGTAGGCTTTAGAAGCTAGACAGCAAGGAAAGAAATTGATTCTTCCCTTCCAAAATGGGATGCAGCCCTGTCTGTAGCCCCTTGATTTTATTTACTTCTAATGCCCAGAATTATAAGATAATAAATTTGTGTTGTCCTAAGCAAATAACTATGTGGTCATTTGTAATAGCAGCAGTCAGAAACTAGTACCAACACCTGGTAACTCTCAGGCATTGTCTAGACATGAAGAACAGCATAGAAAGAAGTGAATGCATCTCTTGTCTATGTGAACCTTACCAGTTCCATGTGTTCATTGTATTTTGCCCATGAAGAAATAAAGAATTACATGGTTTTCACACATAAAGTCAGTCTTTTTTTTTTTTTACTTTTAAAAAATTTACATGTAATAACTATACATGTTTACAGCATACAAAATTGTTTTTCCCAGCATGGACACAGTGCTTATCAGTAAAGTCAAAGATATTACCACATGTCTTGATTACTGATCGATTGGTCTTTCCACTTCATCTGAATGCTATGCATAAGAGAAAAAAGAAAAAATCACATCCTGCCCCTCTCCAACAATCTTTGTGTGTTACCCTAAGGGCTGATGTCTTCTGACTAGGGTAGGAAGCAAACAGCTTAATACCAGTCTAATCATTTATGAAGGATATAGTCCAGCTTTTACAGTCTTAAACGGTGGAACTACCTAGAACCATTAAATGGGAACCATTAAATAGCCTCCTTTTAGGCCAGTAGCTTTTAACCTAAGTAAGCATCTTAAAGGAGTTAAGTCACATCAACAAAGCACACAGCTGCAGTCAGAGTTCTTCCAAAATTTGAGTTTCCTGACTCCCTTTTCTGTCTCTGCCTCTTCACATAGACACCAGGGTGCCTTGGTTCCAGCTGCTTTTTCAGAATCTGAAATAGGAATCGAAAGCCTTTCACTAACCTATTTTCCAGCACATCGTGTGGATTACAAAGGGAAATTAACATGTAAAGAAACCCTGTAGAAACTGGAGGAGCCATGTTAGGTCTCTTGCTGTATTATTTGGCTGGTCTCACTGTTGGTGTCATGTTCAAGTATGGGGCTTGATTTAATAGAGACAGCCAACAACTGTGGATCTAATCATATAGAGCTCAAAGTACATACCTTTCAGTGTAGGGGAGCTATATGAAATTTTCAAGTTTTGGCGTGGTCTGACAGGAGTCAGGCAAAAAGTATTCAAAGAGAGCTGGAAAATCAAGCTTAGTGGTCTTGTTTTTCAGATCTGTTATAGTCACTTTGTGAAGTATTGCAGACAATTCATTATAATTTATCACACTGATACTCTTAGATTGGATGAAGCCCAAACAAAACTGAGTTAGATGCATATTAAATTACCTCTTACTTAAAAGGAGGGTGGTCTCACAAGGGCAGGATGGAGTTCATTAGCAGGCTGAGAAACTTTTCTTAACTCTTCATCATCTGGTTTCATATTGATTCAGTTCCCCAGGATCACTGGACCCCTTCCTTTTTTTCAACTTCTAGAGAAGTATCTGGAATACTTTGTGAATCTCACTAGTCATTGAGTCCAAAGATAAAATGCTCATCTCACAAATCTATCAAAATATATATATATAGGGTATTATGAACTCTGCTCCAATTCTTTATGTCAAATAGTTTCTTTTTTATTTTTTAGAGAAAAAAAATATTGTCCACATATATTTTAGTTAGATCACCATGAAGTAAAATGTTTCCCTCTGTTGTAAAAACTGACACATATATTGGGTATGTTGTATAGTTATATACATGTTTAGAAATTTATGAAAATACCTCTTCTTGTTGATCAGCACTATCATCTGTATCATTCATTGAAGGACATGGTTCAGCTTATAATTCTGCCCACAGGTGGTCTTTTTAAAATTTTTTTTCTTTTTTCCAGAGGACACATGTGCTTGCTGGAGAGAGAGAGAGAGAGAGAGAAAGAGAGAGAGAAAGCATCCCCCAAAGGGACATGCCTCAATCCTTCTTCCTCCATCTCTCCATCTTATTGGAATTTGGGGCACACATGCACACACACTCAGCATGTTTTTCAAGCCTCTGGGGCCAAGAATTGAAACTGCACAATCAGCCTTGTGGAATCCAGATTCTTTAAACATCAGGCCATGGGGCTGAGTAGAGAGAGGGTCTTTAATCTGCCTCTAGACTATTTTTCCAGAACTTCAAACTTTATAAAATGCCCTTCAATTTGTGTACCCTAAATCTTATGATTAAAGATAGGTCATTCTGGGACCAGCAGTTATCGTAATGGCTATGTCACTGGACTCCCATGTAGTCGACCATGGTTCAAATCCTGGACCCGGTGGCTTAAAACTCATGCCGGGCGCGTGTGCCTGCATGCACAAGATCCCAAGAGGAGAATGGAGGAGAAGGGATTGTGGCATGACCATTCCTCCTGGGGGGTAATTTCTCACTTTCTGTCTCTCTGTCTCTCTCTGTCTTTTTGGCGAGCACATGTGCCCTATTGCAAAAAACTCTAAAAATAAATTAATTAATTAAAAAGATAGGTCATCCCCTTCAGGCTAAGAAAAATTCCTGGAGTGTTGTAAATTTTAATCATTTAATTGCCAAGCAACTTTTATTCACACATCTTTGGTCTTGGTTTATTTATTATTTTAACTTTCTTTCAAAAACTCCTTGAGGTTGAACTTAAGGGGATTTGATTTCCATTTATCCACTGGTTTTCTAAATATACATAAATGCTGTGCTAAGAGAAATTTATCTCAGCTTAGAAATGTACTCCCTAGGAGAGATTTCTGTCCCGCTCCACACTCTAGTCACTTTCAGTGTTTAGGTATCTTATGAAACTTCAAATAATCTTCAATAGAAAAGGTGAGGGTATAAAATTGGGGGCTGGGTGAGATTTGGGATTGGATAGCAATGACAAAAATCAGCTTATCCTTGTCTCTTACATTGATCTTGTAAAAAACAAAACAAAACAAAACACTTAAGTCCAGTTTTTTCTAATTATTTTCAGAACTTCAAAGTAGCAGTTTATCAATAGAACCTAGACACAGTTTTTAGAGGCCATCTGGTTCATCTCCATACCTTAGGCATAAGCACATTCTAGTAATTCCAGACAGATGAAAAAAGACAGTTCTTCACTAAGACTACCTGGGTGCCATACTGCTTTGTTAGGTCCAGAACTGTACTTCCTGTTTGCTTCTCCAAGGTCTATAATCACCACATAGTTTTAATGTGAGGAAGGACCTATTCTTGCTGAATACTTTTCTTGCTAAATTTAGAATGATCTAACTGATTCTGTGGACTGTCACAATTGGCAAAACCACCACAGTAACTCAAAAATAACATGCAAAAAGGCTGTGCATAGTGGAATACTTCAGGTTTTTTCTAATGGTTCCCCTATAATTTCTGACCTAAGTGGCTTGGTAATGATCTAATGTGGGATATTCCATGACTCTTTGGGTGGATCCTCTGAATGTGGACTTATTTTGCCACCAGGGGGTTGTTAAGTGACATATGGAGGCTGCATTTTCTTCCTTCTTTTTTGACCTCCTCAAGCACAAAGCCTAAATCTTGTAAATTCAGAAAGAAAGTGCCCAAATCAGAACATCAATCTATCATGCAATTAGTTTTAAACATTCTTACCAGTAAAACTGTGTTTAACCCAATTAGCCTGTTTATCACAGTGCTTGTTAAAAAGAGTACCCGCTACCTAAATTTTTCTTTAAGATTCTGTAGCTGAAGGCCATTATTGCATTTTTCAAATGGCCAAGGAAGGGATTATAGATCAAGAAACTGGCTCTTTTTTTTATATTCTTACTGTATCACTGTCAACGGGGAGGTCCCAAATTTCTGAATGCAGTGTTTGCCTCTTTTGGAAGGAGTTAGTACTTTTTCAATAAAAATAAATTTAATTTGTGGCTATACTTCAAGTAAGATGGTTTAATGGTCAAAGTGGAGCAGTCCCAGCCCTGGATTTAGAGAAGTCGTGTGGCTGAATCCTTTAGCATCACTTTCATGTGGTTGGTGGAGCCATTCTTAGAAACCCCAAGTGTTTTTGAAGATACTAAACTAGAGACATTCACAATTCTTCCCTCCCTTTTTGCTATTAATCCTTCATGTTTTAACAAGCACTGAAGTTAATG
>NW_006160056.1:2325160-2327548 GCF_000334495.1 Tupaia belangeri chinensis
CTCTTTCCTGTCAAATTGAAACTCTTTTCTTCTCTCTTGAATAAAGAAATCTGTTCTTTCCCGTCTCCATTTGCAAATCAAAGGAATGGATGTCAACACACATTATATCCAAATATCAATGTCCTTTGTTTTTTAATTAAAAAGAATTTAAATGTTTGATTTAAAGAAAGCTGGTGCTTTTTAATGTGCAAAGGCAATCTTGCAATTAATTTTCTCCTTTTTTTTTTTTTTTTTTTTTGCTGGTATAAACCAAAAGCTTGTTTTCAATGAATACAACATCTCTATTCCAATATAGGCAAGCAACCTAAGTTTTGTATTTCCTAAAAAAGGCTATAAAGTTTAGTAAACTGCTATAAGTCAATACTAAAAAAAAAACTTCATTGACCTGAACTTGTTTCAGTGAGCATTATTGTCAGATATCATGGTTTTATCTGTAGTAAAGTTTTTGAATAACAAATTTTTCAAAATTAAACATATGGGGCCAACATATGAAGGTGAAGGCACTGGACTCCCACATGGCCCACTGTAGTGCAGGTCCCAGACTTGGCGGCCTGAAAATCATTCCAGGTATGTGTGTGTGCATACCCAGAATCCCAAGAGAACTGAGAAGGGATTGTGGCATGGCCATCCTTCGTGAAGGATGATTCCTCACTTTTTCTCTGTTTCTCTGAAAAGCACACACTCCCTATATCAAAAATCTCTCAAAATGATAATGATAATAATAAAAATGTATCGATATTGGGTCATTAGTTGTGACAAATGTACTATACCAATACAAATAGGAAAGTTGTTAACAGAGAAAATAGGGTGTGAGGTGTATGTGAACTGTACTATCTTCACAATTTTCCTATAAATCTAAAACTATTATAAAACATTTATTTTTAAAAATACATGCCAATTTTTCTACAGAATCTGTTACTAACTGTAAAGGTTGAAATAGGAAGAGTAAGAGCCACTTCTCTTTTTGCTTTCTTTTCTTTTTTTAAGGCTTTTTAATCATTTTCTTTTTTAAAATTTTTCAATTAAAAACATTTTTAAAATTTTTATCAGAGCACAAATGTTCTCCTGGACGGATGCAGAGAGAGAGAAAAAGGGAAAGTGAGAAAGCAACCCCTCCCTCCAGGAGAAGTGGTTATGCTGCAGTCATTTCTCCTCCTTTCAGGATTTTGGGCACTCACACACACATGCCTAGGATGTTTGTTAAGCTGCTGAGACTGGGAATTGAATCATGTAGTCGGTTATTGGGATCGAGCTGCCTTAGCCACCGTGTCATGGGCTGGCCTGCCACTTTTTCTTTTATAAGTAAAATTTGTTATTAGAGAAATAAAATTTGCTTTGCAAACTGGAAACTAGAAATTTCCCAGCTGCTCTGCAATGTAGCACATAATAGGATCATACCTGGTATGACAGCTTGTCCAAGGTAGGTTTTCAATTGCCTTTGGAAGAATGTTCAACACCAGATTCTCTACCCTGCTGCTGGGTAGCTTCTAGCTGCAATATTAAAGAAATAAGCAAACATGTTCTGTGTGTGTAAAGAACCTGTTGCAATCTTAAACTTTTCATGTGTCTTGCATTTAGTGCTCTGTAAAGGCTCTTTAGGCAGAGTTGAGGATAGATTGCAGTTTGGATTTTTCATTGATGTTTGTTTTTGAACTTTTTCTTAAACAAGCTACATCTTTTTCTTTAATTTCCAAAATGTGACCATTTTATCCAAGATGATTCTATCACGTAATGGGCCTATTAGTTTAAAAGTATGCATGTTATCTCGTATTTCTTGAGTTCAGACAAATGTTTGCCTGTTCTTGTGTCTATAACTCTTTTGTTTATTAAAACACACAGGGTGTCGAGACCTGCAGATGGTGTAATGGTTACGTCACTGGACTGCCACATGGCTGACCATGGTTCAAGTCCCAGACCTGGCTTGAAACTCACACTGGTACATATTCATGTGTGCCCAAAATCCCTAGAGGAGAATGGAGAAGAGAGGATTGCAGTGTGGTCATCTCTCCAAGGGGGTGATTTCTCGCTGTCTCTCTGTCCCTCTCTGACTCTCAGCAAGCACACACACCCTATAGAAAAAAATCTCTCTCCAAAACCAAAACCAAACCAAAACAAAACAAAACAAAAACACAGGGTGCTATTCCCTTGTCATATTAACTAATAACAATTCACATTATTTGGGGAGAGAGACGTGGTCATTTCAAAAGAGCTTGTTGGATTAAAATAGAATTTTTGGTTTAGCTGCATAGTGACAAGATGAAAACAAAGCATTTCCTCTCAAAGCAGTGACAATAAACACAAGGCTTGTCAGAAGTGACCCAATTGGTTTTCCAGCTGCTAGTTGTTCATAGACTCCCATGAAATGATTAATTGGTCTAATCAGTTCTC
>NW_006160056.1:2327579-2344350 GCF_000334495.1 Tupaia belangeri chinensis
AGCAGGAAGTACTCACCTCATGGTAAATATCACCACAATTGGTACTAATTAGCTCTGTTGTCACCTGTCACAACAGATAGGCTGAGAGTTGAGTGAGGGGAGCGATCTCTACATCAGCAGCAGAAACCCAACTGGAGAGGGGTCAGAGACACATTGCCAAGGTCACTGAAGCAGGCAGGGAGCCTGTAAGCCTTCTCTGCCTTCTCTGCATGAGGTTGGGCCTGTGACTACCAGTCCCATGTAAGTCAGCAGTGTGGTGTTCAGGAGGGGAGATTGTGTCCTTCAAAGAGAAAAATGCACCTGCATTCAATTGATGAAAGATTTCCCAGTCTATTGGCCTCGACGTTAGCCAGGCTGTAGTTCAAATCTGGACTCTGTCATTTACTGTTCATTTTATTTTAAGTCAGGGGCTTTACTTCTTTGAGTCTAGGTTTCTTAATCTGAAAAACTAGAGGCAAAAATCATACCTAATAGGATTTATATAAAGATGTTTACAACATACATGACTGTTAGTAAGTGTGTAAACATTTCAGGATGTTCTCACAAGTAAATAACCATGTAACCTGCGGGGACGGTGACAATGTTCATTAGCCCTCCTTACCAACAAACAAGAAACTCCCAGATGTTCGGTGTCCACATGGAGAGTCATGCTATAGAGAATCTTCAGCACCATTTTCATTTATGATTTTCTGAAAGCTGTATCATTTCAGTTGGGAGAGGAACCTAGGAGAGATATTAGTCTAGCAAATAATATTGAAAGAAATTAAGCAATGGCATTCTAGCAGAGGAACTTACCATGTGTCCTTCAGTTGAGTCAGTTATGAAAACATGACCCCATAAAAGAAATATCCCATACCTGCTCTACAGTGATGCTGATGGAAATTCATCCCAAAATGACATTGGGCTATACTCTACCAATTAATCATTTGAGAACTGGATTTTCCAAATTTTACTATGATATGAAGCACTTGGATGCTTGTTAAAATACACAGATCTCCAGGCCTCTTCTCTGGAAATTTGAGTTCAGCAGATCCAGGCCAAGACATAGGAATCTCTGGCTTTACTTTTTAAATATATAAGTAAAATTGTTTATATTATGGTATACAACATGATGTTTGGATATATATATGTATGTTGTGTTTGGCTAAATCGAGCTATTTAACGTATGCATTAGGTCAGGTATTTATTTTTCTGTGGTGAAAATACTTAAAATATCTTAGCAATTTTCAAGTACACAATATATTATTATTAACTCTAGTCACCCTGATGTATAATAGATCTTCTGAACTTATTCCTTTGTCTAACTGAAAAGTTTGCTCTTGAACCAACATCTCCCAAACTCTGGTGACCAATTTGTGTTTTTAATAAACTCTCCAAGTGATTCTTATGTTCAGGTAAGTTTGAGAACCATTGATTCAAAATAGTACATTCACACTTGACTACACTATTTTTAAATGTTGATGCCTAAATCTCATCCCTATAAATTCTGATTTAAGTGGTATGAAATGTGGCCTAAGAATTTTTTTTTGAACTTCCAGCTGATGCAGGAAAATTTGGAGTAACATTGATTTAGAAAATGGCTTGAGGGTACCTCTGCCTGAAGAATAAGTAACAAGCAGATGTGGAGTCATACCACACATCAACAGATTTCAGCTGTAATTCAAGGTGTTAAGAGTTGTGAAGCATAAGGGCTCAAAAGAGTGAAACCACATAACCAATAGTGCCATACCATATACGGGAGACAGTTTCCTAACCTAAATTATCAGGGCAGCACCAAGAATTACTATCAAGAATATTTGGGAAAGACTTGTTAAACAACGTGAAGAATCCCATGAACCTTCCTTGTCTCTAGAAATGTTGCTTTGAATCAGGAAGTATCCTTTCTAATTCTATATTGGAACATATTGTGTATCAAAGTCTTTAACTAAATTATCTAATTAAAATCTTCCAACAGTTCTAGAAAGAGAGGCAAAGAAAAGGAAGGAACGTGATAGGAGCAAGAGCTCTTGTGCTTCCGTTATGAGAAATTAAGGCCTAGACACTTCATATCCAATGGGATGGCTACTATTAAAAACAGGCAAAGCAAAAGCAAGAAACTACAAATAAATGTTGGAGTCTTGGTGAAGTATACAGAAAGGAAAAATCTTGGATATTGGGGGTAAAATGGTGCAGCTGCTTTAGAAAACAGTATGGATGTTCCTCAAAAAAATTAAAACTAGAACTACTGTATGATTTAGCAGTTTTGTCTATGAGTATGTAAGAAGTCTGTCAAAAGTTCATAGGAAATGTATATTATTAAAAAATACACCAACTTCAAACATTTTTTTAACAAAATTCATCTCATATACCCATCCCATTTTTCATGAACTCCTTTGGTATGCCTCAAAGAATTGAATTGAAAACATGATCTTGAGGAGATATTTACACCAATGTGCATAGCAGCATCATTTACAATAATCAAAAAGTGGAAACAACCCAAGTGTCCACTGATGGATGAATACATAACAAGATATGGTTTATACACACAAAAAAACATTACTCAGCCTTACAAGGAAGAAACCGTGTCACATACTATGAGGACTTATTCTGAGTGAAATGAGCCAGCCACAAAAAGAGAAATAATAAGTCATTCCACTTATACGAAGTACCTGGAGTAGTCAAATTTATATAGAAAGAAAGTAGAATGGTGGTTGTCAGGTGCTATGGATCAGGAGCGTAATGGGGAGTTAGTTTTTACTGGGTACAGAATTTCAAATAGGGAAGATGAAAAAGTTCTGGAGATGAATGATCATGATGGATGCATAGCAACGTGAATGTACTTGATACTTCTGAACACTTGAAAATGATTAAGATGATACTTTTTTTTTTTTTTTTTGGAGAGGTTTTTGCTATAGGGCGCATGTACTCGCCAGATAGACAGAGAGAGACAGAAAGCAGGAAATCACCCCCCAGGGGGTATGGCCACGCCGCAATCCCTTCTCCTCCGTTCTCCTCTCGGGATCTTGGGCACACACGCACACGCGCCTGGCGTGAATTTAAGCCACTGGGTCCCGGACTTGAACCACGGTCGACTACGTGGCAGTCTAGCGACATAGCCATTACGCTAACTGCTGGTCCCAAGATGATACATTTTGTTGCAAATATTTCCCCACAGTTTTTCTAAATAGATGAATAATTTGAAAATGTGCCCAAAATAAAGCAAATTAATACAAATCACCTTAAAGTCTAATAGATTCACTCAGTTAGTACAGGTCAGAGCAGATCGTCAGTTCTTGGGACTCCAAGCCTGCCAATTCTCCCTCTCCATCTCAGTACCTCTCTGGGAGTAGAAACTGATAGTGGTCAGGAATACTGAAGAGGACCAAATAGTTAAAGAGTGATCAAAATGGTACTAGTAGTTGGTCTGAAAATAAGAAATAAAGTTAGTAAGCTCCAGAAGACATGTCTATGCACTATCTTTAAAAAAAAAAAAAAAAGATATAATAGGAACCAGCAGGTGACATGGTGGTTAAGGCAGTTGGATTTCTTCATGTTTGACTGCAGTTTGAGTCCTGGATCCAGTGGCTTGAAAGTCACCCCAGGTGTGTGTGTGTGTGTGCGTGTGTGTGTGTGTGTCCAATATCCCAGAAGGAGAGTGGAGAAGAAGGGATTAGAGCACAACGATGCCCTCTGGGGGAGTGATTTCTCACTTTCTCTCTCTCTTTCTCTGTCTCTTTCTGGTGAGCACACATCCCTTATGCCAAAAAAAAAAAAAGAGAGATATGTAATTAACATACCATAAATTCATTCTTTTAAAGTGTGCAATCCTGTGCTTCTTAGTATATTCAAAACACTGTGCAGTTAGCTCTATCTAATTCAAGAGTATTTTTATCTTCCTGAAAAGAAATCCCATGCCTGTTTAATGGTTATTCCCCATTCTCCCCAATCCCCAGTCCTAAGCAACTGCTAACTACTTTTTGCTTCTAGAGATTTTTCTATCTGGACATTTTATAGAAATAGACTCATATAATATGTGGCTCCTTGTGACTTATTTCATTTAGTTTGTTTCAGGGCCCCTCCAAGTTATAGCATGCTCCAATATTCCATCCCCTTTTATTGCCAAACAACATACCATTGTGTGCATCCACCACACTTTGTTTTTCTGTTCTTCTATTGAGTGGGACAATTGCGTTGTTCCCACATTTTGACTGATAGGTGTAATGCTGCTGTGAACATTTATGTTCAAGTTTTTGTGCAGACATATGTTTTCAATTATCCTAGGTGTATACATAGGATTGGAATTTCTGGAGCCCATGATAATTGTATGTTGAGCTTTTTGAGGAACTACCAGACTGTTTCCTACAGTAACTGCACTGTATTACGTTCCCATCAGCAATTTAATGAGTGTTTCAATTTCTTCATGTCTTCACCAACACTTTTATTTCTTAAAAATTGTAACAATCATAATGAGTGTGAAGAGGTATCTCACTGTGATTTGCACACTATCTTTTGTATTCTCAACACATAGCCCTGGACAAGGCACATGATATGATCATAATACCAAAAGCACAGAGTCCCAGGTTGTTCTGAGAAAGCTTATTAGGATGACCGGTTTTTTATTTGGGGGAGATCAAATTTTTAAATGAGCTGCTTTTTATTTTATTTATTTTATTTTATTTTAATTGTTGCGTAAGGTGTGTACATTCATCTTAGAGAGACAGAAAGAGGGAGAAAGCACCCTCTAATGGGCTGTGGTCATGCTGAAATGTTTTCTCTTCCATGTCTCCATTCTGTCAGGATTGGGGCATCCATGCATATACACCCAGCATATTTCCCAAGCTGTCTGGGCTGGGATTTGAACCACAGTTACCCATGTGGGATTTAGCACCCTTAACCACTAGGTCATAAACTTGACCTTGCTTTTTATTTGTCAGCACAAACTGAGTCAGGAAGAATCAGGCAGTCTAACTCACTCTGTTCCTAGGCCTGCCAACACTAATGTGGTGACAACTTTCAGTAGGTGGTTATTCTTAGGGTTTAGAACAATGTCGTGTGTGCGGGGATAGCCTTGGAGACTGGTAGAAAGAGTCTAAAGGAAAAGAAACCCTTTCCCTTCATCTCAATTAAAGTTAAGTACCCGACCCATGACCCATGCTGGCTTTACCAGCTTCACACCTTCCACATTGTCATATGCCTAGTGCTACATGATTGCCTGTAAGAGGGGTTTTCGACAACAGTGCTCTCCAATTACATGTGTTTTCATTAACAAAAGAAATCTCTTTGTGGCTTTCTTAGGTACTTGCAGAAATGTATACGAACTCACCAGTAGCCAGAAGCATCTGATCTGTCTGCCTCACAACTCTCTGACAGTTAAGCATTTGCTTTTAGACAAATAAAATGTCAGCCACCATTAAACAGCATATGGCAACAATATGGCCATTCCCTCCTGGGGGACCAACCTCTCCCCAGAAGAGATGGGACTTGAAATAAGAGATGCTTTTGAATGCAGGACCTTATCCCTCCCACCCAGGCATGATGGCTGAGGAGTGGGCAGAGTGCCACACACAGAAGGACACGGGCAGCCAGATCAAATGTGATCCTAGGGGGTGAGCTCCCCAGCCAGCAATGACCAAAGGCTATTCGCCCTGGCATATGGGTCTGTGGTTAAGGGGAAGACTTCCCTAAGCTGGCCTGGATTAGCTCTACAAAATAGAAAACAGCCTCCGCAGCCACTTAAAGAGGGGTTTGGGCTGCCTTGAATTGGATGCCGTGGTGCACATGAGTGAAGGCAGACATTGAAAGTGGAGTCTCCACCCCTCTTGTCTCTGTGGAATCCCCTGAATGAATGGGGTAAAATGAACTGACCTTTCTTGAATAGATGGAGTGGATGTGGAGCACTGTTTACCGGGTCCACTCATGTACAGATGAATGTGTGGCAATATGGATATGGAGAGGGACTGCATTTGCAGGGGTGGCCAGTGATGAGGCAGTCTCCTCAAGGAGCATTTCCTCAAGAGCACTGGGCTAATGCATTTGCTGAAAACATAATCTCAAACTTTGCTAGTTCTGATTCTGGAAAACTATATTATGCAAATAATCAAAAGGTGATGCTTGTTCTCTTACAAACAGTGGTTTCTCATGTAACACTGTCCATCACGTGTTACATGTATTGGAATACACTGAGTCAGGCTCACCAGTTTACAACAAGCTTTTGACATGTAAGCTTATCATATTTCTGAGCCTCTGATTTGACCAAGAACAAGACCACATCAATGAAATCACTAGCCTAGTAAAAACAGAATTCAGCTGTACTGTCGGGAAAGCTTACTTTGATTAGACAGTTAACATTGTCCAAAAATTCTCACCAAATTTGTAATTATTTTACAATCATGTAAAATACTTGGTTTGAATTTTTAAAGTAATTCAAAATAATTCTAAGGCAAAAAATAATTATAAGGTTCTAATAATTTGAAAGATGAGAATTCAAAATAATTCTAAGGCAAAAAATAATTTTAATGCTCTAATAATTTGAAAGATGAAATAACATAGATATAAATTTAAAAGTACAAAAATATCTATACAAATATATTCATATAGAGTCAAGAATAACAAGGCAATGGGAACAAGGCAGTTAGCGTAATGGCTATGTCGCTGGACTCCCATGTAGTCAACCACGGTTCGCGTCCTGGACCCGGTGGCTTAGAGCTCCCGCCAGGCACGTGTGCGTGCATGCCCAAGATTCTGAGAGGAGAATGGAGGAGAAGGGATTGCGGCATGACCATCCCCCCGGGGGGTGATTTCTCGCTTTCTGTCTCTATGTCTCTCTCTGTCTGTCTGGCGAGCGCACGCGTCCTATAGCAAAATCCTCTCAAAAAAAAAAAGTAAAAAATAAAGAATAACAAGGCAAGGAAACTTCTTGTTAATTAATTTTGTTTAAATTTTATTTACCATATTTTAATAATGCTTTATTATAATACTAGATAACAGAATTCATATAAAATTTAATTGCCTAAGAAAGTCATAAAGTTTCTCAGATAACCTTAGTGTTATTAATGTTCTTCATAGAATTTGTCTTTAGAAACCATACTGTTAGAACCAAGGACAACAGTGGCCAGCAGGTTGCGTGGTGGTTAGGACACTGGATTTCCACATGAGCAACCGCAGTTTGAGTCTTGGACCCTGTGACTTAAAATATTGTGCTATGCACATGTGTATGGTTGCCCAAAATCCCAGGAGAAGAACAGAGAAGAGACTGTGGTGTGTCCATTCCCCCTGAGGGGTTATTTCTCACTTTCTCTCTCTCTGTCTCTGACAAGCATGCAGGCCCTATGGCCAACAGAAAAAAAAAAGAAAAAGAAAGAAAGAAAAAGGACAAGAAAACATTTCTTGGGGTAGGGACAGATAGTGGTACAGGAATGAAACATGCTTCTCTGTGAGGGTGACCCACATTGAACAATTCTGGATTCATATCCATAGGCCTACCTAAGTGTGCTGAGCATGTGTGTGACCATGAGCCAATGTTGGGGGAAGCTGGGCGACAGTGTGCTGTCAGGAACCTGTTGAGGGTGACTTCTGACTCTGTCTCACTCACTCATGGAAAAAATAACTAACTTAAAGAAATACATACATTTTTAGTAGTGTCAACTGATTTTTCTGAAATACTTTCTTGGTATTTATCACATAGATGTAATCAACAGGATGATCTCAACACTCACTCCTGTCACTGACGGTCATTGAACTTCGTGACAGTCAACCACAGCAAGGACTAGATCAGTAGCTGTATGAATGGCAGGACGCTGCAGGGATTTTCCAAGACTCTTTACTCTTAGGAGTGTTGGGGAAGACTTTCCAAATTAGAAGAGGAGCTCTCATTGTCACAGCTGCAGTTGGAGGACCATACCCATGTGTCTAAGGGAAACTAAACATTTGGATGAAAAATTAAAAATTAAGGGGCCAGCAGTTAGCTTAATGGCTATGTCGCCGGACTCCCACATAGTCGACCATGGTTCAAGTCCCGGACCCGGTGGCTTAAACTCACGCTGGGTGTGTGTGCATGCGTGCCCAAGAATCCGAGAGGAGAATGGAGGAGAGGGGATTGCGGCATGGCCATCCCCCCTGGTGGGTGATTTCTTGCTTTCTATCTCTCTGTCTTTCTCTGTCTGGCTGGCGGGTGCACACACCCTATAGCAAAAACCTCTCGAAAAATAAATTAAAAAATAAATAAATAAGAAATTAAGTCAATCATCCAAATGTTTGCCACCACTACATCAAACATCTTAAAACATCTCAAAAAATGACTGAATGCTAAACTTTACATCTGGATAATTGAGATCATACCACTTTAGTGTTTCCATATGGATGATAGTGTGGCATACCCTAAAAATTTGTTTTGAACCTTTATATAAATATAGATAGATATATGTATGGATATGTAGGATATAACTATATATATATATATATATATATATGCACACACACACACACACACACACACACTCAAACCATGGTCAACTGCATGGGAGTCCAGAGACATAAACATTACACCATCTGCTGGTCCCTTAATTTGACTTTTTTATCAAATTTACATAGAATTCTAAATTTAAGATGGGGAGTTTTTGTACCACTTGAGAGTTTTTAATTAATTTAGTAGTTCTTAGTGCTAAGAGTGGGATGAAGAAAGGAATGAAGTTGGAACAAATGAATGAATGAACATGTAGGTTTTAGAAAGAGTTCTCACCCTATAGGATTGTATTCTAGTCGATTGCTGAATAAGTGTTTTAATTTTATGAAAATACCGCCACTGTTAGTTTTTCTTCAGTTTAGTCTCTCAACAAACTGCAAGATGTGGAGAGGTATTTGTTGGGACTTAACTGAAAGACTGAAGCAATCAAGGGGTTGAATTCTGGATTTTTCAAATTGAATGGCATTCCTTTATCCATATTGATTTGAGCTTTGGTAAATTCAATTGTTGATACCACCTGGATAATTTTAAGTCTTTCTGAAGATTTTTTTTAAAAAAGTCTCCAACACAGCTCAAGCAACATAAGAATTTCATCAATTGAAAACTAAGAATCGTTTCTGTGGGATGTGTAAAACAAGAAGCTGACCGGCATTATTTTCTTTTTCTTTAATTCAGTGTCATTATTGAGGGTTATTCTTGAACTTTATGAAAACCAGATTGGAGTATGAGCATGTTCTTCATCGAATCGTGTTCAAGGAATTGGAACTGAAAATCATTCCAAACTAGGAAAACATGACATTGAAAAATAGTCTGCATTCTTTATTCTGCTTCAGAGTATCGAGTCTGTTTCTGACTAGGTAGCCTTACATTGAAAGTAGATCTGGGTTGGTTTTTTGTTTGTTTGTTTGTTTGTTTAGAAATGGACATTTAGCTTACCAGGCAGAAAAAAGTCCTAATTATTTTTCAATCATTGCTTTGCTGGCTTATCAGTTACAAATTTTAATTTTCTCACTTGTGTCCTCAGAAAGCTGTGATTTTTTGCCATTGCCTACAAAACGACAAAACAAAACAAAAAACCAGGCCTTCTCTTTTCTACCTCAGGCAACCTTTCTGCAGCATTCCCTGCTATTGCTTCTTTCTCATAAGCTCCTTTCCCAGCCAAACCAGACTAAGTGCTGCTCACCAGACAGTTCTGCCACCTCCAGTCCTTCCTCCCCATTAATCCCATCTCTCAGGAATGTCCATTTCGCCTCTCTCCTTGCTAACGTGCCCCATACACTTCAAGTAGTGATTCATCCCTTTTCGTGAGGTCTTTCTAAGCAGCTTACCTTTTCTACCCTCCTTCCCCACTCTAAGTAAAAGATTTTTTCTGCCTGTCTCCCCGAGCCCCAACACACAGACACTGACACACACCCACCCTTATTTTAGTCATAGCATGTATCATTCAAGGCTGCTGTTGGAGGTGCAAGTTGTGCCCTGCCTGGGAATGTCAAGCCCAAGGGACAAGTAGGGGTGATAATCTTACTCTCTACTCGTCAAGGTATGCACCTGCCCACAAGCTGTGCATATGCATGGGAGCAATTTTTTCTCTCTCACACTAAGGTCTACTTGGACTAGCAGCCCCTCTGTTCATCACATACATTTTTCAGGGTTTCCTTTACTAGAACACAAGTCTGTTGAGAGCAATGACTATCTTTTCATTCCCACCATTCCTGGGGCAATACCTTTCTTACATATACAGTAGTCCCCCATTATCCAAGGTTTTATTTTCCATGGTTGCATTTACCTGCAGTCGGCCACAGTACAAAAATGATGAGTATTGGAGACCAGCAGTTAGTGTAATGGCTATGTCACTGGACTTCCATGCAGTCAGCTGTGGTTCGAGTCCCAGACCCGGCGGCTTGAACTCACACCGGGTGCATGTGCATGCATGCCCAGGATCCCGAGAGGAGGATGAAGAAGAAGGGATTGCGGCGTGGCCATCCCCCTGGGGGGTGATTTCTCACTTTCTGTCTCTCTGTCTCTCTCTGTCTTTCTGGCAAGTACATGTGCCCTATAGCAAAAACCTCTCCAAAAAAAGAAAACAAAAAAATGGTGAGTACAGGGAGCCAACAGGTAGCATAGTGGTTAAGGTGCTGGATTCCACATGACTGACTCCATGATTTAAGTCTCAGACCCGGCAGTATGGAAAACATCTCTCTCTGGTAAGCACATGTGCCTTATGGCAAAAAAATCTTAAAAAAAAAAAAAAAAAAGAAGACTAAATACAGAACCGTAAGTATCTTGGGAGAGAGAGAGGGAGACTAAATTCATATAATATTTATTGTAGTGTATTGTTACCATTTTCTGATTTATTACTAGTTATTTTTGCTAATCTTTTACTGTGCCTAATTTATAAATCAAACTTTATCATGTGTATGCATGTTTAGCAAAAGTGTATTATGTGATTATGTGAAGAGTTTAAGTACTGTCTTCAATTTCCACTGGGGGTAGAACTATCAGGAGTCTTAGAATGCATACCCCACGGGTAAGGGGGGGACTGCTATAATAAGTTCTCATAGACTGTGCATTGAATTTAATTGAATGAAATGTGTTTATTACAAACAATTACTTCAGCTTATAAAAATGCAAATATGGACACTACTGCAGGAATCAAAATGAACTCAACACATGTGAAACAGTAACTTGTCTGCTTTCAAGGGCATCATGGTTCTATCTGATCTAAGTAATTTCCTACAAAATGCAGTACCCAGTAGTCTTTTGTGGAATTTCTGAAACCACATGTGTGATGCTATGACAGACGATGGCAGAGCTGGACTGAAATCCATTTTTGGCTTTTTGTTAAAATAGGCAAAGAATAACATTAAGAATTGTCTGAAGTGGGCAGGAAGAAGGCCAGGGAGGATGCCCATGGGAGGTGAGGGAACTTTGGGAGGAGTCAGTTGGATCAGTCTGAGGTCAGAACGCTTCCTAGAAGTCCACATTAAGCCAAAAACAAAGGGAAAAAAAAAAACACCTCATCTTAAAGTGCTCAAAGCTAGACTCGCCAAGCCTTTACTAACATTGCACATGGTATAACCTGACGTGGCCATGACCTGAAGGTAAAGAGTTGCTCTGTAAAGGTTTCAGTGAAGAATTAATAGTAGTTGGTTGAAGTTTTATTCAATAAACTGGACATGTCCGTAAAGCAAGCCTTGCAGACCACAAAACAGTGATATAATTAAGATAGGTTTTATGCCTATTAGATGACATGGCCAAGACTTCAAATCTCAGATTTCAAGGGCTATCCATTGGTTAACCTCTCCAGAGAAAGTCCTGGGTCAATGTTTTAAATTTGGTGCTAACTATGCGCTTCACAAGTCCCCCTTCAGATTGCTTTATGTTTCCACGATGTGTCAGGTTTATATAATGAGCTGTTTTCTCCTCAGAAACAAGCCACTACAGGCGTTTCAAGTGCCTCTCTCTGTGTCTCTTTCTCCCTCACAGTCCTCTGTGATGTCAGTCTGCTTCGCACGTTTCCATCCTAACCTGGTAGTTGGTGGGACTTACTCAGGCCAGATTGTCCTCTGGGACAATCGTAGTCATCGAAGGACACCAGTGCAGCGGACACCCTTGTCAGCTGCTGCACACACGGTAGGTCAAATTTTCATTACATCCCTGTTGGCTGGCCATCTAAGCACTGAAAGAGGAAATAACTCAACTCAGAAGTATGGATGTTACCAGTAATGCCAAGTTAAAAGTATCTGAGATATAGTGACTAGATGTAATCAAGTATGAATGATGTCAAAAATAAAGATGAGTGGAAAGTCACTGAAGGAAGCACACGTTGAGGGAAAATCTCTTTTTTTGAGAGAGAGAGAGAGAGAGAGAGATTTTTGCCATAGGGTGCTTGCACTCGCCAGAGAGAAAGTGAGAATTTACCCCCCAGAGGGGATGGCCACACTGCAATCCCTTCTCCTCCATTCTCCTCCTGGGATTTTGAGCATGCACACACATGCACCTGGCATGAGTTTCAAGCCACTGGGTCTGGGACTCAAACCGCAGTCAGCTACATAG
Organism: Tupaia belangeri chinensis; assembly: GCF_000334495.1. Classification (NCBI taxonomy): domain Eukaryota; kingdom Metazoa; phylum Chordata; class Mammalia; order Scandentia; family Tupaiidae; genus Tupaia; species Tupaia belangeri. The sequence continues at coordinate 2,340,076 of NW_006160056.1, forward strand.
GAGTCCAGCAGTGTAACCATTATGCCATTTCCTGGTTCTGTAAATCTCTTAATAATCTCCTAATTCTAGCATGTAGAAAGAATCTCCTTGGATACCCTAGAAGTCACCAGGGAAGAGGGATTAAAATTAAAGAATGACATGAAAGAAAATTTGAAGGAGGTTTCTGTGGAACTGTTTTCCTAAATAAATCATTCACATTTATATTAAGGTGGAAAAATGTACAACTGGACTTCAAAACATTCATGGGAAAATTAGAATGAAATTTGAGTTATTTTGGTGTAAATTTTTAAGCTCTATGCATCATTTTTTCATAATATGCATTTTCCATAAACATTTTGAAGACCCTTTGTATATTCAGACAGACCATGAAGTGTAAGTGCTTCCTGTTTAGGGATAATGTGTAGAACCTTTGCCAACAGGACTTTTCCATTTGTGAGTTAAAGGAGTACTGTGACTTTAAGTTCTGGAATGTGTGGTCTAAGTCTTAATGTAAAGTCTATAGTGACAATATAATCCCTAGGGTTAAAAGTCAACATCGCAAAACCATTACCCATAATTTAGTAGACGAGGTTCAGTATAGTGTCTGTAAGACAACTACTCCGTCATTTCCTTAAAGAGAATGACAGGTGTGTATGGCAGTTGTTCGGAGGAACGAGAAGACAGGCATGTCTCCATCAATCCTTGCTACCTTGACATTCAGGGTAACTGATGTTCTTTCTCGGAAATGCCCAAATGCTACCCAGGGATATAGCTCTACTACTTTTTTCAATTTCCTTAATGTGGTTGCCTCATTTGCTTCATCTGCTGACCTCAAGACCATTCTGACTTGACAAAAGACTAGACCATGAAGAGGAACATTCTCTCATTCTTGTCAGAGTTACAGTGGGAAATGACAAATACCAAGTTAGCTCTAATTTTGACTGACTGCAGGCGAAACTAGTTCTTGGGAATCACAACATTGTTCTCACCTTCCCCATTTCTCCAAACTAGTAACAGCGAATTGTGGCCCAGCAGAAGACAAGTTTACTGCAGGTGTTTGTTCAAGTATCATCAATACACTTTTTTGCTGTGTGGGGAGACCTTGTGTATTTATGAACATACCTCCTGAAGTTTCAGAAATGATTAATTCAAGTGTTGGAACATTTAGCAGTCATTCTTGGGAAGAATCCAAATCCAAGCATTCTTTCAAAGAATTAGTGTTTCTTTTCAAGTAACTTAGAATGTGCTCATCACAACTGAGATATTATCTCCCTGGGTGAGATTGATTCTGTTAGAAAACGAAACAGAATTCTTTTCTCTTTTGCTATGTTTTGTCTAATTCATAGCTAAAAGCACACAGTTAATTTTCTGATTGTCTTTCATCTTCCACTATTGCCTAGCTGATTAGTAACAGGATCAAAAAGGAAAGAGAGGCTCACCACAGATTACTAACTAATTTCCTTTCACACCCACCACACATATGTACTTGGGACAACAGGAAATCATAATTAAAACAAAATCCTTTTGCCACACAGTAAGTTTATTCCTAAAATAAATAAAAACAATCTGGCATCTATAGTGGAAAAATGAGTTGTACCATTGCTTTTATCTTTCCATTAAGTAGAGTTGTGTGTGCGTGTGTGTGTGTGTGATTGTGCAGACATGGCCGGGTGTCTTCTCCTGATCAGGCTTCTTTACATCTCTCTCTCTGTCTTTGTCAACTGAATTTTACATGAAAGCAGGAATACTGCTTTTTACATGAAGGCCAGGAATACTGATTAAAGCCCAGGAGGAGCTACCCACACATACTTCTTCTCTGGATTTCCTCTATACATGCATCTTAAACTTCCCCTAGTGTAGTCTTAGAGTCTTGATCCATTAGGGTTTTGTTTCTTTTTGTTGATGTTCCAGTAGACTCTTGCTGAAAAAGTTAGTTTTCAAGTGCATAATACTGTTTGGACCCTGCTTTCTCACCCTCAGGTCACTAAGTCTGCTAGCTTTAGGTGAGACTGTGTTACACCCATTCTTCCACTTGATTTCCATACAGAGCTTTGCATGCTGTGTGGCTTGAGGTCGAGTTTGGTTAAACCTACTTCTAGTTCCAGGTACAGGAGACACTATGGAAAGAACATTGTCTATAGTCCCAAAACTGGTTAGTCATCTTGATATGTAGACCGCTGATCAAGATAGCATGTAGTGTCAAATCTCCACCATACTTACCACTACACAGACCCACCAAGACTCACTGATTTGAAAGTTCCAGAAGGAACATGGTGTGAAAAGTTGACTGTCCATAGCTGAAGGAGGTGATGTAATGGTCAACACACCATATGATTTCTTAGGATGCTTTCATACGGGCATCTTTTTTAATCACATGAGAAGTGATTCAACACTACCCAGACTTCTATATTCTGCTTGTCAAAATTAGGTAGACAATTCTGTTTCATTCTCAGAACATCATTGTTAGAGAAATTCAAAGTACAGCATCTTCAAAAAAAGATTGATCAGGATCAGGAAGATTTTGAAAACCAGGTATCCAAGGAACAGCTAAAGAAATTGGAATTGGTGAAGGTTAGTTGAGTAAGACAAGACTTGAGGGTGGGGGTTGAGGTGATATGAACTAATAATTGATAAATGTTCAGAAAGCTGTCTAGTTCTGAATTGATTTGTATGATCCCAAAAGGCACTGCACTAAAGGTATCTCCTTGAACTTTATCCGTATTGAATGAAAGGAAAAGCTCCCAGGAACCATCTACCCTTTAAGAAAGGTGTTTAACCAGGATTTGGGCCACTTCTTGGTTGAGGCAGAAGATGATTACCACTCCTCTGACCAGGAGTTTATATGGTAATAATAGTTTGGAAGCCATCCTTTATATAATATCAACTTTCCAATATTAAACATTGTTTCATTGTAGTTGTGGCTAGGTATTATGGACAGTAACTCATCAAGAGTAAGACTTAGACTGTCAGCTATTTGCACAGAGAAGAATCAAGTAAGTTGCGGTTTGGCCACTGATGGCTAAGCTGCCTGAAACCTAACCTAAATTGCTGCAAGGTTCTGCTTATGCTAACCTTCCATTTAGTATTTAATGTGCAGCTGCAAATGATTTCCGCCTACCAGTTAGAATTCTGCAGAAGAGGATAACCTACTGGAGTTATGGCAGAAGGTTAGAGCATCTTGTTTATGCTACGCAGGATGTATAAATGACCTTTCTCGAGTTTCTGGCCAAATCCAAGCCTCCATACTATTCCAAATGGTATTTTGAAAAAAAAAAAAAATCTCTATCCCAGATTTTGCAGTTATCATAAAAGAACCCAATTTTATCTAAGCTGCCTGAAACCTAACCTAAATTGCTGCAAGGTTCTGCTTATGCTAACCTTCCATTTAGTATTTAATGTGCAGCTGCAAATGATTTCCGCCTACCAGTTAGAATTCTGCAGAAGAGGATAACCTACTGGAGTTATGGCAGAAGGTTAGAGCATCTTGTTTATGCTACGCAGGATGTATAAATGACCTTTCTCGAGTTTCTGGCCAAATCCAAGCCTCCATACTATTCCAAATGGTATTTTGAAAAAAAAAAAATCTCTATCCCAGATTTTGCAGTTATCATAAAAGAACCCAATTTTATCTCACTATGTACATTGTGCCCATAATTTCACCACCAATATACCTCTCCTCCAAATTAAAAAGGCTGAAGGATATTAACCACTTTTTATAATGAATGTTAGCAAATGTTTGGTGCCATGACTATACTGCATTAAACTCCAGATTTAGTAACAAGTATTTCTTACTAATGTCAGTAGTTACACCTTATTGAAGGCTGTCTTTTCCTATCACTCATGTTGAGCTTAGAAGCCATTCAAGTCATCTAAATTCACCTCTCTGTGTTGCTTCTCAGCGAATCTTGTTTTCTCTAGTTTCCTTCGTTCCATTGCATCGCCTCTGACTAAGCAGAGTGAAGTTCTTTAAGTATTTCCACTACTATGTGTTGCTGCCAGAGTTTTTAAAAAGAAATCAGGCTCAAATCACAAGTGGCAAATGACCTGAAGTTTGTATTGTAGTAGGATTCTGCCATTCTTGGATCCTTGTTTCAGTGTAATGTGTTTGACACTCAAAGGTAAGCATTTCCTCTTGGAGCTGCATCTGACCCTCCATGTTCATGTTTTCACAGCACCCCGTATACTGTGTCAATGTTGTGGGGACTCAGAATGCTCACAACCTCATCACGGTCTCTACTGATGGTAAAATGTGTTCCTGGAGCCTGGATATGCTCTCAACTCCACAGGTGGGTTTGT
>NW_006160056.1:2344510-2369816 GCF_000334495.1 Tupaia belangeri chinensis
CTACACATAAGAGCATCCTGGCTACAAGACATAGCTACTTAATGGAACAGAGTTCCTAAAAGCCAAACCCTCACATCCCATAGGAGCTAAAACCAATGGATGCACTTGAAAGAGTGGGTCCTGCTTTCAGCAGCCTCCTCTTGCAGCCAAAACCCATTTCCTTTACCACAAATCATGTAATTATCGTACTACATTAATCCGTAGGTCATTTTCAAGTGAAAATGAAATAATCCATTTTAAAGCACAGTAATTATGAAAGTTGCCTGTGGTATGATTGGACTTACCCTACAGCATTGTTAAGCAAATGCAAACAGGGTTGGGCTCAACAGAGCAACTCCTTATGGGTACTTGGAAGAAAAGTATCCCAGAAAAACAGAAATCCAAGTCCTTGCTTGTATGCGTAGCCTAGACAACTGCCTGTATGGATGAAAAACTTGTCAAACCATCTGTTTTCCCCTCTGGAATGTTTGATAGTGTGGTTGTTGCCATTCCTTGCTCAACAAATGAGAAGTCAAAAATGAAAAAGTCCCAAAGTTTCCAAACCACTACTGGTTGCAGTAAAGGAAATCAAACAAAGAAGTAGAACAGACTCTCGGAGACAGGTGTCAAAATGTAACTTTTGGGACGGCAGTTGGCATAGTGGCTATGTCACTGGACTCCCATGCAGTCAACCACGGTTCGCATCCTGGACCTGGTGGCTTAAACTCATGCCAGGCACGTGTACATGCGTGCCCAAGATCCTGAGAGAAGCATGGAGGAGAAGGGATTGCAGTGTGGCCATCCCTCCTGGGGGGGGGTGATTTCTCACTTTCTGTCTCTCTTTCTCTCTCTGTCTCTCTGGTGGGCAAATATGCCCTATAGCATAAACCTCTCAAAAAAAAAAATACAACTTTCTGTATATATGTACGTAGACCAGCCCCATAGCCTAGTCATTAAAGGAGCTGGATCCCACATGGCCAACCATGGTTTGAATCTCAACCCTAGCAACCTGAAAGATACACTGGGAGTATGTAAGTGCATGCCGAAAATCTCAGAAGAAAGGAGAAATGGAAAAGGAATTGTGGTGTGACCATTGGCCATCAAGAGGTGTTCTTCCTCTCCCTCTCCTTCTCACTCTCTCTCTCTCTTTGTGTGTGTGTCTTGCGAGTATACCTGCCCTCTGGTAATTAAAACAAAAGAATATATGTATTTATACTTACATACAGAGATGCAGTCATACATGTATGAATACAAACATATGTACTCTTCACATTTCTCTGTGTAAAAAGAAGTACGTCACTATTCTCCAACTAAAAATGACAAATAATTCATTGTTATGAATGACCTTTAACAAAACTGTAAAGAAACCTCGAGTAAAATATGAAGGCTACACTTGGAATGGTTCAAATAAAAGATCGACAAACCTGGTGGGGGGGAGCAATATAAAGGCTATCCAGGAGATAATGCCTATTTTTTTTCCCTGGAATAATAACCTTAGACTGTCTCACACAATTTAAGAAGACACTAAAGTTTCAAAATATGTGAGGAAATAGAGAAACTGTAAAGGACCTCCTTTAAATCTTCATGAAATGCAAATTTAGAGAATATTAAAACTAAGTATTCTTTTTATTATTCTAACAAGGAATTCGAGAGAGAGTGCTCAAAAGCTACTTACAGATCAGGTTTCTGTTTTTGCTGATGTTTAACATGCAGGTCTGGAGTTGTATATGGGCTATTTTTAATTAATTTGTTTATTTTTTATTTTTTGCTATAGGGTGCGGGTGCTCGCCAGAAAGACAGAGAGAGACAGAGAGACGGAAAGCGAGAAATCACCCCCCAGAGGGGATGGCCACGCCACAATTTCTTCTCCTCCATTCTCTTGGGATCTTGGGCACGCACACACACGTGCCCAGCATGAGTTTAAACCACCAGGTCTGGGACTTGAACCACAGTCGGCTACATAGGAGTCCAGTGACATAGCCATTACACCAACTGTTGGTCCCAAATGGGTATTTTTGACTTGGTCTTATAATTTTTAGCAATGTGTTGTTTTATTTTAAAAGCATAGAGATTTAGTATCTATATACTAGAGCAAACACTATTTACAAACTTTTAATTGTCCATTTCATTGGTTTAACATGCATTTGTTTAGGTTAAAGCCAGTTGTACAGTGGCTCCCAAACCATTTTTATCAGCTGAAGCATACCCACTGACTCCTGTCCCTACACATGGCTTCCCTGCATAGCAGGGAGGAATGGAGGCATTTTGCAGTTGCTCTGATTCCTTTCTCTTTCTGAAGGGTAACCAAGGGGCATTACCTTCTTGCTCCTAATTTTAGTGACAGGGCAGAGCATCATGTGGTCCAGCTTTCCACTTATATTTTCATAGCATCCTCTCCTGTAGTCTAGATATTGATGTGCTCTATAAGGGTGTTCTTATGAACCATGGGTACACCAAATAACCTGACTGGTTCTCCCCTCTGTAAGCATGTACTTTTGATTTATGGTCTCCTAGGCTGAAATTGCCTGGAATTTGTACAAAAAAGATCACACTCCCAAGCCAACTATGAGATGATACTCCAGAGTCCATGTTTTTTTTTTTGTTTTAGGGCATGTGCACTTATGAGAGAGAGACAAAAAGCAAGAAATTTGCAGCCCCCATCCCACCCAGGTGGGATGACCAAGTTACAATCCCTTCTCCTCTGTCCTCAGGATATTGGGCACACATGCACACACACCAGAGAGGTGTGGTATTATCTGTTGAAGATATTTTGTAGTTTTATCAACTGTACTAGGGAGAAATGTTCACCTGTTGAAATATCCATTTTGTGAGACAAATAATAATGTGATTGAATGTATGGAAGAAAATGAAATGGAAAAAAATTTTAAAAAAATAAAAAGATAAAAAGAAAAATAGGGAGGAAAATTATTAACATCACAAAGAAAAGTGGTATTATCTGTTGAAAATATTTTGTAGTTTTATCAACTGTACTAGGGAGAAATGTTCACCTGTTGAAATATCCATTTTGTGAGACAAATAATAATGTGATTGAATGTATGGAAGAAAATGAAATGGAAAAAAATTTTAAAAAAATAAAAATCCAAGCCACCAGGTTTGGGACACAACCACACAATTGGCCATGTGGGATTCAGCCACCTTAACCGCTACACCACCTGCTGGCCCCTATACTCCAGGAGTGATTTCTTTTTAAATTATTTCAGGTACACAAAGTAGGCTCTTGATGTAAATAGTCTCTCTTCTCTCTTGATTCACCCTCATTGTTTAAGAGGATATTAGTTATAATTAATCCTTTTTCACTATCATTAAACTTAATTCAGAAGTATGTCTTTTAAAATCATCTTATATAAAATAAAATCATTTACTGTTTTAAAGATGTATTTAAATACTGTTCTTGCAGTCTGATAGCCTATACACCCAACAGCTGCCCTCCATGAGATCTAGTCCCTGTTGAAATCTGGTTCTTATGACCCGAGTGACGACTTTCTGGTTTTAGTCCATGGCGGACACACACTCCTGCTTTGACAAATGAGCTTTAGCACATCTGATATTAATACCTGTGTATCCTCATGAACAATTGCTTTTGAAAATGTTTGTAAATACAAGGGTATTGTGTGTTGTAATAGAGCCTGGGGCTGACAAGTGTAACCATTACAGTATTATCTTTAGTTTCTGCACCATTAGTTTCAAAATTCTCACCTGTCATCTCTGCCTGACTTAAGAAGCAGCAGCACACGCTGATGAAATCCAGCCGGCCTGAAACCAGAGATATGCAGAAGCATGACTGTCAGGGGCAGTAAAGCGTGGTTTCTGGCACAGCCGGGGTCTTTTGTAACGCTGTGTGAAAAGCAAACAGACAGGCTAGCCAAATGATTTTTCCGTGCTATCTTTGGCATGGCAAGGAGTTGACAGATGGAAATGTAACCACGCCGTGTTTTGGTAGGAGAGCATGGAGTTGGTGTACAATAAGTCCAAGCCTGTTGCTGTTACCGGAATGGCTTTCCCAACGGGAGACGTCAATAACTTCGTGGTTGGCAGTGAGGAGGGTACGGTCTACACCGCTTGTCGACATGGAAGGTGATTTTCTGTTTCCTTACTGATGACATGTTCCTCATTTCCTAAGTCTGGAATTGCATTGTGGATTATAACCACTTTGCATTATGAGAAAGGCATTTCTGAGGCAGAGCAAAACACAATTCCAAGTCCTGATGGTCCTAAGCATTCCAATGCTCTGGTCAGTAGCCATGTGTAAGTCTTTGGTGGTTTACCTTGCCTTGAGAGAAAAACCCAAGGTTCTCAGCACATCCTACAAGACTGCTTGCCCCTCCCTAGTCTCACCTTCTCCCCATATTTTCAGGCCCCAGCCATGTGCCCCTCAGGGATAACAATCCCCAAATATGGACTATTTGTACATTCAGCATTTTTTCACTGGGTATATCATTTCTCTCTTCTCTCTTGATTCACCCTCATTGTTTAAGAGCCAGCACTTCCTTCCACAAGAAAGCTTCCTGACTCTTGGGCAAAGAAAACCACTCCTTCTTTTATGCTCCATAGAATTTTCATTTCTTTTATTCAGTTTTTCAAAGAATATTTACTAAGAACCATGTGCCAGGCATTCATCATAAAGATATAGCAAGGAATAAGAAGAAAATGAAGTTCATATTCTAGTTGAGTGTTAAAGTCTACTAAACAAGGAAATATATAGTTTAAGGTGATAAGTACTATGGAGAAAATTTAAGTTGAATAGACAGGGTATGACTGTCAAGTTATTATAGGCTGTCAGATAGGTTTCCTACTTCATGTATTTTTCTATATGCTTCTACTATAATTCTGGTCATATTTTATTTCAATTATTCATTCATCTGCCATTTTTATCTTACTAAACTATTACCATTTTATCTCTGATTCCTTGTCCAGTGCCTGGTGCCCACTAAGTAAGAAGCTAAAAATCAACATGGAGAATTAAAAAGTGACAATATAAAAAAATACGTACAGTAGTGACTTAGAATTCTTCCTCCCTATGAGAGGGGCTCGAACAGTGTAAGTCACACAAACCACCATGCAGTTTCCAGGTGATAAGAAACTCTGCCTAAATTGAGATTAGCAAATGCCCCTGAAAAATAGAGCAGTCAGGATAAGTGGGATGCAATAATTCGGGCTAGATAGTAAAACCACATGCAAAACGTCACAGGTGGCCTCATGTCTTTTGAAAAGGTTCACTACATTCACACTGGTGCTTAATTTCTTTTTTACTGCACTGGAGTAAAAAGTTCCATTGATTTTTCATCTCTTGCACTCATTCAAGGTTATTAAGATTTAATGAGGAACAAGAAATTGTTCCAAGCTTGTACGCCTATGTTTTTGTGACTTGTAGAAGTAACAAATATCCCCCAGCTCAGCTAGTGATTTTTGTCCATTCAAATAATATGAGCTGTGATGTTCCTTCTGTTCATAGAAACAAGCAATATTTGCCCTTCTCACATGATTTAAAGATGACGTAGGATCCAGCTGTGGTGGCACGGGCAGCAGAGACACTGCTACATGATGTTAGTAGCCATATGGGAAGGTTCCCTGTTCACCTCTTGGGTCTACCTGAAAATGCCAGATGTACCTGCTAGCACACTCATGGGTCTGACTGGCTAAAGAACTGTGGGGAAGGATCATGGCATGACAACTCTGTTGTAGGTCTCTATCTCATTGTCTCTAAGGAAATAAAGAAATAAACACTTCAAAGAAGGATCATTTCAGGGACCAGCAGTTAGCTTAATGGCTATGTCGCTGGACTCCTACGTAGTCAACCACAGTTCGAGTCCCGGACCTGGTGGCTTAAACTCACACCGGGCGCGTGTGCGTGGCCATCCCCCCTGGGGGGGGGGATTTCTCGCTTTCTGTCTCTCTATCTCTCTCTGTCTTTCTGGCGAGTGCGCACACGCCCTATAGCGAAAACCTCTCCCCCAAAAAAAAGGATTATTTCAGAAGATATACCTGATCATTCCATGTCCAACATTCCTGGACATTTTAGTCATAAAAACTGACTAAAAACACACTTTAAAGTTTTATCAAAGCATAAAAAGATCTGATAAAGTTATTTATCCAAACATACATTTGCTGTATACCTACTTTGAGCAAAGGGCACTGCTGGATACTCTGAGGCCTGGAGACATCATTTAAACCCTGGTTCTTGTCTTCAAGAAACTGAGGACAGTAGCAAAGATGTCCACGGATCTCTGCAACACACGTACAATGCCATAGTGGCATGGGAGGCACAGAGAGTACTGTGGACCAAACATGGAGTCATAGCTTTACCTACACATGTGTTGGAACCCATAGGACATAGGTTCAATTCCAAGGTACTACCTAGTCCTTAGTTACAATATCTGGGAATGCTGTAGAACACATTCATTGATATTTTTCAGGTTTTTAATTTTTAGTTATGTAATGTTAATAATCATTTATGCAGTGAATACTTTGTTTTGTGGCTCTTGTCCTTTTCAAGCACAGGGTATGCATGGTGGTTCAAAAGAAGGGACCTATGGCACATGCCACAGATCTCCTTATGTTGAGCTTTATTTTTTGCTTTTGACATTGGTCTTTCCATCTAAAATACAAAATACAGATTTTCATAAAATTGTAACCTAGCAGCATTGTCTTTATAGTAAGTTTAAATGGGTCCTATAGGGCTAGAAGGGAGGCGTAGGGAATTTTTATTTTTCACCTAACATAGAGAAGGTGCAAATCCACTACCATAAATTAAACAAGGTCCTCATTTTGCACCCTATAAACCCTTTCAGGATGCTGTTAAGAGCAAGTAGAGTCTCACCGGGGGCCACTTCAAAGATCAGTTCCTTGTGTTCATTAGAACAAATTTAAATGATCACGTGTGGAACTGCAGTTAGCAGTTTCACTGGGCATAATTTTTGAGTGCCTGTTACATGGAACACACGCTGCAGCACTTCACTCGTGATTCTAAATTTTGCTCAGAACATTGACATTTATTGGTGCTCCGGAGGCCCAAATGTTTTAATAACTTAATTCATTTTTATTCTTAGTGACATAATATTGAGAGTGCACAATTCCTACATATTTGTCATATTTATTACCTCATGCACATGAATTTTGAAAATATAGTGTTTGGGGTATATTTTATCAGATTTTTCTAATTGTGTGTGATTGTATGGAGGCTGTTATGTGATAATAGAAGGCTGGAAATAATTCCAGCTCAGTTAAATAAGCAAAACATGTCTGTGGGTAGCTTAAAATGTGTATTGTTCTTTCTCAAATGTGCTTCTGTTTTTAAGGGAGAGCATGAGTTTGTCTCTTTTTTTTTTGTTGTTATTTCATTTAACAAATATGTATGGAGCATTAGTGTGCTAGACACTTAGCAACATAGAAAAAGTACCTGCTTGTATAGAATTTAGAGTAGATGTTTAAATCTGTTTTCAGTGAGAGAAAATTTATTTTTGTTCTCCATATTATATTGAAATTGAATATGTAAAGGTGTATCAGTTTGTGGTAACAAAGGTTTCCACAAAAGTTACACTTTTAGGTATGTTGACTTAAATTAAGAAATTTTCTCGAAAGGTTGCATCTTTCTTTTTTCCTCCAAGGATATGTGTTTTATAGCCAATAGACTCCAAAAAAAATTTAAAATGAAACACATACAAAGTGCCATCACAATAATAAAGTAGTCTTGTTATAAGTATGAAAGCTTCTGACATGTAAATATGTTTGTTTCCATCAAAGGGGTTATATTAACAAGGTACTCCATAAAACTGGAAACTCCTTGAGATTAAATGATATAATTTGATATTCAATTCTGAAGGTTAAAAAGATTATGTCACCTCCATATTGGTATTTAATCATCAAAAATAGTGTAGCATGTGTGAAAAATGATTTTCTTATCTCAAGATAATTGGAAAGTGGTTTCATTTTTGCTAGTATGTGGTTCTCCTAAATTCTGAGCAAGTAATCATGTAGACATGAGGTTTTGTTAGAGCAGACATCGCTTTGCAAAAGTCCCTGAAATTCTGCTCACATGTGCTCTTTATGCAGCAAAGCTGGCATCGGTGAGGTCTTTGAAGGTCATCAAGGACCAGTGACGGGAATTAACTGCCACATGGCGGTGGGTCCCATCGACTTTTCTCACCTGTTTGTCACGTCATCATTTGACTGGACTGTCAAATTGTGGACCACAAAGGTAAAGATACCTTGATGTAAATTCTCAGGTAATATATGGGGAAATTCTCAGGTAATCCCCTGGGAGAGTTGGAATCATGAACCAGAAGCCTCTTCTAAATAACCTGGTCTTGAAAATTTATACAGTCTGCTAAGCTCAATCTGTCCCAGAGCTAGTTAAGGCTGACTTTCTTAGTTCATTTTATTTATTCCCAAATATGTACATCATGTCAGACACCATGGTAACTGTAAAACGTGATAAAGTAGTCCTTTACCAACACTACTTCTCCCCACAACATTTCCTTCATTGTCTTCATCGTCTCAGTCCTTGCCCCAGGGGTAATCTTACTTATCAGTTCACTGTCAATGTCCTGAAGCTTTGTAGCATCTACGTACATATGTACCTATGGAAATATGTGATCTAGAACTTGTGTTGTCTGTTTGTTTTGTTGGACTGGTTGGGCTTGTTTTTTGCTTTTTAACCTTTGAAGGTTTAAGCTGGTAAATGGCCTACCTTATTTATGTTCTAAAAGGTGATTCTCACCATGTTTGAAAGCAAGAAGAAAAGCAAAGACCTCCTGGAAGGAAGATGCAGTGGTCTAGGGAAGAAATGGCAGTGGCTTAGACCAGTAGTGTGAGGTCGAAGGAAGTAAATGGATTTAAAGACCATCATAGACATAAAAGCTCTAGAATTAGTGACTGATGTGATAGAAGGGAGGAATGAGAGGAAGTTGTCAATGGAGAATTCAGGCTTATGATCCGGGCAGCTGGCAAGCTGTGGTTACATTCACTGCAGTAGAGAAACCAAAGGAAAGGTGTGCTGGGGAAAGGCCTTGACCATGTTGAGTTTAAGGCCCCTGGCAGGCAACTTCAACACTTCCATTAGGCAATTTGATTTGTTAGAAGAGAGAGACGTGTAGACTGCAGATAAGCACTTACCAGCAATCAGAATAGCAACAATAATCACAGTCAAAGCAGTTGATTTTAAAAAATAAAATTAAGATTTAATCTGAAAGAAGAGGACTGTTTAGGAAACAAAAAGGATAAATGGAACTAGAAAGGAGTATTTAAAAGTAATCCAAGGAATAGAAGACAAATTAGAATATTGTATGTGGCTTCACAAGTATCGATGAAGAGGATCACAGGTTAGAATTCATTCTTTTTTTTTTTTTTAAGAGGTTTTTGCTATAGGGCACGTGTGCTCGCCAGACAGACAGAGAGAGACAGAGAGACAGAAACCAAGAAATCACCCCCCAAGGGGGATGGCCAAGCACAATCCCTTCTCCTCCATTCTCCTCTCGGGATCTTGGGCACGCATGCACATGCACCCGGCATGAGTTGTAAGCCACTGGTCCGGGACACGAACTGTGGTCGACTACGTGAGAGTCCAGCAACATAGCCATTACACTAACTGCTGGTCCCTAGAATTCATTCTTAACTGTATAAAAAGATGCATAACTTCACTTATTGGAGAAACTAAGTTGAGAAACAAAAAGGATAAATGGAACTAGAAAGGAGTATTTAAAAGTAATCCAAGGAATAGAAGACAAATTAGAATATTGTATGTGGCTTCACAAGTATCGATGAAGAGGATCACAGGTTAGAATTCATTCTTTTTTTTTTTTAAGAGGTTTTTGCTATAGGGCACGTGTGCTCGCCAGACAGACAGAGAGAGACAGAGAGACAGAAACCAAGAAATCACCCCCCAAGGGGGATGGCCAAGCACAATCCCTTCTCCTCCATTCTCCTCTCGGGATCTTGGGCACGCATGCACATGCACCCGGCATGAGTTGTAAGCCACTGGTCCGGGACACGAACTGCGGTCGACTACGTGAGAGTCCAGCAACATAGCCATTACACTAACTGCTGGTCCCTAGAATTCATTCTTAACTGTATAAAAAGATGCATAACTTCACTTATTGGAGAAACTAAGTTGAGAAACTTATTTTTAACTATAAGATTGACCAAAATCTAAGTATCACAATATATTCTGTGATGAGACTGAAAGAAACCAGTCATTTTCATGTGTTGCCATTGACAAAGCAAAATAGCACAGCTCTTTGCAGACTAATGTTTTAAAATGATATATGCTTTAACAGAGTAATTCCTACTTGAAGGAATCTATAACATATTGGCAAAAATGAAAAAATACATATGCAGATGATACTCACTAAAATGCTACCTGAATAACAAAATACCAAAACAGCTCAGAAGTCTCTATCTCTAGGGCACTGTGTGAATCAGTAGGATTGTATACCCACCCAATGGAGTTCAGTTTAGGTGTAGGGGAAAATGAAGAAAACTTCTGCAGGCTATTTTGAAGTGATTGCTAGGCTATATTTTTAAATTAGAAGAACAAGATGGAGAGAAGTGCAAATAGTATATTCTCATTGTTTCAAATTGTATTTACATATTTTTGTAAGCTGGAAAGACAAATTACAAAAATATCCAGTTACAGGGAGGGAAGAGTCTGAGAGAAACAAAAATTACAGTATACAGTTGTTTGTACCTTTGATTTTGGAACCATGTAAATCTTTTATGTAGTTACAGAAAATTTTTTTAATTTTTAAGTTGGTTTCTGAAATATTAAAAGTGATGTAAAATCAATCAACTTTAATGTAGCTCAAATTTGTGGCAAAACCTTATGGTAAGGAATGATTTGAAGCGACTTAAAATACCCCATATTTTGAGTATATATTCCTAAAGGAATATATTTTAAGCATTAAAAAAAACTGAAAAAGTGCTTAAACTGCTTCTAGCACTCTACTCGTGTTTCTGGTGTTTGTACTGTTATAATTATTCTGAGACTACTGTGTTTTTATGGTGATATAAATCAAAGGACTATGTTAGTGTTATTAGGAACCGAGATAATTAGTTGGAATGAAGGCAGATACAGGTGCATGAAGTAACAATTCTATAGCAACCCTGAATTTGAGGTGGAAGTATGAGTAAGAACTCATATTTACATTATCTTTAAATCCAAAAAAATACATTACATCATTTTATCTGCCAAAAAGATCTAGAAGCAATGATCAGTCCAATAGTGAGGACTTTCCTGAAGCTCAGAATGTGCTGACTAAGTACTAGTTCCATTAAAAGAAAACAGGACTCCTGGAACAAATGACTAATTCTAGGTCACAGCAGGAAATGTATAAAATGTATCTAGAATATTTTGTCATAACAGAAAGCAAGACACTACCAAACACTACAAAATTATTGTCAAAGGATTTAAAGTCAAGTTGAGTAAGCTCCTGCTGGACAAAGAATATAAATAAAGGTAGCATATTAGTAAATTCATAGTGATACTGAAGGTTAAAACACACACACACATGGGAACCAGCAGTTAGCGTAATGGCTATGTTGCTGGACTCCCACGTAGTCGACTGCGGTTCGTGTCCCGGACTCGGTGGCTTAAAACTCACGCCGGGCGCGTGTGCGTGTGTGCCCAAGATCCCGAGAGGAGAATGGAGGAGAAGGGATTGCAGCGTGACCATCCCCCCTGGGGGGTGATTTCTCGCTTTCTGTCTCTATGTCTCTGTCTGTCTGGCGAGCGCATGCGCCCTACAGTGAAAAATCTCTCAAAACACACACACACACACACACACACACACACACACACAAAACATTTCACTTGTCACTTGAGAATGCTAGACAAAACCAATTTATTATTTTGAAAATCATTAAGAATCAAACATTTACTATATATGTATTTGTTCTTCAGAGTTAAAACATAGTTGATGAGGGGAACTTTTCCTTCTTAGAAGTATTCCAGCAAATATAGGTATACATAGTGATGGAATTTGAACTTTAATGTCTTGCAACCCTAATGACCTATGTAATTATTACTGCTGATAATACTATAAAAATAGAAACAATCTTTGTAATTGTGGAATAGGCTTGTGTTGAATCTGAATCTTAACGATTCTGTGGATCTCTGAATTTAGAAGCAACAGGAGATACAAATATAAAATGTTAAATAATACCACAAGCTACATGGGCCTAATGCAGACTGTGGAGAAATTCATTAGACAATTTATCTCATTTTTGAAATATAACCAAAAAATGTTTTTCAATGGCCAAAAAAGAAATGGAAATGGAAACCATTTATCAAAACAAAATAGAACAAAACAAATCTTTTTTTTTAGATTTTGTTTGTTTGTTTGTTTTGCTATAGGGCACATGCGCTCGCCAGACAGACAGAGAGACAGAAAGCAAGAAATCACCCACCAGGGGGGATGGCCACGCTGCAATCCCTTCTCCTCCATTCTCCTCTCGGGATCTTGGGCACGCACGCCCACGCGCCCGACGTGAGTTTTAAGCCACCGGTTCCAGGACGCGAACCGCGGTCGACTACATGGGAGTCCAGCAACATAGCCATTACGCTTACTGCTGGTCCCAAAACAAATCTTGAAGCATCACAACCAATCTAAAAATATGGATCTTATTTAGATCTTGATTCAAGAAAACCAACCAATTAAAACAATTAGAAGGTTATCAGGAAAATCTGAATATGGACTGTATATTTGGTGGGATTTATGAATTACTATTTTTAGGTAGTAATAATATTATGATCATTTTTAAGTGACTACTTTTTGGGGATGCATGTTGAAATATTTACAAAAGAAATCATATAACATCAGAGATTGACTTCAACAAGCAGCAGTTGGGAAGGGATGAACTGGTGAACATAATGAGTAAAATTGGTCATGTATTGATAATTATTGAAGCTGGATATGATTGATAATGGTCTATTTGTGAATATGCTTACATTTTTCATAATAAAAATCTAAAAAAGAAAAAAAAAAAAGAGGGACTAACAATGACAAATATTTCAGAGAAGTAACATTGTCTATTGTATATAGTAATTCAGAAGCCACTAGTGTCCATGACAAATTAGTTTTCTTTGGAGTGTGTTGAGGGTGAGACATAAATTACAGCTAGATTAGGGAATGATTAGAAAGCAAGGAAGCATCAAGGTAAAATCAAGACATTCTTTTCCCTTCATTCCTTTCTTTTTTCTTTTCTTCCTTTCTTTTTCTTCCTTTCCTTTTCTTCCAAGAGTGTTTAGCAGCACAAATATGGGTGTGGATAAGGGGAAAAGTTAGATGGATTTGGAGCTGGAGTTTTGCCAAAGTATGATGAAAGAACAACAGGACATGGAATTTGGAGATATGTACAAGAAAACATTTGAAATTATAGAGCAAGGATTGTAAGCTGGAGATGAAAATGAGAAATATAAAAGGAGCTAGGAATCAGAAAGCCCCATAAGATCCAAGAAGAAGTATGTAGGAAGTAATTGAGTAAGAGAATCAGTAAAATAAGAAATTACTGTTAGTAAGTTGAATGTTTGGATTTGGTATGTCACAACTGGTATAGTTCCAACTGATTTAAAAAAAAAAAGAGTCAATTCAAGGATGGTGGTCATGGATGTAGCTAGAGTCTAATGAAGGTAAAAATCACTGAGGAGGAGGAGGTCATAGAAACACAGGTCAATGCTCTAGTATGCTGTGGGCTTTGGAGTGAGCCAGGACAACGTTCAGGCTGAAACAGAAAAAAAGGCGATGCTAAAGTTCCCAGGAGAGAAGAGCAAAAGGGGCAAAGGGTAATACAGTCCGATGGTCTGAACTTAAAAGCAGAACTTTTCACTGAAGAAAACTTTTCACCACAGAGCAGGGAGGAAGCTGATGCCCTCATTAGTTTGAAACAATATGTGATAATGAGCGATTTCTGTTTAAGGAATGGCAGGACAAGTGGTGAGTTTATGGCAGTCTAGGATTTCATGAAGGTAGGCAGTAGAGGGAGCTTCCAATGAGAAGGCTGAGGATGGAGCCCTTCCTATGAAATGAGAGACCTGGTGTTGGGTGTGCAAGTAAGGTGAAAACGTCTGGAAAGGTGGGAGCTGTGAGTGGTTAATTCAAATGAAATAAATACTAATAGGGATTTTTAGGAAATGAAAAAAAAAAAAAAGAAGGGTGGGGAGACCTGGAATCCAGAACAGGATGCTAATCTTTATAAATTCTGGGATAACCTGCAGTGAGGGAGGATTAAAACCCATTACATTGCCCTCCCTCCACACACACCCCACCCTCTACCATACCAAATTTCAACTTTAAACCACTGTCAGGGAAGACTTCACATTGAAGCAGAAAATTTTTTGGAGTGGTTTACCTTGCAAACAGAGGACCAGGCTGCTTTCCAGGCAGCTGAATCAACAAACACATAAGCAACCATTTTCATCCAAATCCATGAGATCCAGTTAGTGAATGAGGCCGGAAAGATAAGTCTATACTTGATTATGTAGATTCATTTTTATTTTATAGATGATGATAAGTTATTTTAGGAGGAAATTAATGAAAATTTAATTTTAATGAGTTTTTCTAAAAAATACTATGGGAGGTGAATTTGCACAGAGGCCAACACTAACATTCACTGAGGTCATACTGTA
Source organism: Tupaia belangeri chinensis (assembly GCF_000334495.1). Taxonomy (NCBI): domain Eukaryota; kingdom Metazoa; phylum Chordata; class Mammalia; order Scandentia; family Tupaiidae; genus Tupaia; species Tupaia belangeri. Next base: position 2,359,128 of record NW_006160056.1, read on the forward strand.
TAGTAAACATTGTGCTAACTGCCTTATGTACATTACTCCATTGAGTTGTCATAATGAACCTACGAGTAGACAGTATTATCTTATTTTTTTGGAAGAGAAAATAAGCACAAGAGAGCTTAAATAATTTGCCTGATTATGCTCAGTGGGGAAAATGCAATTCAAGCTCACATTTGTGTAACTCCAAAGCCCAGCCCATGTTCTTTTCCACATTAGCATGCTAAACCATGAGACAAGAAGTCTAGTTATAAGCCTAGTTTGGTCATTAAGGTGAGAGACAGAATTTAGGCAATGAGCTTATAGAGAAGAACACAAATTTTAGAGATAAAAATTAATCAAATGTGGGCCAGCAGATGGTGCGGTGACTAAGGTTCTGGACTTCCACATGGCCGATGGTGGTTTTAGTCCCAGATCCAATGACTTGAAAATCACACTGGGTGCATGTGCTTGCATGTCCAAAATCCTGAGAGGAGAATGGAAGAGAATGGATTGTGACATGGCTATCCACCCTGGGGAAGATTTTCTTTTCCCTTTCACTGTCTATCTCTCTCCCCAGTGAGCTCATCTGCCCTATGGTAAAATGAAACAAAACAAAACAAAATCAGTAAGATGCAGTGATCAGCTAAGTTATGAGAGGAATCAGTGATGATTCTGGTCTTTCTGCTTTGGCATCTGAGTGGAAGGATGGCTGTAGCAGTGAATGAGACAGAGCATACAGGAGGAGGAGTAGGAGGAGGTAGAGAGCATGCCAATGTGGGCATGCTCAAACTGAGGTGCCCAGAAAATCCTAGGTTATTGAAGATACTTGTCTTAGTCCATTCAGGCTGTTATAACAAAATACTTCAGACTGCGTAATTTATAAACAGCAGGATTTATTGCTCTCAATTCTAGAGGCTGGAAAGTACAAGATAGAAGTGTCAGCAGCTTTGAATCTGGTGAAGGCTCTCTGCTTCATAAATGGTACCTTTTTGCTGTATCCACACATGGCAGAAGGGGCAAACAGACTCCTTCAAGCCTCTTTTATAAGAGTACTAATCTCTTTGATTAGGGGCAAATTTTCATGGCCTGATCACCTCCTAAAGTCCCACCTTTTAATTCTATCACATTGGAAATTAAGTTTCAACTTATGAACTTGGGTGGTGCACAAACATTCATACCACAGCAGTATTGAAGCTCAGAGGCAAAGATTGAGTGAGAAATATGTTTCTAATAGTGCTAGCATGTAGTGGATTGTTTATCCCAAAGGAAAAAATTATTAATAAGACAAAGAGCATAAGAGCCCAGCTTTGGAGTTGCCAATGCTTCAAGTACTGAGGGGTAAAAATGTTCCTCAAAGGATATGGAAAAAGATATTATACACCAGAGATGTCTAGGAATATGTAAATGGAAAAAGAAAGGGTCATATTGACCTCAGTGAGAGCAATTTCAGTGGAGGAGTGGGACTAGATTGCCGATGGCTGAAGAGTGAGGAGGAAGGACAATGGACACAGAATAGACTGCTCTTTTAGACATAAGGCAGTGAACAGGAGATAGAGCAGTGACTATCAAGGAAATCCAGGAAAAGGAAGGATTTGATTTATTGTACTATTTGAAAGACCTGAGTATGTTTACGGCCTGAAGAGAAGGAACCAGTGAAAAGTTAGATCAATAGTGTGTTTTAAAATGGAGAAAAATTATTTCAGATGCCCATGTGGAAGAGTTAAATGGGTTTTGGGTGAAAGAGAAAAGGCAGGTCACTGGTGAGACCAGAAAAAAAAAAAGGCTTGTGTGTAGATTTAGCGAAGTGAAAGTGGAAAGAGAGATGGGAATGTATGAGAGACTATTCCAGTTTTCTTGAAGTCAGAGGCAAAGTTATCTGCTAACAGTGATGAGACCTGGGATGTGACAGACAGAGAAAGAAAATGTCGACCAGGCCCCACAGTACCTGGGGCAAGTCCATGACTATAAAGATGTTTGGACTGCAGAGGATTTGGGGACAAGCCAGAATCCCTGGGGATTTTGATCTCAGGATTTTAACAAGCCCTCCGGGTAATCCTGCTATGATAAAATGTGGAGAGCCATGTTCTAAACCACTGAGATGTTCTATTTCAAAGTCCCCACCCTAAAACACAGACGAGCAGTTCAGTTATTTTAAGAGATTCTTTTTTCTCCCCAAATTATGTTAAGGAACTGGTGAGCTAGTTTAAGTTTCAGGCAGGAGAATGAAAACTCATGCCCCATTCCCAGCCAGGTTTCCTGATATACTTAATAACCTACTTGTTCTGGCCAAGTTTTGTACTGTGAATGTATTTGAAATCCCAATTTTAATTATAACCTTTAGTAATGTACTGAGAACAATGGTTATGCTTGAAACTTTTGACAGCTGTATATGGAAGATTCCTAATGAATACTAGAGCAAGCAGTCAGGTGTGTCTTAATTGGGGTGTGGAGGTAGGGCATGAAAGAAGTCAAGGGTAGGTCCTCTACATTTACCTGGATGCCATGCATGGGAGATCATCCCATATAAATGCGTACATTTACCATGGTCTGTCTCCATTGTTCTAAAAGCCTGATTTCCTTTTTCCTCTAACTTACCAAAAACAAAACAAAATGCAAACATCTGCTCTTAACCTTGCTGCCCCTTTCTCATACTGTTTATTTTTATTTTTTTATTAAATTGTTATTTTGCCCCCTATAATCTGCCTTTCTCCTCATGATCACCACTAGACCTGTTTCTTCAAAAGTTGCTCTAATCTCCTTCTTGTCTACTCCTCAGGTCATTTTGCCATTTTTATTTGCTTTGATGACTTGGCTGCTTTAATAATGTTAAGTCTCTTGGAACAACCTTCTTTAAATCATCAATGAGTCTTCTCTTGGAGTACAGTGAAAAGCTGCATACTTAAGTCTGTTTTTAATGATCCTTTTTTTTAAATAAAATATGCATTGCTTGAATAAATTCGGTCGAGGACCAACTCTTACCTTTTACTGTATCTTAGCACATTAAATTCCCCATCCATCAAAAAATGCTGGAGTAGATGCTTAGAAATAAAGTATGTATTCTTGGCTGGATTAAAACATTCATTATTCCACTCAGCTTCTCTGTTTGCTGAGGTCTGGGATAATTATTTTCCTGTGCTGCAGTTTAGCTTAGTGGCTAGACAAGTTATGAGTCTTTGGACTTTTTATCTTGCATCCAGTTTGGAATATTTCATTGGATTCCAATTAAAGCTTAAGGTGATATTGATTTTGGTCCTGCTACAGCTTCACAAGGATTTAGGTTCCTGATACTGTTCATGGATTTACCAGGTCAGTCTCCTACTTTAGACCTCAAAGGGATTATATTTGCTGCTTATATTGGTATTATTTTCTAAGCCCTTTCTACACTAAATCTTTGGACCTTTTATTTAATTCATTTATGTTGACTGGTCAGGTATATGGCTTGACTTTACTTGTGTATCAGTTTTTGATGTGAATCGTGGACACTACCCTGGAGAGCTGTCATCTCAGAACCTTTCATGATACACATCTGATTGACAGAAATCACCGACTTCCTCTGAATGTATCTTGACATTGTATAATCTGTCCTAGCAGTTAACATGAATCTGAGTTCTCTCATCTTTTAACAAAACAGTGGCTCTCAGGATGAAATTTTCTAAGTGACTGAAGGATGATGACTTTGCACAAATTAGGAAGATAATCTCCAATTTTCAAGCAGCTACTGTAAAACAAATCAATAAATAATTATTCCCTGTTTCACTTTAACATCCTTTGGCAGGTTTAAAATGACTGTCTTAGCTGATTATTATCCCTCTAAGCTACTGGAAATGAAGGGTAAGTTGAATTTGTTATGAATAAAAGAGATTGGAAATTATTTTTCCTTAGGAAAAACATTAGTTATTGGCTTTCCGATGTATCTATTAAAATGATTATGTATTGTAATAAATGTTGAATATGACTACATTATAAATAATACAATGATTACAATACTTTTATCCACTGAATCATAGTTACTGTACAATTATGGTAGAATTACCCACCTTTCCCTGTGAGACTTTGAGTTCCTTGAGAGTAGGTCTGTGTCTTTCTGATCTGTATCTCCAGTACTTGGCATAGTGCTTGGCTTCTGAAAGGCACTTCATAAATCATTGAATTCATACAGGGACAAACACACTCTGGGTTTTTACAAGATGTTCATTGAAGACATACTGTAACAAATATTTAGTTAGCAGACCTTTTTTTTGGTTTTTGTTTTGTTTTTCCTAATCATTTTTTTTTTCACATTTTCCCACAAACATTTACTTTACATATCAAAAAATTTTTGCTTGGGACCAGCAGTTAGCATAATGACTATGTCGCTGGACTCCCATGTAGTCGACCGCAGTCTAAGTCCTGGACCCAGTGGCCTAAACTGTCACTGGGCACATGTGCGTCCATGCCCAAGATCCTGAGAGGAGAATGGAAGAAAAGGGATAGCCATCCCTACTGGGGAATGATTTCTTACTTTCTGTCTCTCTGTCTTTCTGGCGAGTGCACGCACCCTATAGCAAAAACCCCTCAAAATAATTTTTTTTGCTCAAATTCCATAGTTAGTAGAGCTTTTGAGCAGTAAACTTCACAGATATAATTTAGAAATATAATAATTAGAACTGAGGTTAATCTTTGAAAATGCTATCAAGAGGAATTTAAGAAATAATAATATTGGGGAAAAATACGTAAGGCAACCATCGAGGGCTAGAGTAACTTGCTGAATATTTTTCTTAAAAAATAAATGAGTAGAATTGCAATTTGTTTTTAAGAATGTGCTGAAGAGTTGGACCACCAGAGTGTATGTTCTTCACTGTCCCTCCCATTTAAGAGAGCATTTGTCCAGGTGAGCAGAAGTGGTTCCTGCAACAGCCTGGTTGGGCACACATGCTCCTAGACAATCACTTCCTGGTGTGTTATTGCAAGAATGCTCTTTTAATTAATTAATCATTTTTTGTAATTTGACAAAGAGAATGTGTTCTCACTAGGGAGAGAGAGAGAAAGTGAGAAAGTACCCCCATGAGTAATGGTCACATCACAATCCCTTGTTCCGCACCTGTTACTCCTTTGGGATTTTGACCATGCACATGCACATATGCCTGTGTGTTTTCCAAGCCACAGTTTAAAACCATGCACATGCACATATGCCTGTGTGTTTTAAAAGCCACAGTTTAGGATTCAAACCATGAGGTTGATTATGTGAGGTCCAGTCACCTTAATCACCAAACCACGGACTGGCCCAGATACTCCTGGGAAAGTCTGTCTCTTGTCAAATGTTGTCTCCTCCAGAAGAATGAGACCTGACTCTTCTCTAAATCGTAGTTTAAGGTCAAATGTTAGTGCAACAGTAGCATAACTGGACTTACATAGAAAAGATCCTAGGTTCACATCCTGGGTCTTCCTTGAGCACACTGGGTACCCATAGGTATACTTGCCGATGTTTCAGGCCAATTGAGATGGGGTATACATTACAATATGAAAACCCTGTTGGGAGTATCTGACTCTGTCTTTTTTTCTCTCTTGTCCTCATTTATGGCAGAAATAAGTCAGTAAACTTAAAAAAGATCATAGTTTAGGGGGCCAGCAGATGGTGTAGTGGTTACATCACTGGACTCCAACTTGGCCAGCGTGATTTGTCAATCCCGGATTCAGAGACTTTAAACTCATGCTGGGTGCATGTGTGTGTGCATGTGTGCCCAAGATCCTGTGAGAAGAATGGAGAAAGGATTGCAGCATGGCCATTTCCTGGGGGAGGGAGGGATTTCTCACTTTCCCTCCCATTATCTCTGTCTCTCTCTCTCTCCCCAGTGAGTGCATGTGCCCTAAGGTAAAATACCTCTATTATTAAAAACAACAAAAGATGAAAAGATTATAGTTTAAAGGAGAAATTTCTCTCTCAGTCAGACTAAGGAAGGGGAAAGGAAAGATTCTGAAGAAAGCTTCTCAATGTAGATGATACCCAAGTTGAAGTCTGAATGAAGCATTAATTAAGTAAAGGGAAGAAGGAAAGGGCAGTCAAAAAGAATGAACAGAGAGTGCAAAAACAATGAAGGATAGGATTGTTGATTCTCTACCTATAGAAATTTTCTAAAAGTTAATTAACCTCTAGGTGCCATAGTTTATTTGTCTATAAAATGGATATTAAAATATTGTTTTGGACATTCTGTGGCCTGGTGCTTAAGAGAGCTTGATCACACATTGCTGACACACAGTTTGAATACCAGACCCAGTGGCTTGAAAGACGTGTGAGGCACATGTGTGTGCATGTCCAGAATCTCAAAAGGAGGGAGACATGGAGGAGAAGGGATTGCAGCAAGACCATTCTCGATAAGGGTATGCTCTCTCTCTCTCTCTCTGGTGAACATATGCACTTTCTGGCGATAAAAAATAATAATAATATAACAAGAGTCAACTCAAAATGGATAAAAAAATTAAAATATAAAACCTTAAGCTGTAAAACTGCTAGTAGAAAATATGTAGTAAGGGAAACTTTTGAAGACATTGGAGTAGGCAAAGAGTTCTTAAATAAGACCCCTAAAGACAGGAAATAATTTCCCAAATAGACAAGTAGGATTATATCAAGCTCAAAAACTTTTCTCACACAAAGGAAGCAGTAACTAGAGTGAAAGGATAACCCTCAGAATGAGAGAAAATATTTGCAAACTATTCCTCAGATAAAAGATTGATATCCAGAATATATAGGGAACTCAAGCAGTTCACTCCCCCCCCCAAAAAAGAATAATCCAAATTTAAAATGGGCAAATGAATTGACTAGACAACTCTCCAAAGAAGATATATGAGTGGCCAAAAGGTATATGAAAAATGTTCAAAGTCTTGTCATAGGTTAATGCAAATTAAAACCACAATGAGATACGTTTTAATGCCAGTTAGAATAGCTAGTATCAAAAAGAAAAGAAAAGAAAAGAAAGAAAGAAAGAAAGAAAGAGAAAGAGAGAGAAAGAAAAGAAGGAAGGAAGGAAGGAAGGAAGGAAGGAAGGAAGGAGGGAAGGAAAAGAAAGAAAGAAAGAAAGAAAGAAAGAAAGAAAGAAAGAAAGAAAGAAAGAAAGAAAGAAAGAAAGAAAGAAAGAAAGAAAGAAAGAAAAAAACAATTGCTGGTGAGGCTGTGGTGAAAGGGGAACCTTCTTACACTGTTCATGGAAATGTAAATTAGTCCAACCTCTATGAAAAACAATATAGAAGTTCCTCAAAACCTATAAAGAGAACTATCATAGGACTCACTAATCCCACTCATTGGTATTTAGCAAAAGGACAGGAAAACAATCAGAAAGGCACTTGAACATCCATGTTTATTGCAGTTCCATTCACAATTGCTAAAACATGGAATCAACCTAAGTGTCCAAAAACTGATGACTGGGTTGGAAAACTGAGGCACATGTATACTATGAACTATTACTCAGCTATTAGAAACCATGAGATCCTATGGTTTGATTCAAAGTAGATGAATATAGAAGATTTAAGCTGAACAAAGTGAGCCAGACCTTGAAAGGTATCATTGTATATCCCTACTCAATTTGTACCATACTCAATTCGTTAACAGAGGCTGAGAGATCTAAAGATGTGATGGTAGAGAGAGTGGGTGGGGATGCTAGAGACTGTAAAGGGGAAGAATGGATGGTAGAAAGTGGGTAGTGGAGCAGGGTATGGGGAGCAAGGGAAAGGAACAGTTGACAGATGAAAAAATACAAAGTTTTCTGTTGAAAAAATATATATACATAGTTTATATCATGATGGGAACTTTATATAAAATGTGAAATTAATCTGAAAAAATCTAAAAAGACAATAAAATAATAATAGTAAAATAAAATACCGCCTAGTTCTTAGGGTTCTTATGAAGATTAAATGAATTAATACAGTTAATACTATGTTAAGCACAGAGCAGCATTATGAAAACGGTAACAATAACAATAATTCCTATTATAACTGTTAAATACGATGCTATTGTTGCTGTTGTTTTGGGATGTTAAAGTGGCTTAGTGGACCTGGAGCAGTGGGTTTGAAGTGACTGGGAGGCAACAATGAAATGATGGCTCTAGGGGCAGAAAGGATCCAGACAACAAAGGGCAGTCTGTGATGTCATCCAATGAAGTGTGGACTTTCTTCTGAAGATGACACAGGTGACAGTCCATGTTAAAATAAGATAATTTGTTTGATGTCATGCAGTGTGAAAGTGGGCATTAAGGGGAGCTCACCTTTCCTTCAGTAGTCTTCTGGCGTTAGCATGTTTTATATCTAATAACCCTTGTATCAAATTACAGTATTTGTGTTTCACATACATTTACCCCACGATATATCCCTTATAGCCCTCCTATCTTGACATTAGTTGATTAGATTAGTTATGTGCACTCTCAAAATTCCATCACACTAATTTGTAGAACCTCGATTGGTTAGAATAGTTCCCTTTCCAAACTTTTTTGAGACGTGCCCTTCCAATTCACTACCACACCTACGTTTTCAGATGAAGCTCATTTATGATGGTAATGATCATCATCATATTAATAGAAGTTATTGGGTTGTCAGAAAGTCATTTTTGCATAGAAAAACATATAAAAATATATCATGACTTCCCCAATGACCTAATACATTAAACTAGTTAATTGTATGATTGGCATTGGGCCAGTGAAGCCACATAATTTTAAGTGTATTTTTGTAAATATATTGCCAAGTGAACTAATCTTGAGTGGATCATTGCATAATTATCTCATCTGACCCTTCTGTTAGCTTTATATATACTACTTTTACATTGTATTTCCAGGTAAATTTTTTTCTTTTTTTTTTTTTTTTTTTGGAGAGATTTTTGCTATAGGGCACGTGTGTTCGCCAGAAAGACAGACAGAAAGCGAGAAATCACCCTCCAGGGGGATAGCCATGCTGCAATCTCTTCTCCTCCATTCTCCACTTGGGATCTTGGGCATGCATGCACACGTGCCTGGCATGAGTTTAAGCCGCTGGGTCTGGGACTCAAACTATAGTCGACTACCTGGGAGTCCAGCGACATAGCCATTATGCTAACTGCTGGTCCCCAGGTAAACATTTCTTTTTATCAGCTTAAAATTAGTTTTAAATTCTGGAGCCAAATATTTATTTCCTTCCTCCTTTTGATTCAAAACACTTCTGTCGCTAGCGCTTTTTATCCTCACCCAAAGTCCCCTCACTCTTTTCACACCTGCTTTCCCCAGTCTTGACTTCTCAAAAGGGCTTAAAATTATCAAGACAAATAAAAAAATAAAGAAAATGGCCAGGCAAAAGATAGAGGGACTTTCCTTTCTCTTAGACCTAAGGAATGTACATGTAAGAATTCTTCTTCGTATATTCTAATATCAATAATTTTTACAATAGCTGTCTCTTTTTTTTGAGAGAGGGAGAGAGAGAGAGAGAGAGAGAGAGATTTGGTATAGGGCATGTGAACTCACCAGAGAGACAGGAGACAGAGAGACAGAAAAAGAGAAATCATCCACATTGCAATCCCTTCTCCCCTCTTCTCCTCTTGGGATTTTGGGCACTCATACACACATACCTGGCATGAGCTTGAAGCTACCAGGTCCGGGATTCAAACCATGGTCATCCATGTGGGAGTCCAGTAATGTAACCATTACTCCATCTGCTACTACAAATTTTTACAATCTCTATGACAGAGTTGTCAAAGACTTCATGTAGAATGCATATTATCATAAAACCATGCATGGATTTCAAGAAAATTTTGTACCAAAATAAACTCCTCAAGTTTATTTTAGTTTTAATTCCTTTTTCCATAAACTTTTTGAAACTCCTGCATATATATATATGTGTGTATATTTAAAGCTTATTTGATGGTTTGGTATGTAATTAATTACACCTTCTTTTTTCAAAATAGGATATTGCTGTGGTCATGTTTATCCAGTGTCTAATACATGTGAGTTTGCCAATATTACTTACAATATAAAATAAGTAGAATTTGCCCACTAGAAAAAATTACTACTTTATTAACTTGGGATAATAATTATTGAAAGATTGTTCTCATTTTTTCTAGTACTTTGTAAAGAATAAATAAAAATTTTATAGTGGAAAAACAAATGTAATTAATCTTTGAAAACTCCTTTTTCCTTCCAAAGTGGAGTAACTGGCCCTCCCATAAATTCTGGGGAACCAGACCTCAGTGTTTACTATTGGAAACTCACCAGCTCTGTGGAAGATTCTGGAAAGGACTGTTGTGAAATTGGCGGTAGAGTGAAATAGCTTTTCTCCTGTCCTCTGGTTCACTGGCTTGAACTTAGCTCAAGTCAAAAGGAAGAAGAGGTCCCTTGTAAGTTGTCAGGTTCCTTCTCACTTAGGACCTTCCTTAATGATTAAAAACTTAACTTCTGAATCAGAGTTCCTCTTTACCTCTTGGTCAGGCCAGCTGCATTACAAGGTATAATGGGTCACCAATCCAAAACAGTTATGCTTAAGATCCTTGGCTTCCACCCACCTACGAATTTAATTTATGCCTGGTGGATTTGTTTTTTGTTTCCCTCAGTCTCTCTTCTTTGACAAAGACTAGTAAATGAACTGAGTGTTGCTATTTTTTGCTATTAGAACCATTTCCTTAACATAGTAATCTAGAGAGAGAGAGAGAGAGAGAGAGTGTGTGTGTGTGTGTGTGTGTGTGTGTGTGAGAGAGAGAGAGAGAGGGAGAGGGAGAGGGAGAGGGAG
>NW_006160056.1:2370137-2372471 GCF_000334495.1 Tupaia belangeri chinensis
AGAGAGAGAGAGAGGGAGAGGGAGAGAGAGAGAGAGAGAGAGATTATTTCCTCTCTTTACAGTATCTTGTGTTCATCTAGAGCTGAATAAATTAGAATAGCCATGCTTTTCTCTAAGGCTACCCTCCCTACCACCTGCTCTCACTCCAAAGTTTCTATCCATTGGGAAAACAGTTTCTGAAGAGCTGAGAATGACTATCTTTTCCTTATTAAGCTTGTGACAAAATTATTACCAATTTCTCTGAGGTGGGTCACTATCCATGCTCATTCTTCTTATCTAATCATTTTAAATAATCTTCCTAAAGTACACCTTTCATTATGCCATTTCCTCAGGCTACAAGGTACAACTGTATTTCCTGTGGAATCTTAATCAGCATTTTTTATAGTTCTATGACTTAAAAAATACTCATAAAGTTAAACAAAAGTTAACATGTATCTCTAGCAGGGACAACTTTATAACTTGTTCTTCAAGAATGGGTTGGCTATATGTCATGTGGACATCCTCAGATTTACCTAAAGTGGGATTCATTATACCCCAAGAGAACTGAGATAACAAGTATTTTTTGGAACATACCTCTGGAAACTCTTACTGATAACTGCTCTACTTACTTTGCTAATACCTTTGAACACTATAACCTACATTCATGGTATTCCACACTTTTGGACCACATCTGACATTAGTCTCACAAGTTCTAAATTTAATCTTTCCAGTTTGCATTTCCAACAATAACATCAAACAAGTAAAATTTAAAAGTCAGTAAAGATAGAGATTATTTCAGTAATATGATCAAATAACATGAATAGCACTAGAAAGAAGAGAAGCATAGAGTCAGCAGGTGGCATAGTGGCTAAGGTGCTAGACTTCCACATGGCTGACCACAGTTCAAATCCTGGACCCAGCGGCTTGAAAATCATGGCAGGCACGTGTGTGTGCGTGACCAAAATTCCAAGAGGAGAATGGAGGAATAGGGATTGCAGTGTGGTCATCCTTTTGTGGGGTGATTTCTCACTTTCTCTCACAAGAGTGAGTGTACATACCTTATAGCAAAAATTCCCCCCCAAATAAATAAATAAATAAATAAAAGAGACAGAGAGATAGGAAGAATCAAGTATTCATTTAGGTCCAACCACAGTAGTGCAGGCTGCTTGGCATTGCTACCCAGGTTGAGGCCACATGGGAGACCCTAGTTCAGCCTATCCTGAAAGCCATGCTGTGGTACGTGCCTGTAGTCCTAATAATTCAGGAGACTGAGGCAGGAGAATTTCAATATAGTAAGACCCTTTCTAAATTTAAAAAAAAAAAAGTTTAAAAAATGCAAAAAACAAAAGAAATAAATGCAGTTAATTCTCATCTCTCGTAGATATGTTGATTTGACAGGGCTTCAAAAGCCATGGGAGTGGGCCTGGCGGGTGGCACGTATAAAACACAGCTCTGTGTGAGGCAGATCCACATGGGAAGGTTGCTGGTTTGTCAGAGACCTCCCTGAGTATGCCAGGCACAGGTGAGCCCATATTCTGGGCAGGCAGAGGCTGGGGATTGGGTCACTACATCAAGGCCCTTTTGGGGGTCCTTTATCTCACTCACTCATGGAATAAATAAATACATTTTGAAAAACAATCCTTGGAAGGAGCTTTGTATGAAGATGCATGCAATATCAGCACCATTTAGAATAGTGATTAAATTAATATACCACTTATTTTTTTATAAACATTATTACCTTTATAGAATCAAAGTCCATGTATAGGAAATGACACAGAAGGGCAACAACAGGGCCAGCCCGTGGCCTGGTGGTTAAGGTGGCTGGATGCCTTATGGCCAAGCCTGAGGTTCGAGTGCCAGATCTGGCAACTTGAAAAACACCCCAAGGGTGTGTGTGAGAGAGCATGCTCAAAATCCCAAAAGGAGAAATAGAAGAGAAGGGATTACAGTGTGACCATCCCTGTGTGTATGTGGAAGGGGGGGGAGCTCTCTCTCTCTCTCTCTCTGGTGAGTGCACGTGCCATCTGGCATATTTAAAAATAAAATAAAACAAAATGATGAGGGGAAGAGCAACAATAAAATCTGGTTTAAATCAGCGAAATCAGATCTAAAGGACTTTGCAGGTCCCCTATGAGTTCTCTAATTTTACAGATAAGAAAACCAATGCATAGAGAGGACTGATTTACATATCTTCATGCCATATTTCTCCTATCTTACATTGATTGCAATTGGGACAGGTAGAAATTGGTGTACTAAAAAGAAATGGTTTGAAACCAGCAGCTGGCATAGTGGATATGTCGCTAGACTCCCATGTAGATGACTGCGGTTCGAGTCCCGGATTCAGTGGCTTAAACT
>NW_006160056.1:2372627-2375565 GCF_000334495.1 Tupaia belangeri chinensis
CAAGTGCACGGGCACTATAGAAAAAAGACCCTAACAAAAAAAAAAAAAAAAAAGGAGGAGGAGAAGAAATGGTTTAATATCTTGGACTGTTCACCTATTTTAATTTGCCATTTTGTAGAGGACTCAGGTGCTTGAAAAACTTACCACATTTTATATGGCTCAATAATTCAGCCCTCGTACAGTGCTGAATAAAACTACTGAGTTTAAAACTACTGAGTTTTGGGGCCAGTAGATAGTATAGTGATTATGTCACTGGACTCCCACATGGCCAGTCTTGGTATGAGTCCTGGACCCGGTGGCTTGAAAATCACTCTGAGTGCATGTGCTTGCATGCCCATGATTCCAGGAGGAAAATGGAGAAGGAGGGATTATGGCATGGTCATTCTCCCTGCCCAAGGGGTGGTTTCTCACTTTCCCTTTTATTGTCTCTGTCTCTCTCTCCAGCAAGCACGTGCACCATGTGGCCAAAAAACACTTAAAAACCAAGCAAAACACAACTGCTGAGTGTAAAACTACTTTCTCTCTCTCTCTCTCTCCACCCCTCTCTCTCTCCCTCTTTCCTGTCCAGAGGGAACATGTGCTTTTCAGAGAGACAGAGAGATGGAGAGAGGGAGAAAGCACCCTGCAGTGGAGCAAGGTCATGCTGCAACCCTTTCTCCTCTCTCTCTCCATCCTATTGGGATTCGGAACATGCCTGCACACAGGTCCAGTATATTTTTTAAGCTGCCAGGACTGGGACGTGGACCCCATGATCTTTCAGTAGGATCCAGCTGCCCTAAATACCAGGCCATGAGTCTGACCCCATAAAACAATTCTTGCAATAATTTTAATCAGCAACAAAAATTCAGCCCTTGAATATAAAGTTAATGTCTTTTATTACATTTATGTGCTAATTCTTTCTTTCCCATTGAGCTATGAGCTTCTTTTTTTAAAATTTATTATTATTTATACATTCAATCAGAATAAATATATTGTAAAGAGAATTTATCCAGCATGATAGATACCTCAGACCAGTACAGTTAAGAATAGTATACTTGTCATCATTAACAGGTAATAAAATGTAACTGTGTCCCACAAATGTCTTACCTCTCTATTTTCCCCCCAAATTTCCTTCCCTATGCTTTTCCCTCCCCCACTTTCCTTCCACTTTGTCCCCACTTTCCATAACAATTTTCAATGCTTTTATGTCCTCCAATCTTTCAGTCTCTACCACAGAGTGCATACGGTCAGTGTATGTTAAGTGGAGACATACAATGTCTGTTTCATAGCCTAATTTGCTTCACTCAACAATAAATCTTCCATATTTGTCCACTTTCTATCAAATGCCAGGGTCTTATTGTTTTTTTATGACTGAATATTATTCCATAGAGTTTATGTGCCACACTTTCTCAATCCATTCATCTGTTTGTGGGCATTTGGGTTGGAGCCATTTCTTAGCAATCATGAATAACGCTGCAATAAATATAGATGTGCAAGCACTTTTCCAACTGAGCATTCTCCTATCCTTTGGGTAGGAGAATGGAATTGCTGGATCATATGGTAGTTCTATTTGAAGGTCTTTGTGGACCCCCCATATTGTTCTCCACAGTGACCGGACCAATTTACATTCCCACCAACAATGTAGGAGAGTTCCTCTTTTACCACACCCCCACCAACACTTAATCAGTTTTCATTTTTTTAATCTTTGCCATTCTGACTGGGGTTAGATGGCATCTCATTGTAGTTTTGATCTGCATTTCCCTTATGATGAGGGATGTTGAGCATTTTTTCATACGGTTTTTGACTGTTCATATGTCTTCCTTAGGGAGTAGTCTATTCAGCTCATTTTCCCATTTTTTAAATTCGGTTACTCATTTTCTTCCAGGTAAGCCCCTTGAGTTCCCTGTGTATTCTGGTTATCAGCCCTTTATCTGAAGCATAGTTTATAAGAATTTTCTCCCATTCCGAGGATTGTGGATTCACACTAATTACTGTGTCCTTTGCTGTGCATAATTTCTTAATCTGTTGTAATCTCCCACTTGTCTATTTTGAGGATTATTGCCTGTGCTTTGGGGGTCTTACATAAGAAGTCTTTGCATACCCCAATGTCTCCCAGAGTTTCCCCGGTGTTTTCCACCAGTGGTTTTATAGTTTGAGGCCTTAGGTTTAGATCTTTGATCCACTTTGAGTTGATTTTTGTTAATGGTGACAGATAGTGGTTCAGATTCATCTTTCTGCAGGTGGATACCCAGTTTTTCCAACACCATTTGCTAAAAATGCTTTCCTTTTCCCACTGGATTGACTGATAACTTTTGTCAAAGATGAGTTGGCTGTATGTTTTGGGTTTATTTCTGGGGTCTCTACTCTGCTCCATTGGTCTTCATATCTGTTTTTGTGACAATACTATGCTGTTTGATTATCACAGCTTTGTAAATATATTTTGGTTTCAGGAAGAGAGATGCCACTCACTCCACTATTTTTGTGTAGAATTGTTTTGGCAATATTAGGTCTTTTATGATTTTAGACGAATTCTATGATTGCCTTTCCTAGATCTGTGAAGAATGTCTCTTGTAATTTTATAGGGGTTGCATTAAATATGTAGATTAATTTGGGTAGGATTGCCATTTTGATTATATTAATTCTTCTAATTCAGGAATATGGGATATCCTTCCACTTTTTTGTGTCATTTCAATTTCTTTTTTAAATTCTTCATAGTTTTCCTTATACAGGTCTTTGACTTCCTTGGTTAGATTTATTCCTAGGTATCTTATAGTTTTTGTGGTTATGGTAAATAGGATTACTTTCTTCAGTTCTGCCTCTGTCTGCTTATTGTTTGAATATAGATATGCTGTAGATTTTTGTAAGGTGATTCTGTATCTTGCCACTTTACTGTATTCATTTGTTACTTTAAGAATGTTTTTCATGGATACTTTTGGGTTTTATATATATATATATGTAT
>NW_006160056.1:2375780-2377960 GCF_000334495.1 Tupaia belangeri chinensis
TTCCCTATTGGAATGCCTTTTATTTCATTCTCTTGTCTGATTGCATTGGCTAGGACTTCCAGTACTATATTGAATAGGAATGGAGAGAGTAGGCAGCCTTGTCTTGTACTAGTTCCTAGAGGAAAAACTTTCAGCTTTTCACCTTTCAGTATAATGTTGGCTATAGGTTTTTCATAGATGACTTTTATTATGCTGAGAAATGATCCTTCTATGCCAGTTTTACTGACAGTCTTAATCATGAAGGAATGTTGTATTTTGTCAAATGTTTTTTCAGCATCAATTAAAATGATATGAGTTTTTATCTTTCTTTCTGTTAATATGGTATATTACATTTACGGTTTTGCATATATTGAGCCACTCTGGCATCCCTGGAATAAAGTAATGCATAATCCTTTTTACATGCTGTTGAATATGGTTTGTAAGTATCTTGTTAAGAAATTTTTCATCTATATTCATCTAAGATATAGATGTATAGTTTTCCTTTCTTGTCATATTTTTATGTTTGGGGAATGAGGGTGATGGAGGCTTCATAGAATGAATTTGGAAGGGTTCCTTTCTTTTGGATCTCTAGAAATAGTTTGAGTAGAATGGGAATTTCTTCTTCTTTAGAAGTTTTGTAAAATTCAGAAGTGAAGCCTTCAGGACCTCGACTTCTCTTTGTTGGGAGGTTATTTATTACTGATTCAATCTCATTGTTTGTTACAGGTCTATTCAGGCTTCCTATGTTCTCCTGATTCAGTCTTGGTAAATTATATGTGTCCGGGAATTTGTCCATCTCATCCAGGTTTTCTTGTTTGTTGGTGTATAGTCGCTCATAGTATCCCCTAATGATGTTTTGTATTTCTACTCTATCTGTTGGAATATTGCCTGTTTCATTGCAAATTTGATTTATCTGGTTCTTTTCTCTCTTCTTAGTCTAGCTAATGGTGTGTCAATCTTGTTTATCTTTTCAAAGAACCAGCCTTTGCTTTCATTTATTTTCTGTATAATTCCTTTATTTTCTATTTCACTTATTTCTGCTCAGATCTTTATTATTTTCTTCTTGCATTTTTTTGTTGTTTTTCCAATTCCCTGAGGCATGATGTTAGGTTGTCCTTTTGCCACTTTTCCCTATTTTTGTTATGAGTACTAATTGCGATGAGCTTTCCTCTTACGTCTGCTTTTGTAGTGTCCCATAGATTATGGAAACTCACGCACTTATTATTGTTTGTTTGCACGAATCTTTTTATTTCAGTCGTGAAGTCAGTCAGAAGTAGGTTATTTAGTTTCCATGTGTTTGTGTATTTTTAAGGGTTTTTCCTGGAATTAATATCAAGTTTAATTCCATCATGATCAGAGAAGATGCTGGATACAGTTTCTATGCCTTTGAATCTATAAAAGCTGGTTTTGTATCCTATCATGTGGTCAGTCTTCAAGAGAGTACCATGCGGGGCTGAGAAAAAATGTGTATTTTGTGGTCTTTGGATGGAAAGTTCTATAAGATGTCTGTCAAGTACCATTTAGGTCCTGCATCTCTTTGCTTATTTTTGTCTCTTTGATCTGTCTAAAGGAGATAATAGTGTGTTGAGATCTCCAACAGTTAGTGTGTTACAGTCTATCTCTCCTTTTGGATCTAGCAGTCTTTCCTTCACATATATGGGTGCTCTTGAATTGGATACATACATATTTATAAGCATTATATCTTCTTGATGAATTAGCCCTTTTACTATAATATAATGCCTTTCTTTGTCTCTTTTTACAGTTTTTGTCTTAAAGCCACTTTGTCTGAAGTCAGTGTAATGACTACTATTCTGTTTTGGTTTCCAGTTGCATGGAATACCTTTTTCTAGCCCTTCGCTTTTAATCTATGTATGACTTTATCCATGAGATGTGTTTTGTCTAGGCAGCATATGGAGAGTTTCGGATTTTTTTTATCCATTCAGCCAGTCTATGTCTTGATCAGAGAATTTAATCCATTAACATTCAACGTTATTATTGATATTTCCAAACTTGTCCCTACCATTAAGTTGGCCATATTCTTGGTTGTTTTTTGTTCTCTTATTTCTGTATGTGTGTCTTCAGTTTTTTTGGTAAAGCACTTATTTTAGAACTTCTTGAAGAGCTGGTCTGGTTTTGGTAAATTCTTTCATGTTTTGTTTATTTGAGAATGTTTTTATCTTTTCTTCCCATATGAAGGATAA
>NW_006160056.1:2378376-2383939 GCF_000334495.1 Tupaia belangeri chinensis
TTTTTTCTTCCACCTCCAAGATTTTATCTTCTGCATGATCTAACCTACTTTTCATACTTTTGAAGGAGGTTTTGATTTCCTGTATTGCACTATGAGCTTCTTGAGGCCAGTAGTCACATTGCACAACTATTCTGTTCCCATATCCTTCATATAGACAAAGAACATGATATATACTCCTCACACTTCATTCAGTATGTAACTATTCCTTGAGAGCATACTGTGGTCCAAGCATTGGGAATATCACAGTGACACAAGTAGACAAACACCTTTACTTCACAGAATGTTCAGTCTAGTGGGGAAAAAATGTGGAAACCAAAAGAAACAAATACAGTTAATTCTTGTGATGTACAGTAATTGTATTATGTGAGTTTGTCACAAATGCTGAATTGGCAAATAGTGAATTGTTGCCTCTAGGAAAAATATAGGATTAGGTTTACAAGCCTCCAGTCACAATATTTCCATTACCTGATCAACATATGATCTCGTTCTAGGTATGTTCTGTTTAAAAGCACTTTATTTAATACACATTATTGGTTCATGAACATTGAATCCCAGCTAATATGCCTGAAAGAAGCTTCTCTAACACATATATTTTCTTGGTAGAGCACATCACAACATTCTTGCACTTAGGAACACTAGACAGCCCAACCGTCCCCAAACATGGCACCCCCAAAAAATATATTTAGAATATAAAAACTGAAACATGAAGGCAGAGTATAGTTTTATTCTATTTCAGATGGGAATGTGCACATCAGATGATTCAAATTTTTGCCACTCTGCACTTGTCTGTGAACAACTCCAAAATGTTGATTTGGAGTTAACATAAATTTTAAAATATGGAATTTGTGTATAATGAGAATCGACTGTACATAATAAATACCAAATGGCAATAGATGCTACAAAGAAAATGAAGCAGGTGGAGGACTGGGGAAGTCTTCTCTGCAAAGAGGACATTTTTGTAGTAATGAAAGTAAGAAGTAGATAGCCCTGTGAATATGGGTGAAGGATATATTATAGGCAGAGGGATTGAGGAGTAAAGTTTGTGAAGCAGGAGGCACTTCACAGATTCCATGTGATAAGGCTGAATAGTAATAAGGGTCAGAGAGTATGCAGTCTTATTGGCTAGTAAAGAGTTTGACTTTTATTCTAAGGATTAATGAGAAGCTACTGAGGGTTTTAAAATATCTGTGAACTATGGCTTATAATTCTCAAGTCACTTTCCAGCTCCCCTAAGATTACAAATAAAGTTTACCCCTCAACAATACCCTTTCAATGACCCATATTAACTTGATGTGTTGAGTGATGTT
Organism: Tupaia belangeri chinensis; assembly: GCF_000334495.1. Taxonomy (NCBI): domain Eukaryota; kingdom Metazoa; phylum Chordata; class Mammalia; order Scandentia; family Tupaiidae; genus Tupaia; species Tupaia belangeri. Next base: position 2,379,684 of record NW_006160056.1, read on the forward strand.
TTGCTGAAACTCAAGTGCCATTCACGGTGTGATTTGTGTTGACTTCCTGTTCTGCCCAGTTCAGCCACCTAAGTGATTCTGTACTGTGTGATAGGCTCAAGAACGACCCTCAACTGGCATAAATGCATCATGTTCTATTCATAGTTTCTTGTTTTTTTTTTTTTTTTCCTCCTTGTCTGTCATGATCTTAGCAAAGACAGTCCTGCAGGCTTGGGCACCACATACATGCTTATAAGGCAACAATATTCAGATGACTGATAGCAGGTTTATGAAAATTCTTCACTCTTACCTAAATGAAGACTTAAAATGAATTTTCTCTTACAGAACTCATAGATACCCCACATATCAAAATTGGAAACCACAGCCTTCGAAAATTGTTCAAAACAGAGGATTTTTAGGGCCGTGAAAATAACTCTATAATGGTGGCATATTTGTCCAAACTATAGATGTACCACACCAACAATGAACCTTAACATGAACTGTGGACTCAGGGTGGTAATGAAGTCAGATTCCTCAATTCTAACAGATGTACCACTCTAGGAGCAAAGGGGTGGATGTTGGTAATGGAGAGAAATCATACACCTGTAGATAACAGATGTATAAGGGGAATCTCTGTATTTCCCGCTCCATTTTGCTGCAAATAGGAAGAAACTTTTCTAAGTTGTAAAGGAGAAAAAAAAAATGTTTTTGCTCTACCTAGAAAACTAAATGACACTTCAGTAATGGAGTAAGAGAATGTTTAAATATCATGGTATAAGACAGACTCATCAGCAATCCCAAGATGGAGTGTCTAAAAAGAAGTGAGAAAACAATGGGCTGAGGCCTAGGGGAGAGAGCTATCTCATAAACTACGTAGGTGTTGAAGAGAAGGTTGTGGGGTAAGGAAGGGTTTGACTGGGATGGCAGAATTAGAGTTGAAAGAAGGAGCAAGAAGTAGCATGTACATACTCCAAAGGTAGAAAGCAGCATGAACAAAGACTCAGAGACCAGGGCGCATTCAGTGTGTGGAAGAGACTGTAAAGGCAGCTGACTGGCTGAAGCAGAGGGTTTTGATTAGGGGATGAGAGGGAAAACACATTTTTCAGATGGCCTGATCCTGCCATTTCAGCACCAATCTGCCCAGTGAGACCAGATGTGGGTATTCACAGCTCCAGACTGCTCAGAGCAGTGCTGTCCCTGGGATCTGTGGCATGGAGGTACTTTCTCAGTGTAGCTATTTGTACTGAGCCTGTCACTAGCTCGGCAGGAGGTAAAAATTACTTGACAGTCTTTCCTGGCTCTAACCCATACAAAGCTTGAGAGAGTGGAGGGTGTCAGAGTGGGTGGGCTCTGGAGAAAGTGAGTCCTCAACAACTCAAGCTTTCTGTGAAAAAGAATGAAGGGCATTGGGAAGATTATCCACAGCTGGGGGATAACCCAGAAATTCAGCCCCCCATATAGCATCCCTATATCCTCCTATCCTCCTGCTACTTCACTCTTTACTCTCAAAGTGTTTAGTTCAGTCTCTCCTTTCTCTCAGTCTCTCTTTCTTTCTCTCTCTCTCTCACCTCTCTCCTCTCTCTCTCACATACAGCCCAAATAATCAACAATCTCTTTGGAATTTAAAATACCAGCTAATGATCCTTCTCAGAATAATAATTTTTTGAAAAGAAACCTCTCTTTCTACATTTTAGTACCATTCTGTTGGTTCTCTATTAAACTGCAAGTATGGACTATTCACTGTATGCAGTACACTCATATAAACCCATTTGACTTCTTAAGACTGGGTGATAACATTTTGGATTTCATTTTTGCTTGTCCTATAAGAGTCTTGAGTTTTAGCCAAAAACTCAGGCCTTGGATAAATGTGTTTTAGACCTCACTTTTTGTCATGAGGCCAAGTGGACTTGGGAGAGAGGGTGGAGCTGTCTGTTGAGACATGATTTTTAGTTTTGCCCTTTGCCTCTGGAGCCAGGGCCCTGGCCCACATCCAGCCGCACGAACAGAAGATTATGGTATTTTCTAGGTAATTTTAAGAAGTACAAACCCAAAGTAAAGTCAGGTGGTTTCAAGTCTGCACTGAATTTTTCATGTTAAGGATTTGTCATGATTTGGGTTTTCGGCAGAGCTATATTTTAAATGATGAAGGGAGTTGTATTCTTCTGGAGACAGGCATGTTTTGGTTGTTTGCTAATGACCTCTGGTTTTGCTTATGGAGAGTTTTGTTAACAAATGGAAATGTAGCAAAATAAAACATTCTTTTTCTTTCGTACTTTTTTCTTTTTTTTCTTTTTCTTTCTTTTAAACAATGAGGACCCTTGTAGTAAACTGTCAAAACCGAGCTATAGATATTGGTTATTGTAGCATCATTAATACCGTGTAAAAATAAATTAGTTGCTTTAGCAATCAAACACATTCTTCTGGTCTCCTGACGGTGCTTTTAAACAGAGCCTTCTCCTTGCTGTTTGATGGATTCTATTGTTAAGAGAACTGTAGAAATGTATTCAAAAATTCTTTGAAATTTTTCCAACCTCAGGAGCCTATTCAGTAGTAATTAGCCTTTAAGGCAGCTGATAAGGAGACTTCTCAGCAGAGGGCTGCTCTTATGGTTAAAGGTTAACCCCAACCCCTAGATGTAAGAGTTTCAGCTTCAGGACCCAAGTAAGGCTCTGCCTACTCTATCCAGCTTGCTTGCCATGAATTTTCATGTTCCCTCACCCTACCTCCCATCTCACCTTAAAAGAAAAGGAAGTTAAGTCTGAGTCTACAGATAGTGACAGTATTATACCAAAGTAAACTCCAAACTCAAATGCAGAAGACTTCTATTTCAGAGAACTGTAGTTCTGCCTTCAGGGAAAAGTGACTTACCGAGTTGGACAGAATAGTAATTTCTGGTTCAAGTTCAGTGGGATCCCTGGGATGATTTGACCGATTTATATTGAGATAAGGTTGACTTCCACAGAGTTTTCCAATTTTCATCCATCCTTGTTCCAGTTGTCTCAGAACATCACAGAGATATGGGTATGATTTAAAACTAAGTTGAAAATTAAAAAGAAGCTCTGCTGTCTTCAGAAAGAGGCATGTTTTTATATGCATTGTAGACAACTGGCCCTTTTGGTGGATGGCACAGTAGGGTTGATAGAAGAGCCACCATCGTGATTGCAAAGAGATGTGTTTGGGAAGGAAAGAAGTAGCTGGTTGGGACCAGCAGATGGCATAATGGTTTCATCTCTGGATTCCCACATAGTCCATGGTTCGAGTTCTGGACTGGCAACTTAAAACTCATGCTAGGCATATGTGTGTGTGCATACCCAAAATCCCAAGAGAAGAATGGAGGAGAAGGGATTGTGCCATGACCATCCTCACTGGGGAGGGGGATTTCTTGCTTTTTGTCTCTCTGGTGAGCACACACACCCTATAGCAAAAGTCTCTGTTAAAATTTAAAAAAAGAAAGAAAGAAAAGAAAGAATTAGCTGTTCAGATACAGCATAACAGCTTACTCCCTAGGGAAATTCTATAAGAGTAAAATTGGAGTTAAACATACCCATGTGAGTGTACACTAGAGGCCAAGAAAAGAAAGTCTTCCTTCTCTTCTCCTTTGAGAGCTATGTTAGTCTGCTGGGATGCCATAACAAAGTATCACACGCTGGGTGGCTTAAACAAGAGATTTATTTTCTCACAGCTCTGTAGGCTAGAAGTCTGTGATCAAGGTGTCATAAAGGCTGGCTTCTTCCAAGGCCTCTGTCCTTGACTTGCAGATGGCTGTCTTCTCCCTGTGCCTGCATGACCTTCTCTCCATATAGGTCTGTGTCCTAATCACATCTTCTTATAGGACACCATTCATACCGGTTTAGAGCCTACATTTGAGGCTTTATTTAAGCTTAATAACCTTGTTATAGGTCTTATCTCCAAATACAGTCACATTCTCTGGATCCTGGATCCTTCCCCATGGTACTAACATGCTGAAAAATTTTTTATGAATGGACAGCAGCTATGAATTTCTTCAGAGACCAGGGTTCCAGAGTTAGGGGAAACATTCTGAACTGAAATTGTATGCTAGAAGCTCAAGAGGTAACCAAGGAGGATACTGAATCAAATGTCCATTGAGGGTGGGGGGCAGCCCATAGTACAGCAGTTAAGTGCTGTGCATGAAAAGCCCAATCCTACATGGCTAATGATGGCTCAAATCCCAGCCCAACTTGTAAAACATACCAGGTTCATGTGCATATGTGCACACATACCCCAAATCCTCACAGAATGGAGAAATGGAGGGAAAG
>NW_006160056.1:2383958-2389123 GCF_000334495.1 Tupaia belangeri chinensis
GTATTATACGATGGCTGTGAACCACTTAAGGATTCTTTCTCTCTCTCAATCAAGCACACATAACCTTGTGGCAATTAAAAGATCCATCAGGGAAAGTAGAGACTCAGCCCTAGGGACTCTAAAGAAAATTCCAAACACAGAGGGTCAGAGGAAAGTTCAAATCTCTCTTCATAGATGTGAGGTAGAAATGGAACCAGACCCAGAGGCCACCTGCTTCATCATCTACTTTAATTACAACATATTTGCTTTCCCTTTGCCAAGCTCTGTGACAAAGTCTTGAGATACAAATCCATGTAAGAAATCTCCAGACCATCAAGGATATTACATCTACATGGTGAGTGACACATCTTGCAGAAGAGGGAAAAACAAAAGATGGCAGCAGCCCCTGGCATGAGAATCTTCTCAGAGAATAGTAGTTGGTGATTGGCTAGTTTGGCTTAATGTGTCACAGACAGATCCTAATATTTGAGTTAGCTTGCTAAAGCACATGCACACACATGCACCCACACTGACCAGTGCGATATTTCCTAACTACTCTTCAACCAAACCTACTAGTTTTGTGACCTTTCTCTCTCCAAGACATAGGTGACACCGTAATTGATAAGTGACTAAATACTAGTATCTTCTTAGCACTCAGCTTATATCATGCCATGCACACTCATTCTTACAGCATTCTCCAGCCCATGTTTATTCTCCCTGTTTGTTTTGGACCTGTCTACTAGTTCTTGCCCCTGTACTGTCTTGGCTGACTTTTTCAAAATTTTCAAAATTTCCACTAGCAGCCTTCTTTGTCTCCTTTCCCCCTCTCTCCTCTCTCTCAGTACCTCCTATGATAGATTGCTTAGCATGGATCCCATGCCTTTTCTAGACAATTTTTTTTCCTTTTTAAGAGAGATTTTTACTATAGGGCATGTGTACTTGCTAGAGAGACAGAGAAACAGAAAGTGAGAAATCACCCTCCTTGGGGGATGGCCACCCCACAATCCCTTCTCCTCCATTCTCCTCTTGGGATCTTGGGCACACACGCGCACGCGCCCGGCGTGAGTTTTAAGCCACCGGGTTCGGGAGGCAAACCGCGGTCAACTACGTGGGAGTCCAGCGACATAGCCATTATGCTAACTGCTGGTCCCAAGCCTGCTCTCTTTTTCAATTGCAGACCTATATTTCTACTGTCCGCTTAGCCTGAGCATCACTTTCAGACACTCAAATGCACTATACTTAAAGGAAAACCAGACCAGTCACAGTGGTGCAGTGGTCATTCAATGCTGCAGATGCTGAAATCATGTAAGAAGGTCCCTTGTATACATCCCAAAGTCTCCATGTACACTCTAGGCATATAAACATGTGCCTGTGGTCCAGGCTGGCTGAGGCTAAGAGTGGACCGCAGCTTGAAGACCCTGTTGGGAGTATCTCTCTTTCTTTCTCTGTTTATCTCTCTCTCTCAAAATAAATAAGTTAAATAAACATTAAAATACAAATCAAATCTTCTTCCCTTACTCTATTTCTTCTTTTACTTTCTACTCACTTAATGGTATTCATCATTCAGTTATCCACACTAGAAAAGCTAAAGACCTTCTTATGAATGTTAAACACCCCTAAATCTGTTTAGTGCATATTTCATTTATCAATGCACATTTAATAAACTAGTAGCTTATTGCATCAAGGAGTCCTAACTATATACTCAAGACTTTTCATAACATGCCTATATCCCCTGCCCTACCTCAAGCAAAATTATGACTATTATATTTGTATTCTTCCTTAGGACAAATCCTTAGAGCACACCCGGGTGTCCCCACCTCTCGTCTTCATATCAATCTGGGAACGTCAGAGCGACTTAGAGAGCTAGGATTCTGTACGTTTTGTGCCCTCCTTGATTATTTTCTTTACCATCTATCAAAGTTGATGTATCTTTCAAGGCAGGTCGCCCCTGCTCTCACCTGTCCTAGGCAATTCTTTCCTTGACCACATCAGACCGTGGTAACCACCAACATATCACGCCCACCCTAACCTTCAAATTCCTCTGGCACCTAACATCTCTACCACAGAATTGAGCACCTGGTTACATACTTGTTTTCTTCCTTTGGTATAAACAAGGCAGAGAGTGAGTCTATTTTCCAGAATTCACAGACATGGTAAATTCCTCCTTGAGTTTTTCCCAGGAATGTGTCTTTGAGGGAGAATTTATATTATTCCTTTCCTCAGAGGATGAAATCTATGTTCCTCCTTGTGATACAGGGTGTTTTCCCTTTCGTCTTAGTTATCAGGAAATTTAGAGCTCTTTCAGGACCAGATTGTAATAATCGGCTTATCTTAGGATCCTGGTAATAGCTATCTATTCTACCTGCCTTCTTTAGAACTCTTTGTTGTGTGTTTGTTCTTGATTTTGCATTATATTTAAGTTGTAAGGTGCCACAAATCCTTTTGGAACAAAGTGAGAAAATAGATCCCTAAATAAGCAATATTCTTCTCATTATTTTATAATTCTCATTTTCCTTCTTAGATTGTTAGTGCTTGAGAAAAGAGTCAGATCTAGTATTTTTATCAATTGCCCAAAGCAGAAAACATATGTTAGGTCCTTAATAAGTCATTGTTGATGTATTACTACTCTTGGATATCTTAACCAAAAATATGCGTTTGTTTAAGTAATTATATTATTTTAAACTGAGATGGAACATTCCCTAAAAATGACATATTCTTTTTTTTTTTTTTAAGAGAGATTTTTGCTATAGGACATGTGTGCTTGCCAAGAAACAGAGAGACAGAAAGCAAGAAATCACCCCTCAGGGGGGTGGCCACACTGTAATCCTTTCTCTCTCCTCCATTCTTCTCTCAGGGTTTTAGGCATGCATGCACACATGCCCAGTGTGAGCTTAGGTAACCAGGTTTGGGATTCAAACCAAAGTCGACTGTGTGGGAGTCCAGCAACTTAACCATTATGCCATCTGCTGGTCCCTAAAATGACATAATTCTAACAAAGAGCCCTAAGCATATCTACTTCCACTAGCATTTTGTTGAATGTTCAAAATATCAGAGGAAAGACACAATAAAAATGAAAAGTTAAACTTTTTGCTACTATAGTATCCAAGCATAAACTAAAAAGAGACTAGAGGATTAGAAAACTCAATAGTTTACCACCAATAAACTCCCCAGATAACAGAGTAACAGAATGCTTCAATACCTCCTTCCTCCTCCACCCCAGTCACCCCACCTTTTTTTTGTTTGTTTCTTTTTAAGCTTATCCAAGGAGAGTACTTCAGTTTTGAAAGAAACCACAAAAATGTAATCATAAAGTCACCTCCGCACTTGGTCTGTATATGCTTCCTAGCCTTTTGCCTCACCTTCACCTCGCACTCACCCAACACGTTCCTATGGCTGTTAAATATTTATATAGACATATGTGAATAATTCATACATGTTTGAGACGTAAAATTCACTCAGCTGACTGGCTTTACTATTATGTAAGAAGTAAAGGTTTGGTGAATCTTTTCTTTTTGTTCCTTTAAAGTGGAAAGGCAAAGTGGAAATGTTTGCCTTTTCATTTTAATGATACACTACACAAGTTGCCTTCCCCAATCTACTTCTAAACAGTAATGTGAGAGAGAATAACAGATGCGATTATGTACATAATTATGAGATTCAAAGATATCCCCACCCCTACCCCCTTGCTCTAACCTGCATTTTATGTGTACTGTTGGAAGATAAATGAAAAACTTCATCTTGATCACCAAAGTAGTTGTTCACAAGAACCTACATGACAAGCTGTGTCCATCTTGACTAGCCTCCTGTGACCTCTTGACCTTGCAAATTGTCAAGGACACATCACTGATAATAGGATATTTTTCTGTGGCCACTTCTAGTGTCCTGAATCACCTTACCTCACAGTCAGCTCGTGTTTACTTCTTGAGTAGAAATTGATTTCAATATGGCTTAGATGAAACAGAATAAAGTAAGCAAATCTGTTGCAAAGCAGGAAACATATCAGACATGTTCTACATTCACATAGTATATTTTGAACTTCTCCTGTTCAGGATTCTCCATGTTGCTGCTTATACTTGATCAGCTACAGGTATCAGATATGTTAATATCAGATACGATACTAAAAAAAAAAACTAGTGTAACACTGGGAAACATTGTAGTGTAGCGCTACAAAAAATCTACTTGACTCTTTGAAAATGTGTTTTTTCATACATATTGTGTATACACACACACACATTTTAAATATGTACACATATGTATACTATATATATGTGTGTGTGTGATATATATATATATATTGTTTTGTCAGTTGGTAATGCATGAAGAAGAATTAAAAATTTATTTAGACAATTTTATCATTAAATGTTAAACCTATTTAACAAGATACATCTGGGCATTTGGGGATATGACTTCTTTTTCTTTTTTTTTTCACAAGTAGGACTTTTTTTGTCACTATTAAAAGTCTGAACTTAAAACTAATTCTTGGACTTATCAGCTCATTCAACTTTGGGGCCCATCTCATCCCCAGCAGCTTTTCCAGAGCTACAACCTTCCCCATGAAGCTCCATGAGTTTTCCTAATTTAAACCTGGGTTTCTTCAGCATTTTTACTTTTCCGACAAAGTCATCATGGAGAGGGTAGATGGACCGGCAAGCCTTTTCTATGTCTTTTCCAATGCTGTCTGGAATCATTTTATTGTCCACTTCTTTCAAGCCATTTGTCTGCCCCTCCCAGGTCATGATTTCCAACATCTTCCAGATTTAGCAGACCTGCTGATGCTGGGCATAAGAGGTCATCCATATATGATTGCTATGTTTTTAGTAAACCCAACACAGAAGAGACAAGGCAAATAACCATTAGTAGTCTTGACATCGACATGACCTTCAATCATGGTCTGCCATTTTTTGACCATGGAACACATTTTGTCATGAGTGAGATCCATGTCATGGAAGTTAGGCAGTTTTTGCCCTGAACATCCTTAGTAAATAGCTTGAATTTCCTAAATGCGACTTCATCATTCTGCAGATCTGCAAGGTCACTTCAAAAACATGGATCTGGGACCAGCAGTTAGCATAATGGTTATGTCGCTGGACTTCCATGTAGTCGACCACGGTTCACATCCCGGACCAGGTGGCTTAAAACTCACGCCGGGCGTGTGTGTGTGCGTGCCCAAGATCCCAAGAGGAGAA
>NW_006160056.1:2389164-2394518 GCF_000334495.1 Tupaia belangeri chinensis
GTATCTTATACAAAAAACCACAAAAAAAAAAAAAAAAAAAAACATGGATCTTAAGGCCATCAGATGCAATTTTGGTTCCTTGAGTCCTGGTAACTAATGTTTTCCCAATATTTCTTATGTTGAACATAGCAGGTGCTTTCACATAATACCAATCTTTTTTAGAAAAATGGATCAACCACTTCCTGGCTCCCTTTTTGCTGCCTTTCATAAGGCACTTATTCTACCAACCACCATGGTGCTACTCAGAGAGCCAAAAGGCAGAATATGACTTCTTACGAAGAAACACAATTTGAATAAATGCTACATTTACTTAGCATATTTAAATGTTATATTTCATTTAATTGTTCTATTTGTATTTTATATTTAAATATTTAAATGTTCTAAGATCAATAATGTCTTATTGGCTTTGGGAGGTAGCAAATGTTAAGCTTAGCATTTTAGAAATAAGAATGAAGAGGGAATCAAGATGTAATCCATGGATCTGCGTTTGAAATTTTATATTTTCTAAATTTTTAAGATATCTCTATCTCTATCTATCTATATCTATATCTATATATATGATATTGACTTACTTATATCACAGAGATAGTTTAAAAGTCAGATTCTGGAGTGAAGATTGCGGTTTACATACCAGAGTGGAAATAATTGTTGTGAGAAAAGTAATGATGTATTTTTCTGTTTTTCTATAAAAGAATACATAATGACTTTTCTGAAGACCCAATATTTTGCTACTTAAACTACCCAGTAGTCAGGTCAGCTGGTGACGTGGTCATTGCAGGGCCAACTACACAGTTGGAGTCCTAGACCTGGCAGCCTACAAAACATGCCGGATGTATGTGTGTGAATGCCCAAAATCCTAAGGGAAGGAAAGAGAGAGGAAAGGACAGGAGCATGACCATCTTCCATGGGGAGTGCTTTCCCACTTTACCTTTATCAATCTCTCTGGCAAGCACATGCTCTCTGGTAAAAATGGAAAAAATAAATAAATAAAAGGCAAACTACCCAGTTGTAAGATGCAGTTGTACAATTTGACATCCAATGAGTAATAAAACCCAAGCCTGCAAAACCACTTTACTTGTTCCTCCTTCGAACTATTTAAGGATTCAAACCACTGATAAAACCACATGTCTAGCTGTGGTCTAGTCCGTTCTCATCCTTCTGCATGCTTTTATCCTTTAATACCAATATCTTCAGCCTCCTAAACAGTCTCTAGTCAACCTTACCACTACATATACATAGAATGCTCCTTTGTCTAACTGATGTCATGTTGGATATCAAACTGCTCAGTCATGGTAGAACTAGAGCTAAAGGAGTAGCAACCCAAGAGGGGCCCTTCAGGACCTGCTTGTCTCTGTCTACTGCCACGTGATCTTTCAGAGAGAGTCTATCCGTCCAGAAAAAGAGATCAGTAGACACAAACACCTCCACCATTGTACTAATGAGCCAAATCTGCTGGACCTACATCTAGAGGCACAGTGACCTTTTCTGCCTTGTCATGACTCAAACAAGTAAGAAGATAGAAAATGCCACAAGAGCCATAGCAGTTGAGATGAATGCATGAGGCAATTCAAAAGAGCATCCTTGTTTGCTTGGTGTGTTCTCACAGTGGTTGTGTATATATTTGCACTATTAAAACACCAGTTTTTAACAGGAACCTTTAGATGGAGCTGATCTTCGTTAAAAAAAAAATCATGCCAGTGTGGGAAATACTTTTATGAATTAAGCAAAGCTTGTAGCTTTCTCGTGGCTTTATACACTCAAATGCTAGTCAAAACCTGTGAATATGTATACATTCTTTTATATGGATAATTAGCCTCTTTATTGGTGGCGCCTCCTGGATTAGAAGGATTCCTCCATGCAAATAAGCAGAAGAGGAAGGCAGTGCAACAAAGAATACCTTTCATGTGGCTTCAGTGCACAGTTAGCAAAATTTCCACATTTATAGAGAGGCAAAGGCTAAATTCCTGGATTCCTGTAACCTGTCAAATTATTTTAAATGAGCTAATTCAAATTAAAATCCTTATTCATTTTTGATTAATGTGTATGAACAACAAGCAGACCCACTATACACATTCTGATGAAATAGCTCACCCAAAGTGTTTGAGTTTGGATTTGTGACCATGATAGAAACAAAGATATTGTTGAGATATCATATGCATTGTTCTAATATTGGCCACAGAAATCTAGAGTAAAAACAAGACATTTGGTGCTTAGAAGGATCTTCAATTAAGTTGCAGTAAGTTTTCCAGTGATACCAAATTTGCAACACCTCTTTTGGGCCAGGAGAGTTGTTTTTTTGGTTTGGTTTGTGAATTTTGGTTTATTTGTTTGTTTAAATACTTTCTTTTTATGGTAGAGGCATCCATTTTTGTGTGAGCTTGAAGTTTCGGGGTCCTTTGGTGGTTTTTTAAAAGTGATATTGTGGTCTCACATTTTAATGTTTCCTGGAAGAACTGGCTGGCTATTTATTCTAATTACTTCCCAGGAACCCACATGACAATATTTGAGGGACATTTTCTTATTACTCATTGTTTATTATTTTGGTCATCATTTCTTCCCGACAGGATATAGTTTTTAAGGTAAGATTCCATATTTTCATTTTACTTCAGCATGAAAATTTAGTAATTTCACTATTGGTTTATGTCCTTTCCCCTATCCACCCACATAGTACACCCTTATCACACTGTCCCTTTTCTCCAAAAGAAATGCTCATGGTTTGGGTAAGCATTTCTCCTAAGTCTGCTTTGAAAGCCATCATTTAGAGACAAATGAAACCTCAAGACCACAATGTTTGGAGGTGTTAGGAGACATTTTAACATGAACCTTTCTTTTTCACCAGCCTTCAAAATACAAAATCCTATTGGGAATGCCTAGATGTGCCTGATGAGAGGAAAATAAATAAAATAGAGAGAAATAACCATTATATTCTCTACATGTGCCTTTGGCCTGTCTTTGATATCAAAAGTAGAAATTCATTTTTTGGTGAAGTCATTTTATAGTTAACTGACTGGAAAAATATGCAAGTGTTTTCATTCTTTGTAAGTATGCTTATAAAATCGAAGCTTAATTCCACAGATCAATTCTTTACTGTAGAATGTGGATGGGCATTTTAAAGTTTCACTTTTGTGACTGATTTCCTCATCTGCCTCTGTCATGTGAATTTAATAGCCTTTATTCCTTCTCTAGTTGATCCAAATACAAGGTCTATTACCACTTTTGTTCAAATCTTTTTATTAAGAATCACTCTGATGCATTTTCGTATGCGTGCTTTAATGAAATACAAAGTAAGAAAAATTACTATGATATGAATTCCCCAGAACATCAAAGAAGATGATTTTAATTATAATATTTACCTTAAAGAGCACTTTGGAAAAAAACTTTCATATCCTTCATTCCGTTCTATTCTTATTGCAGGATAACAGCACGTAATAGAACAAAGCATAACAAATCTAATAGGAACTGTGGAGGTCAGTCTTCCAATTTTCTAACACATCAGAAAACAACCCTCAAAAATGTTTAGTTAAATCTTCCAGAGTTGGTCACTTTTCCACTTTCTCCCAGTACCCTTTCTACTCCGTACTGCCTTTGTTATATAGTTTTTTAGGTAATGTAATCGCAGCCCCTTAGCCAAAGTAACACAGACATTCAGTGAACCAGTCCCCAGACTTCTGCCTTCCCAAATCATTTTTATTCTACTCTCCAATGCAGAGCCTTCTGTAAATTCTCTGCAGCCTGCAGGGCCACTCCCATCCTATTTCTAGTTTTTCAGAGAAAAAGATTTCTGTTTATCTTACAAGGTTCTAAAGACACTTACAAAAGTATGGGCAACAGCCTCAGGATCATTAATAACAGCTCAGGAAATGAAATACGCATTCTGATGGCAAGACGTTTTTAGCTACTTCTACAAGTGTGTGCTAAATCTATATTGGTTAAATTGAATGGGAGAGCAAAGAGTGAAGGTAAGAGATCTATCAGGTTTTTTTTTTTTTTTTTTTTCCTGAGGACTGAAGACCATTGCTATATTTTATAGAAGGACCATGTGGTTCCTACAAAGAGAGGATACGCTTAACAACTAGGAAAACCTGAAAACCAAATCTAACTCCGCCGCTTAACAATCTCCGTGGCCTTCGGAAAGTTAGTAACTTTCCTGAACTATAATTTTCTTTTCTGTAAATACAGTCTACCTTACAGAGATTTTATGCGGATTAAATTAGACAATGTGTGTATAGAATCGGGCACACAACAAACACTCAATGGTTTACCCTTCCCTACCCTTCACGTCTGTCTGGGGTTGACTGGTAGCCTGCTTCTCCGCACTGTTTGAGAGTCAGAGCATTAAAATCAAGCTGGGCTGCGTCTGGATATTTTAGCATTATTGGCACAGCCCTGGAAATTTGACTAAAACACAGGGTGTCGCGGCTCTACTTAGTTGGCATGTGCCACACGTGAAGTAGGTTGTGTAACGGCGCAGTTTTCTTTTTTCCTTAAAAGAAAGGTTTTAGAAAAGGAGAGAGACATGCAGGGGAAGGAGTTGATAATCTCATAAAATTAAATTGTTTTGAAAAGTACTTTCTATAGTAACGTGCTGGGGAACAATATCTAGTTTACTAAGTGGCCCTGACTATTTTGCAAAGTAAATATTTAAAATGATGAGGCTTCTGTAACTTTAATATATACAAATGATAACAAAAATCCTCCTCAAAACCATTGGTTGAATATGCCCCCACACCCTCCACCTTTGCAAAATTTGTAGTATTCTAAAATCAGTGGTAATTCTCTAGCAAGGTATCACATGTTTGTGGATACAGAAACTGATGTTTCAAAATTCAAAAGCAGGATCTTTGGAATCGGATGCATTGGATATCTTTTATGAAAATGTTACTATTTTGTGATATACATATATGTGTTTATCATAAATGTATTATACTAAGCATTTGAGGCAGATTTTTAAAGCAGGTTTTCATATTAGGTTCTGAGCCCAAATAAAATAGAATCATAAAACCCCTTAATGGCAAAAGTGCAATTAATATTCAAAATAGCACTCCTGTGGAAGTGGCATTTGCCTATGCCTGGAGCTTATCCCTGTGCCATATTTGGGACTAATGACTTGTACATGTCAACAACTTGGTATCTAATAATGAAGTCAAGCACTCCAGATTAAGGCCTTTCCAACATGTGACTTTATCTAGGTTAGATGAAGCCTTTGAAAACGTCAGCCCCCCTCCTTTTCTCAAATAAGCACATATGGTAGCCGCGAATTATTTTCACAATGACTTTTATATAGAAAGTTCCGTCTTAATGGTGGACCATGCTAAGGATAGTGGAGAAAGGCTGGGGGATAATAGCATTTCAGC
>NW_006160056.1:2394755-2408714 GCF_000334495.1 Tupaia belangeri chinensis
GAAAGGCTGGAGGATAATAGCATTTCATCAGGACAGTATTTATTACTATCAAATGTGAGAAAACTAGTTTGGGGTACTATAAACAATAGCAGTTATTTCCACATGTTTAAAAAGTCATCTCCAGGATATAGTAAAAGTTGATATTTCTCAGGGAAGAAACTACTAAAAGAAAAAGAAATAGAAAAACAGACCACTAGAAATTAATAGAATAATTTATTACGGAATTAAGATGTCAAATAATATCAGCTTCTTACAAAATGTTCAAAGCTGGATAGATTTTGTAGATGCAAACAAGGATTGCAGATACGTTATGTGTTTATTATATGTCTATATGTGGATATCTGTACCTGCATCTGGACCTGTATACCCTCAGATACACTAGCAGCTGAGCTAATGAGAATCAGCTTTTGTAAGCATATGTAAGTCTTTACCACCATTGACCCTAAAAAAAGGTGTTATTCGTGTTCTTCAACAATCATGGCTGGCTAGCTATAAATCAAGAATTTTCAATGAAATAATAATCTTCTACTAAGAGAATTTAATATTCACAAATAGTCAGTGAAGGACCAACTATTCCACACTGCCTCTTAAAAGATATTAAAAAGGAAAAATAATACGGTCTACTATTTGGAAGTGTCCTTAGTTAGATATTCAGATTTTCTGGAGAATATAGATTGCATCACTAGTTCAAACAGTGAGAGGAAGAAAGAAACTAGGTAAGTAGCCAGAAAGCAAGTATTTTTCCCTTCAAATCATACTGTGAACATGGCGTGTAGTACATCTTTTGCCAGAAAAAAATTACAAAATAAAAAATAGAAGGTTATGAGGGTAACATCCAGTTCTTTTTTATCACAATAGCATAGGCCTTTTTAAAAGTCATACCTCCATCAGATGTTTCTTGAATTAAAAATTAGACCTCTCTCTCCCCCTCACACATACACTAGCCCATCTAATATCTGTGTTACTTTTAAAATTTTGTTCCGTTCTGAGCAGTTGTTTTAAAGGCCAGAGCAACATAATTTACGAAATGGGAAATCACGTTTAGTTACTACCTTAACAAATGTTTGCATTCGATTCAGGTTACAGAAGTCTTCTTGTTTTTGCACTGCTGTTTCTCACTGGGATTTCAGCCCATGCATTGCGTGCTCTTTACATTCACTACCAGTACACTTGGAGAGTTCACGCTAACATTTGAAGCCGATTCCCTACAGATGCATGTGTTTGAACATTCAGTGCAGAAAGGATTTGATTGTTCATAGTGTATGTTATCTTTCCTTGATCTTATTACTCTGGCCTGTACGGCCATTCAGCCGAGCCCATGAAGAGAGTACAGGCAGCTGACTGGATGAAGACGACATTGGGGGGGAAAAACTCCCATTGTTTAGATTTCTGTCAGAAGATATAAGAATACTTAATTTCTTTTATCTCTAGGGCTTTCATTATCATTTAAATTTCATTTTACATTAATTGATCAGGGATTAGTAAAGCCATTATGCAGAAATTAGAATAAGACAAGCCAGATGGAATGAATAATTCATGCAGTCCAATTACGTTTTATTTCTGGTGTACTTTCAAACTTGCCTCTGACTTCTGTGCTATTTTGATGTGACAATATTCACTGGAAATCAAGAGTGCCATTTTAATTTATTGTATCCCTCTGGAGTGGGTGCATTTATATGCAGTGGGGGTATGCCAACGTGTTTCACCTAGGAACCATTTTTTTTTTTTTTACAGGGTTTGGAAATACTGGGTGATCTAGAAAATAATGGTTCATTTTCTATGGAGGTTCTGGAATCTTGCAATGAGCCACATAGGTCCACCTGATTTTGAGGAACAGACCCTCTGTATAGACACCAGGGTGCTAGGACCGTGAAATTTTCACCTCCTAGACAAGCCATAATTTCCTTTAAATAAGATTTTGAGGAACAGCCCCTCTGTATAGACACCAGGGTGCTAGGACCGTGAAATTTTCACCTCCAAAAAAAGCCATAATTTCTTTTAAATAACTGCCCCTATTCCCTGCCGCAAAGGAACCGTTAAAATATGCATTTGACCTAGAGTTGGACTGCAAGCCCAGCAGCCGTTGCAGCGACAGACAAGGACCACGAGGTGGCAGGCGTTGCCTTCGATGCAAAGAGTTGGGGGTGGCGGAGGCCGCTTGCGCCTCCAAGCATCCCCGCGGGTCTGAGCCCGGCGGACCACGGTCGGGTTTAGGCGCCCAGCGACTAGCAAAGCGTTGCTCGGCGAGAATTCCGGGCTAATGGGCAGTCCGGTCCACCTGTCTGGAATGTCTCCCGTGACTGTGTCTAAAACCGCCTCCCCCGCCCATGCCTGCCCCCAGCCCCTTCAATCTCCCTCATCCCCCCGGTATTTATTTATGCCACTGGACAGTTCTAGTCACATTAAAGCTCCGGTTCACCTTCCCGAGGACTTTCATCTCGGGAAGTTTTATGACACTTTGTGAATGTGCAAAGTTTTTAATTAGGCTCTCTAGACAGCCCGAGGCAGCAGCAGCGCCACAAAGTCTTCACGGTCTCTCTGCTTTACAGCACAACAAGCCGCTCTACTCCTTTGAAGACAATGCAGACTATGTGTACGATGTCATGTGGTCCCCCGTGCATCCCGCGCTCTTTGCCTGCGTGGACGGGATGGGGCGCTTGGACCTCTGGAACCTCAACAATGACACCGAGGTGAGCCGCGGCGCAGGCGCCCAGGGCCAGGGCTGGGAGGGGGGCTCAGTGGCCACGCCAGGCTCTCCCTCGTTCTCCAGTCGGCCTTTTTTGGCCAGACCCTTCCAATTACAGCAGGGTTGCAGGCCCCCCATTCTTGACTACCCTGAAGGGAAGTGGCAGAGGCAGTGGCCCCACACCACTTAATCTCACTTCATCCCTAAACCGTGGCAGATCCTGGACAATCAACGACCTACTTTTGCAAAGAGCAAAACCATGATGCGTTCATGCCCTTTCCCATAGGGAAAGGACTCACAGGCACTTTTCAGAGCAGAGTTGAAATAACTTTATCTGCGAACACTTGGGAAAGTAAGCTTTTGTGGACGCTGATTTTAGATTGGTTTTTTAAAAGGGCTGTGTGTCAACATTTATTTGTGTGAGTTCTATTTTGAATCCATAAAAGATGCTTCTGTTGACTATTTTGTATCTATCAACTATTTGATTTTTCACCAAGGCAAACGTTCCTTTTCTAAGATATTGAACTTGAAGGCAGACTTTGACACCAGTCTGTAACTTTGAACAGGTTTATCAAACTCTGTATTTTTGAACGATATTTTAACACGTCACATTTAGAGTAGTACATAATTGAATGATACTCATTTTTTAAGAAAAATAGTTGATATAAAGATGTATTTTGAAAGTATGCTATATATATACATATACATATATATATTTGTGTGCATATATATATGTGTTTTAAAATTATGTCATATGCATTGTTTCTTTTTTCCAATCTCAGGATTAGTGAGGTGCTAGTTCAGCTGCTCTGAGTTTGAGGGGCTTTTGTTTTTGTTTCTTATGCGAATATAACATGTTCTTCAATTTTTATGAAATAAAATGACCTCTGCACCCTTTCTTGGTGTCTAACTCAGGGAAGCTGTCCATAAATAAGAATGGACAGGTAAGAAGGACGAGGGCTACAAACTATATGTCAAGTGAAGAACAAGAGAGAGGTCTTTTGAAGTGTTTGGAGCAGGAAACAGCTCAGCCTTTTTAATTAGAAAGCCTCCAGCTGGAGGTTATGAGGATGGGTAGGCTCCCTTAGCATTTTTTTTTTTTTTGTGGGGGGTGGGCAGGGAAATATCCCTCAGGTGTGATTATTGAATCAGTGTATCTGCAAGGATAAATAAACTTATAACCCCTGCCAAATAGTCACCTTTTAAAAACCTCCTAATTTAAATCTGCTTTTCTTATTCGCTATAGGAAGTTTGTGAGAAGGATGAGTTATATAATGAAACAGTTTCAAAAATAATCAAAAGGCTTGAGTACAAGAAATGCCCATCATTTGGGATGTTGAAATGTTTATAACATTATTGCTTTTAATAGAAAGATGTTATTACCCTTCATTGTAATGGTTTCCCAAAGTCTTTCATCACTGTTGATTAAAATCATATTGCTTCTATTTGCTAGAAGAAACTCATTCCCTTAAAGCAACCAAAAAAACAAACGTTTTCCAGATTGACTTAAGGGACTGCTCTATCAGAAATCAGACTTTGTTGAGGTGATATTTAGGTAATCCGCACTACAATGCATGCAGAGGAAGAAAGTGTTCAACTCCTTAATAATTTCGATGTAATCTTTTTTTAAAAAATCTGTTTCTTAGGTAAAATGAAAGTAAAGTCTTAGCATTGCCAAGTGTAATATTTTCCCTTCTCTTTCTCTAGGTATCAAGAGACAACTGCATAAGTGTTTTATAGCCATTTTTTAAAAAAAGCCATTACTGATCATAGTTTTGTGATAAATGTAATTCTGCTTTTACAATAGCATTGGAGATATATTGAGTCTAATTTCAATCTAGTAAATAATTGAACCCTTTTCAAAACCCTCAAATCATTTTTACAATCATGTTTGCCTTCAGTCAAGTTGAACAAGATTTTTCAAATACTTGTCAGATCAGGAACTGAACTTGTTAAAAAATAATAATAAAAAAGACCCTGAATTCCTAGCATAGCAGTGTGTTTTGTTGTTTAAATTACTAAACTTTTTGACCAAGTTATCCCAGCTGCTCCTATGCAAGGATAGTTCATCTTTACCTACCTTGATATTACTAATATCTTCTGTTTAGTGTTATAGCACGTGCTTTGTATGTATGAGTATGTATATATTCATATATATTTATATACATATATATTTGCAATGAAAATGATTGACCCATGAGAAATGGAAAAACTTGTGAAACCCAAGTATAAGAATAAGAGGAACAGAACATATGGGTTATTTTTATTATGCCCTTTAACTTTCGAAAGGCCATTATTGGTCTAATTAATACAAACGTATTTTGTCATTTTCTTCATGTATTCATTAATGTTTTAGCTCATGCCATAGACGGTAATGACTATTTTTTACCATTTATAATATCTATAAAGAGAGGATATTTTTAAATGTCTAAAAAAGTGTTCGGTTTGCTCTATTACTTCTATTCCAAATAAATACAATTTTAAAAATATATGAGGCATTATTTTAAATGTATCAAACGGCCAATGTTAAGTGTTTTTTTGTTATATTCATATTAAAATTGAACATTTTAATTTCATTTTTGAGATTGTTTATAAATAAAATCTGATAGTGAATACAATTAAGTGATGGAATTAGGTAATAATTTTATAAGATCCTTCTAAATTATGCTGTTAAAAACGAACTCTGAGGACTCTATAACTAAATCACAGATGTGTTTTCTGGGCAGCACACTAATAATAAAGAATATTGACAGAATTATGGTCCTTCTAAATTCACATTGTTTTGCCCTCTGAAAGGTTTGGTTAAAAATTCAGAGTCTAGCCTGCACAGCAGGTACCTTTACTGTAGAAATTGTGTACTTTTTAAAAAATAAATGAGCTGGGGACTTTTGTTTTACATTTTTTTTGCTCACAATTGACATACAATGATTTAAGCAGGTAAGAGAATTTTTATTGATTTCAAGATTAAGTTTAAACATAGATTCTTAGATATGATAGAATTTTTATTGCTATTTTAAAAAGAGGTATTGGGTCAATAGTTTCATATAAACAGATGGTTTCAGTTCCCTGAATAACAGAATGCCAGGGATGCTGAGTCACAGTACCCATTCCCACCCTAATGCGACATGTTTATTAGACGCCGTCTTGGACAGTGGTGAGAGATGATCTTGGTGGCCCTCTTTTCACTCCCCCCCCCCTTTTTGTTGTTGTTTGAGCATTTACCTTTTTCTTTCTTAAGAGTGTGTTGTCCTTTCTTATTCAACTTTCTCACAGAAGGCTCAGGTGCTCAGATCTTTACGTCATTTGTCAACTTCCTACCTTGAAGACGAGAGTTTACACAACTGATGCTAGAAGAGGGGGGAGACATCAAATTCTAAAATTCTTTTCCTAAGTACTAAGGTTCTTATAACACAGAGCCTAGGTTCCTCTTCACCACCTCTAGTTCATGTTCATTTTGTTATAAACGTTTTCAGACTTTGGGTGTTTTTGAGATATAAGGTGTTTTCTACAAGTGGGTGACTACATTCTGTCAGGATACCTCTCTGGGGATACTGCCCAAATTGTGGGTACTTCATACACCTCGGTACTGTCTTCGAGAAAAAAACTGAAAAGAGAGAGAGAATTTGATATATTTGAAGTTTTAAGTTTGTGTTTTTTCTTTACTTCTAATCATCCCCTCCCTGATGAGGTTTTGAGGGATCAATACCTATATTTATTTTCTCCCTGAAGACTCGGAAGAATATGACTTTGATGCCACCCTACAACCCTTTTACTGACTTGTACAGTAGCCTTCCTCTTGGTAAATCTTGAAATCTCTCTCTCCACCAATCTATAAATCATGACCTGGATGGTGAAGTACTCCGTTTAGCTACTATGTTTGTATGTTCGATGTATACCCACCGTAATCTGGAGAAATATTTATGTCACTCACTGCCCATTGATTGTGGGGGAAAAAAAAAAAAAACTCTCCCTCCTTTCCTTTTTTGTTAAAGTGTCTCTTCTCTCTACCCCTTAATTCAGTGGAGCATATGATTTAAGAACAATGAATCCTTTTTACCCCTGCACAAGGGATGTATATTACTTCACGCACTTGAAGGCAGTGGTGACTCATCCAGTTAAACATACCATTGTAAATTTACAAATTTAAATTCATATTCAGACAATCTCTTTTTCTGTCATAACCCCTGTGACAGGTTCCAACAGCAAGTGTAGCCATTGAGGGGGCATCTGCCCTAAACCGTGTTCGTTGGGCTCAAGCTGGCAAAGAAGTTGCTGTTGGGGATTCAGAAGGTCGGATTTGGATCTACGACGTTGGCGAGGTATGTGTGTGTTTATGTTGTTGTGTTTTTTGTTTTTGTTTTTTACTTCTGTATCTGTTTTAAAAACCTCACGAAATTATTGACAAGGCCTTGTGGGCCGCAAGAACCCTCTCGAGTGCGTTTGCAAATTTCCATTGACTTCAGTGGGAGTTTGGTGAGACTTCCTTAGGGCCTAATTTGATCTTCTGTCTCCATGCTCAGGACGTTTTAGTTAATGATTCAGGCTCCTTTTAGAATGCTGTAGAATTCCCAGCTATCCTGTGATGAACCAGGCCACTTCCCACCAATTTCATGAGCTTGAAAAGTTTGCCAACTCCTTCATGCTAACATTGAATTTAGAATGTGTTATTTACTTGAAAAGTCAAGGTTTAGTTGGTATGCCCAGTTAAAATATATCCTATTTTTCTTGGATTAAAGTGTAGCCAATTAAAAAGACTGAGGTTAATTAGAACTTTTGTACCATGGTCATGGTATCCAAAGTTATTATGTGAGATATACGTCCCTTTGGTGTGTCTTATTGAATGATATGTAAAGTAGTCCTGAATATCATGGCACTATGAAAGGGGAAAGCACACATCTTTTATTTCAAGCAAATACTGAATTTTTAGACTATATTTAATACTATAAGTCAATTATACTTAAGTTAATCTGTTTATTTTTACTATATGAAAAGGTGTTGACAAAAAGCTTCATTTCTGGTGAGGTTAAAGGATTTTTTTCTTAAAGACAAAGAAAATATTGAACTTTCAGGCAAAACAACATGAGTGTTGGGTAATGCTATTTTGGCATCATATGAATCTAACATTTGCATTTCAGGGGGGAAAATATACCACATTTGTATGCATAACGTCCTAGACCTAGAAAGTGCTCTGTGAGTGCCTGGTTGAAGGGTTTAGCTGATCACACTGAGAAGGGTTCTTTATGGTTTCATCAATCAGCATTCTATACATTTGGCAATCTTAGACGGTTTGGTCTACAATGAAACTTTTGATGACATATTATATGCTGCTATATAGTATAGTTGATTATGTTGAAACAAGCTAGATGATTTTTTTTTTTTTTTATAATACAGCCAGGGACAGAAACTGAATGACTTAGAGGTGGGAGTTTTCCATTGCAGGTTGCACAGCTCTGAAGTAAAACAACTAGAAGACGCTCTTGGTTTTACTGATGTTACCTATTTTGTTGGACACCTACTGGTGCCTGAGCCATAAGTGGAGTCATTGCAATAGTCACAAGAAGTCTGTTATACTAGCTCCCAATGAGGATGCAAAGGGTCTATTGACTATTGAGGTAGTTTGGATTTTTAGAAAAGAGAATCTCCCCTGAGTCCAAAAAATTGCCAATAGTGTTTCAATTGTGTTTTCTTTAGTATTTTTAAAATTTAATGTAACTTTTCTGTGGTATTTGTCAAAATTAAACCAAACAACAAAAATAAATATTCTCTGTTGGATCATTTCCTAAAAATATTTAAAGGGAAGTAAAGGAGGATATAAAGACACAAAGGGCCTGGTCGTGGTGGCACCTGTTGCTAAGGCACTGCTGCTCGCAGCTGAGACCAGGCGGAAGGCCTGTGTCCGATTTTCCATCCAACTTAAAGGCAAGGCTTGGGGCCATGAGTTTTTGATTCCAGTGACTCTGGAGGCCAAGGCAGGAGTATTGAGAGAAATGAGGCAGGCCTGGGCAATATGGCGAGATCTTGATGGAAAACAAGTTGGTCGTAGTGGAGCATACCCAGTGTCCCAGATGGGAGGCTGGAGTAAGGAGGGTCAGAACAGTGAGACTGTCTTAAAAATTTTAAAGGAAAAGAAATAAACAAATAAAGCTTCTTTCTTTTTCTCTTTTATTTTCCTTTAGTTCCTCTCTTTCTCTCCCTCTTTCTTTCTTTCTTCCTTCCTTCCTTCCTTCTTTAGTTTATAACAAGTGTAATGTTGGGAAAGAAATATATGTGGAAACATGCTCAGAGATGAAATGGTATAAAATAATGAAATTTGAAAACTCTTCTCTACCTCCCATGAAAACACATAATGTTGGGGCTGGCAGGTGGCATGGTGGTTGAGGTGCTGAACTCCCACATGGCTGACCATGGTTCAAGGCTTGGATCTGGCAACTAGTTTCCTCACTTTCTCTATCTCTCCCTCTCTGCCTCTCTCTGGTCAAACTGAAAAACAATAACAAATAAATTAAACTAAATAATTCTTTAAAAACTACATAATGTGTCTTAAGAACGTATATGCAAAGTTTATTATTTCATCTGCCTTTATTATATTTCAAGAGAGCTGAAAAACAGTTCAGTAATCTCGTTTATTTAAAGAAAGTCCTTTTGAAAATTTTTCTGTTGACTTAAAATGCATTGCATACACCTGTGCATGTGCACATACATCCACACACACCATCTCTATGCAATAATAAAAAAATGATGCAACAGGAGATAGATATGGAATTTCCTGTAATTAATTAAGTGATTTGATAGCTTATGGACAGAATTGCTTGAATATGGCTAATATTTGGGGAGTGTACATGATTTTGTAGACGTTGCTTCAGCTGATGTGGCTACTAAAACTTCTTTCCAGGATGCTATCATCATTTCTAAATTGTAAAGTGTTGTTACACTCATATTTCTACCTTCGTACTGGCAGGTCAGGCTGGTTTTCATTTTTGTGTTACTGCCCTTACTTTTCTAAGTGATATTACAGACTATAGAAATGTCTGCAACTATAGGCCGGTCTCGCCTATTGTCTGGAGTCTAGACAGGCTATAGAAAATCTCTGTGACATATAATAGGCCAAACAATTTGTAGGGTTGTTTATCCCTACAAATTCACTACCACGGGGGAAAAGAAAGGATATACTATTTTATTGAAAGTAGGTAATATTACCATCTTCTAGCCCTTCTCAGAATGGCTAAAAATCAGGATAGGCTTATACACTCGAACAATTCTTTCTGTTATGTTTGATCATATACAAAGCAATCTATAGCTTAAAAAAAAAGCCTCAGACTTAACAAAGTCATTTCTTCTTATCTATGGTTTATTTATTAACTATTTTTGTAAGGTGTTTTATACTTGGGGAAATTAGAGGAAGTGTTTCTGGTTTTCTTTCTCACCTCCATGCCTTTTCTGAAATTCTGAAGACCCAGTCGGTGCAGGTGCCATGCACTAAAATAAAAGATGTCTTCTCTCCAACTGAGGCTTAGCTGAAGCCCACTTCTGAGAAACGCAGGTAGATCCCTGTATGGGTCACGCTGCCATTATTATAGTCACTATTGTATCTTCCACCAGCCTAGAACTGACAGAGCGTAACCGTGCTTAGGCGAGAAGGGCACCATAGGAACCGTGCCCCCCAGCCTTCCAAATCACGCGAACTGCAGAAAGCCAGATGGAGTGCCTTCACAGCAAGCTGGCCCATTTAGAACTAGAGGTCAAATCTAAGGCTGATGCATGACTGACATAAGGGAAGGTATTTTAGCAGAAACCATTTTTAAAAGAAAAAAAAATAGAGGGAAGAAAAAAAAAAAGAAAACATGACGCTGAAAACCAAATTGCCACTAGGCTGTGCTACCATTATCAGCTTTCAAAATTGGTCCTCTGGTCCCCATTAAAACTGAACTCCTCACCAGGGTCATGCCAGCCTGTGGACAAAAATCTTTGCTTTGTGGTAGAAGATGAAACACTTTCGATAAGTCTTAGGATATAATCTATATAAGAAAGTAAATAGCAGTTTTTAGAGTCCACATTGCTGACCCATTTTCCTTGGGACTGCAGTGCATTGAATACACATCTGTGGGAAAACATCTCACATTCATTCTTCCAGTGCTGATTTGATGGAGACTTCTGTTAGGCTGGAGAGGAAAGGCAGGGGACTATCCTTGCCAACACCCTATTCCACAAATGAGGACGGCTTCATGGGACTGGGATCTGGGTAGCTACTTGGGGCCTTGTGCTTAGCAGAGCCGTGAGCTTGGTTTAATACTCTGCTCTCATTGTCTTGCAATTATATAATAGTTTTTATAGAGGGACCCCTCATTTTCGTTTTTCACGGAGCCCTACCTACAGGTTATACAGCCAGTCCTGTCCATAAGAGTGCTGCTTTTAATACCTCTCATGAGGCAAATCAGAAAAGAACATTTTGGGTCTCAACCTAGATTATTAGGCGGAATGAGAAATCTCTAGAAATGTGATTAGATGTAGTGTATGCTATACGATCTTATTACCTATTTTTAAAAACTATTTTAAAGTGTTGAATGAGAAGAAAAACAATTCTCCATTATATACATCATGGGACTCTTAAAGATAGAACCAAAGCCGTACTGGAGATTCTAATTTACCTCCCCACAGCCCTGTTCAGATCACATGGTAAATCTGACTGAAAGTACAATATAATTTGGGGAATGATCTCTAACATGCCGACGATAGTTGAAGTGGAGTGAGACAGTCTTTCTGTGCCCACACTGTTGTGGAGAATTCTCTGATAAGAGAGGCCTCTGGGCCAGCTTGTGGCTTGGTGGTTAAGGCAGCTGGAGCCCCACATGGCTGACTGGTGCTAGTCCTAGATTCCATGGCTTGAGAAACACACTAGGTGCATGTGCACGTGTGCCCCTCAAATCCCAAAGATGGGAGAAATGGAGGAGAAGGGATTGCAGTGTGACCATTTCCCATGGGGAGGTGCTTTCTCTCTCTCTCTCTCTCTCTCCCTCCCTCTCTCTCTCTCTCTCTCTCTCTGGCAAGTGCACATGCCCTCTGGAAACATTTAAAAGAAAGGGAGAGAGAGACTTCTGTGACTCCTGTTGGCGACATCCCCTGTTCAGGTCCAGGTAGACTTGCCTTCCTGTGAGACCTGGCACTCAATGAGAAGGGCACTGCAGAAAGGGACTCCAGTGTCACCAGTCACTAACAATCGTCTGCTTCATCTCCTGTCCCAGCTGAACCTGCAGCTGCTGCAGGGAGTCCCAGCACAGTGCCCCATGACTGTGCCCTCCTCTATTATGCACAATTATCTTCCATGACTTTTAAGATGATAGCAGAGAGCAGTGGCTTGAATCCAGATACACTGATGCAATTGATTATGAAGTTCCAGAAGGGTAAACAGAGGATTGTGCATGAGCCCACTGAAGTCTCCAGACGAAGTTTGTATATCCCCTTCCCCCTTTTTTGCTTTTTGTTACATTTAAACAACAAACACATGAGTAATATCTGGGGCCTATGACTCAGGAGGTAAAATCTAAAACAGCAATGTTTTCAGGTAGGCCACATGATGCTGTGTTTATATAGCACACATTTTCGGTTGTTTGATTTCAGCATTGTATCTGGAAAATATGCTGTACACATTGATTTTCACAGATAGGGGTCTATTTTCTTTGCAGAGCAGGTGCTTAACTCCCATTAGCATAAATGGAAGTTACGTGAATCCAACAAAAGACAGAGAAGACCTCTTTTATTATTTGGCTATAATTTTTATTCTATTTGTACATTCAAAAGTTACTTAACTAGATAGTGGTTGCAGGCACCATTTACATTTTCTGAAACCTAAAATTAAAAAATACGAGCATAGTTCTTGAATAAGTTTGGATAAATTGCTGAACTATGGAATACAGCCTAATTTGGCACTATAGGAGCCTATTCGATTAATTGAAACCTGGGTAAGATAACAAGTCATAAATTAGTAATATACCTTGATAACGTAGAGTGTATTCTGCTTCAGAGTATACTCACCCAGAGCTGTTAATCATTGTTGGATTTCTTTCCCCCAACGATGTGTGAGCACACATTTTAAAGAATTCAAAATAAAATTACTGCTGTATTTCTTTTACTGAAGAGCAAGCTTTTCGACGTATGTGGAGCTGACTTTCACAGCACATGGGCCAGTGAGTGTAGCATTATTCACGTGTCCTGATGATTGATAGCCAGCCTATCTACCTGTCTTTCTTGCAGATGTGTTTTATAGAAAGCCCGCTGCCATTGTTAATGCTTCAGTGCTGTCACACAGATGCGGCTGTCATAAATATCCCCTAACAACTATGTTTGCTGCTTATCTGAATTAGTTAGAATGCTGTTTGCAACTCCAGTTTTGAAAGAAGCAGTTTATCTTCCACCTCCTATTATTTCTTTTTCCATTAACCTCTTCCAGGGAAGATTTTGTTTTCAGTTGTGATAAATACACATAGGCTTCAAATCCCTGATTATATTTTTACAGAAGGCAGATGATAAATTTCAAAATCATTTTCAGCTTAAAGTAGGATTTGAAAAATAAAGTGGCAATGTAAAAACCGTGATTTGGGAGATGGATGGATCCATCTTACCACCCTAACTTTATTTGTCTGGTATCCCAATCACTAATTACCTAGGAAACTTCTTAAATTTTAACTCTTCACTTTGATACCATTCGATATAAAATCTTCCCACTTTAACTCTTACATTGCATTTCAAATAGTTTGTTTGATATTACTGTGTTGGGACCAAAAGAATATTAGTCATTTTATTAAAAATTCCAAAAAATACACTTGAAGGTTATTAATATATTAAAGGGGCTTTGAAAGAGAAAAGTAGAAGTGACTCTGGGAAACCAAATGTAACTGTTACAAACACAAAGCATGATTTTAAATGTTTGGAATGTATTTTAAAGATGAAATGAAAAGTTGGAGTTGAAAGTTCAATGGGAATCCCAACAGAAAAAAAAAATGACCTAGGTAAGATTTTTGAACATGATGGTCAAGGTGTTACATATAAGGACAGTGTAAAAAGGGTCTCAAATGCTCTTCATGGCCAGCAAGAATTAAGAATAAAAGGAAAGAGAGTCCATGAGCCGTTTCTCTTGCACTTTTAAGAGCAGTTAGATGCAGTAGCATCTCATCTACTGCAGAAGCTGAAAGTTTAAAGGGATTTGAGTGACGCAGAACAAATACAATACACTTATGGTTTTTAAGTGGATTACACTCGGGCGATAATTGTTTGCTTTG
>NW_006160056.1:2409500-2428549 GCF_000334495.1 Tupaia belangeri chinensis
CCTGCATCGATTCTCCATAAGAAACCCGTGCCCTGAATATAAATAGCTTTCCTCCTTGGGAAAGGGGATCTGCTGAACACAAAATATGAAGTTAAACTGAGATTCAAGGGGTTAATTCAAGTAAGAGTTCCTTAGTGAAAAAGAGCTGCATTTGAAATCAGCCCATTTAATGATCATGCTTTCTGAAGGCGGTTATCCCCCTACTCAAGAGGAGCTCCATTGCACGGGCTGTTTGGGCAGCCTCCAGCAGGCCAGTGCTGATCTCAGCTTCACAACGTCCAGTTATGAGCCTCCCAGAGCCGTGTGTTTCTCTTAATTAATGAGTGTGGCCATAACTTGCTAGATTCTCAGAGGTCTTTTCAAGTATGGGCTATGTGTCAGTGGATAAACAATATTATTTTCTTTCGCTGATACTAAACACTTCTTTTGGTTTTTCTCTCCATGGGGGGAAAATAAAATACTTAGGACACAAATTGTTCCATGATGCCAAACATCTGGATAAAAGCTGAAAATCCAGATACTTAGCTCTATTGATAATATCTAGATATTTGATGGCACAGAAATGGAACATGGAGATCTTCAGCTAGACTTGTCAGTTTTCACCTGGATTGTTAGTGTTATGGTGCTAGCCAACAGTGCCATGCATTTCAGTCAGAAGCACAAAGGCATATTTATATGGGCAGATTTGGGGTGCTAATAAACATAATTATATAAAATAAGCCTTTTTGAAATAATATAGTAATTCATTTTTGTCATAATAAATTATACGTGTTTGAAATAAAATAATTTGAGTAAAACATATGATTATAATTTTAGTATTAACTTGATATCATCTATGAAAAGTGCTTAATTTAAAAAAGAAAAGAAAAGGTGCTATTAATTCCAATTAATGTTATAATTATTCATCTTATAGTGAATGTAGTAGCAGTGGCTTTCATTCTGATAATTATATATGTAAAAGATCATGATTAAACTAATTATTATATAAATAGTATGCTTATTCAGGTAGCATTAGTTTATGAAAATGGACTTATAGAATTAATACCTTCTCAAGCAAATTTTTTTTCTGAATTGATAAGAAAATACTTATGACTTTTACGAATTATGGAAATCAGTTAAATGAAAACTCTAGTATCTAATTTTATAAAAACCAAATTAATGTGTGTATAGTAATTTGCAATATTCAATGAAATGCATATATTCTCATTTTGGTAATAAATGGTCTATGAATATAAACCTTCCGAAACAAGAATCAGTTTGTATAATTAATCATTTTGTAATTCTTCTGTGGTTTCAAGCTGTCATCTTCAATAGCAGTGTGGATTCTGAAACAGCCATTAATTATAGTGTTAAATTTATTTTATGGCTGACAAAATTGTGTTTAGTTTTAGAATTTCAAAACTACTAAATTTTATCTTGAAAAATTACTGCTTTAGATCAGTAGCCTCAAATCACAGCCTAGAAAGCTGAGTGTGAAGTTGCTCCAATCATCTGTGAATCTAGATTAACACTGGCCTGGATAGAAATGGAGTTATTTGCTTCTTGCATGTGTATGAGTGCTACCATTGGCATATCTAAAATATAATCGAAATCCAATATCTGCTTATGCATGTTTTCTGTGTAAATATTTACGTGCCATGTAGGTTGGGCATGCAAAGTGAGCAAGTGAATAACTCACTATATTTCACTTTCAAGGAATGTTTACATGAATTTTTCAAAAAGTCAGCTATCAGAAGACCTTTTAAATTTTAAAACATGAATTATTTATTATTTAAGGAATTTCCAAGCTTCCAACATTGTAGAAGAGACTTTGCACTCTTACTTTTAAGCTAGTAGGTAAAATTGATCAGTTGACAATTTCTATTTTCCTCCTAATGAACAACCAATAGTTTCTTAATATTTAGATTAACTGTATTCTTACTAGTTTTTAGCCAGTAAGATCCTTATATAGAAAGTAGACACCTTCAATATCATAAAGATTGGCTACTCTTTTGTCTTTAGAAAAAACATATATATCTCTTTGGCATCCTTCCTTCGGTTATCACATTCCTTGGTGTAGAGTTTTTCTAACCTTTGGAGTGTCACGTCCACAGAAACGTACACAAAGTGGAGACTGGACAATTGTCGATTAGGACAGGGTAACCCAGTCTAGCACAGTGCCTGGTATATAATAGACACTCAATAAATATTTTAGGGGTCAATGAATAGTAAAAACTGGGGTCAGGGGGTAATGAAGGGAAATCTTAATTCAGGATATAGCCTCCAAGTTGGCACAGATTGAAGGACAGGAAAAAAAATTAATTTAACTCTGCACAGAAAAAGATATTTAGAAAATATATTGAGAAAAGAGAGCTTATTCTTCCTCCCCAATCTGTATCCCACTCTCCTTCCCCTCCTGTGCTTTTAAAAGTGAGCAATTGGCCACTAGTGTAATGAAAGCATAACAGTTGATTCAAACAGTTGTCAAACCACTGGAAAAATGCTTCCTTTTCATTGTGCTTTTTTTGGACACTATAGATATGGTAAATCATGAACTACATTATAAAAATACCTCTTTTATGCCCAAACATTCAGTAGGAGGGAATGACATTTCTTTTATTACCTTGGTAAATGTTTTTAAGGTGTTTAGTAATAAGCCTTCTTTTTGTCAAAACTGCGTAGATGCAGTGGTTGCTAGGAATTTACTAGAAAACCTATAGTTAATAATATCAGGAAAGGAAGAAATATATGTTTAGTCAGCTAGTACGATAGATCAGCTTGAGTAGAACATGCTTTTTCTTTTTTGCTGCCATTTTCTTGATCTTTTGTGTTATGGAGAAAAAAAGGTAATTGAAGTTTAGAAAGTTTATTTTCCATTATTGCCCATCAGCCAATGTTTTTAGCATTTTCTCCATCTTCTGGACAAAGAAATGGATTGCTCCAAAGAGTAGGAAAAAATAATACTTAAAAGATTTCTGAAGAAAGGAGGATTGATAAGATTTTAATACAAATGTGAACAAAGCCATTTTTAGGCTTAGTGAATCAATTCTTTTTTAGCCATTTTATTTTTTTCTCCATAGGCAAAAACTTCAGAATTTTGTCGTGCTTTCTGCAATGCTAAATTTCAATATGAGAGGTATTTCTAAATGTTAATTTCTTATGATACTGTTTAAATTATCTATTTCTTTAGATTTTTTTTTTACTCACATGCTGACACTGATATATCCCCATATTTGTTACCATTTGACTTTTATGTCCCATTTTTATTTCTTTTCTTAATTAGGTGGTAATGAATATTTTAAAAAGTATTCTTCTAAGAAATATGCAGTAAAAGTAA
This sequence comes from Tupaia belangeri chinensis, assembly GCF_000334495.1. NCBI lineage: Eukaryota > Metazoa > Chordata > Mammalia > Scandentia > Tupaiidae > Tupaia > Tupaia belangeri. The sequence goes on from NW_006160056.1 coordinate 2,412,817, forward strand.
ACCACTCATTTAGAGATTCAAGGAAGAGAACTTTGGCAGAAGGTATCAAACTTCTTGGGTGGATGAGGGTTCTCTTGGGTGGGATTTTCAGATGGAACAAAATTCAAAAATAGAGTTAACATGAGGATACAATAGATTAGAATGTTGCTAAATTTCACAGAAATTTTAACCTATTGACTGGTCATAGCAGAGTCCACATAACAGACACTAATGTAACTCCTGTTTTCTGGAGTTCTCTGAAACTGCTCTAAATACTAAGTTACCACACAGGATATCTTTTTGTGGTCAAACACTAGTTTATTTACACCCTCCATATACTGCATTCTGGCTTGAAATTCTGGTCGGTGGTTTCATCCATTGTTAACAGTGATGCTAGACTCTCCGGAGAGTTAAATACAGTGGAGCTATATTTATGTGAAGCGGGTCGGCTTGGTCGTTCCAGCGACTGCTTCATTGCTTATTACCTCCCACTTTGCTTCCATCTGTGTGTGTGGCAGGGGGAATTGTCCTAAAAAATATGGGCTTCCTCGGAACTCAACGTGTATTTGTATACCAGTTAGTCAGTGACCTCCTGAATTTGGGTTCCATTAATAATTGTACTTTTTAAAAAGCTTTTAGGGCTTGAGGGGTTCAAGTAGTTTGTTCTGTGGAAAGCCACGTACATTTCCATGGTTTCTATAAATGCACTAATAAAAGGATGTGTATTAAAGTGAAAAGATAATTTGTAAGATATCTTAAACAGAAAACTTTAATTCTTAGGTTAATGTAGGAGATGAATTGTTATGTGTCTGTTCAGAATCAATAGCTAACATAATGGTCTCATGGAACTTTAAAAAAAAAAAAAAACAGCTCTATTTAATTGAAAGATTACAAAGATGCTGATGAACCACATATCCTTGGAATATTTGTCTTGAAACCTAGAGTCTTACCCAGTTCATTTGTTTGCCATGCTTAACGTATCTGAGAAACCAAACTGAAATTGCTGAGTACTTGTTTAATGTCTTAATTATCCAAGGTTTTCTTTAAATTAACCTACTGTTAAGCTAAGTAATGCTTGAGACAGATATTTTTAGCATAAAAAAATATAGAATTGGGTTGGTAGGAGCTCCTGCAGATAACACAGCTATTTAAAATTAGTCACTAGGAACTATAAACGCTTAAACATTACTAAAACAAGGGAGGTTTGACTGAGGACTGTTCAAAATGATTAGCCATATGCTTATAAAAAAGGACACATGAATGCTATTTGTGTGTTTAACCCTGGTTATAAAAAGTCTCTTGATTTTTTTTTTTATAATAGCAGGTCAGTTGTTACGAAGCCTTACAACTTGAGGTAAAATTCCAGAATCCTATTGTAGAAAGGGCCACAACTAGGAAACAACTGGATTATGATGCACTGTTGATTTGTGAAAAAAAGCATGTGTATATGTGTGGTGTCTATACTTAAGAAACAATTCTATTCTAAATTCGATTTTTTAAATGAAAAGTAACTCTGACAATTTTTCCTGTGATCTTAAGAACTTTCTTTGCACCCAGTTCATGGAAATTAGTTATTAAAAGTATGACGATCAAAAAAAAATTGTGTGAGTTTTTAAGAATGAAAATATGATGAAATATAAATTAAACATCTTAAAAATGCAATTCTATGTAGGTTAAAAAAAGAAAAGAATGTAGGAAGCAAGAAAATAAGAAAAATATTAAAAGATGGAGAATAAATATTTAAAAATAGGAAAAGGAACCTCATTCATTCAGGATTTATAATGTGCCAGGCACTGTGCTAAACTCATGTATTTTTTTTTTTCGCTTATGTAATATTCGTCACCTTCCTGGAAGATGGACCTTACAATTGTTTTCCCACAAATGAGGAGGTCAAGATCAGAGACATCAAAACCATTATTTCCTAAGGACACACATAGCAAAACTGGAAAACAAAACAAGACAAGAGCCAGATCCGGCTGCTGTCTGAGGCTATGCTGGCTTGGTTCTCAAAGCTGAGTTACTCTGCATTCTGTGCCTCTCTAGGCGCAAGGGACACTCAGGCAAGCCCCCAAGGGGTTAGACTGAGAGTTCTTTGTGGGGTAAGACAGGGTCTGAGGCCATCATCAGTCCACACAGCCACCGCAGAGAGGGCAGAGCCATCATGGGGCTGCAGAAATCTTGGGAAAGTAAATGAGCCTACAATGGTCAATCTTCATAAAATTTCCTACAACTTTTATACTTTTGTTTTTATTTTTCACCTTTCATCTCCCACCAAAATCTGAAATTAAAAATGTTCTTTAGAGTTTGTTAGCCGGTGATTCAAAGCACAGTCAGCACCGGCCTGCCATTCTGCTGTGGAATGCTGGTATTTCTTAAAGGGGCTTGGCTTTCTATTGCCCCACATCAACTACTGGGTGCGTGAAAGTTACAGGGTCTTTAGCAAATCATTTAGCTCCCTGTACTTCCCTTTTCTACCTGCTAAAGAAAGGTTTACACCCTGTTCCTTAACATCCTAATATAGTGACCAGAATTAAGTCTTAAAGAAAAATGCTATAGGATTGATATGTATGCTACATCTATATTGGTTTTTAGGAGCCTGTTCAGTTTGAGTGACAGTTTAAAAATAAAGGCTGTGTGACCATCACATGATGGAATCACAGCACTTTCTTCACTTAGATTACCTTTCTCATCCTCTCCACATCTCTGTTGATAAATGGGTCCGACATCATCATCCCCATTTTACAATTGAGGCTATAAGAGGTTAAGTGCATGACCATCCCCAGCAACCGAAATGAGAGCAGGACTTAAGTCTTCTGTCTGAATCTAAGGATCATTTTACCTCCTCCTTATGGCCAAATTGCTCCCTCTGTAACTACCTTTGGCCTTGGTTCCCTTGGCTGTAAAAATACGGTTATACCATATCTATAAAGAGTGGTTACTCTAAGAGCTAAGATTTTATTATCTTAGACAAGTGTTTTTGGCATTGAAATGCTTATACACTTAGCAAAAAATTAGAGATCAGTCTTCTAATGGGATGGATTAGTTATTGGTGAACTCTGCCTATGAAACAGTGGGAAAACCATCCCAGTCCAAAGTTCTGACTTTAACAGATGAATCTGAAGGCAAAAAATGTTTTTAGATCCTATTTGATTCAGAACAATATCTGACAACTTGTACAAATCAGTCTTTATGATATTCCTTTGATTTAGCCATGGACTGTTTTCTTCATGTTACTTCTTTTTTCTTTTAAAGAATTATTTTACTTAACTTTATTTATTGATTTTAGTTTGACCAGAGAGGGGACAGAATGAGAGGGCAGGGAAGGTGGGTAGTGAGAAAGCAAGCCATCAGGTCTGGGACTCGAACTGCAGTCTGCCATGAGGAAGTCCAGTGCCTCCAACCACCTGACCCCATGTTCCTTCTTATTTATTTTTAATTGATTGAAATTATGCATCACCACTAGCAACTTGTGAATTTCTTTTCTATCACAAATGTAAATCACTTCCAAATGATCTGAACTGTTATTTGCAGGGGAAAACTCCACAGTGATACAGTAGATTTAGGCTTTAAAGCCTGCATAAAAACTTGAAATGCTGTAACAATGCTATTAACTTACCATTTACTGCCCTGTTACTTGAAACATAGCAGATATCAGGAACTGTTGTAGTTGGCACTATGAGAAGGCAAATTTTAGGCTATTTATTTTTGAACATCAGTGATATGTTTTAAAAAAAAGGAAGCAAAAACTATGCAGTATTCACACATTTTGACCTATGAAAACATGGTAATTGGGCCACCATGGCATGGTAGTTAAGACAGCTGGATCCCACATAGCTGGCTCCGCAGTTCAGTCCTGGATCTAGGGCTGAGTGACTCGAGAAACACACTAGGAGCATTCACATGTGTGGCCCAAACCCCGAAAGGAGGAAGAGATGGAGGAGAAGAGACTGCAGTGTGACCATCCTCCATGGCAGTTGTTCTCCCTCCATCTCTCTCTGGGGAATACATGCACCCTCTGACAATTTTTTTTAAATGGTCATTCATTTTCATCTCTTTCCTGGTCATTGTATTTCAAAATGATTCATTGCTGTATCTATATCTTCAGTTTTAACACAGTGCCTTGCATGGAATTGGTACTCAGTTGATGCTGATTGAGTGCGTATTGAATAATCTATATGCCGGTAAGAACATGAGAGCAATCTTATTCTTAACTATGAAACACGAACAAAGATTTTTTTTTCTATTGGGTTGTTGGGAGTCATGAGTATTTTCTGTCTTTCTGTGCAAAAATGCGTCATGACTCATCGGACGAGCCAATATTTAATGATTAAAGTAGTATCAGATTAGAAGTCTCTTAGACAGGGACCAGACAGTAGCACAGTGGTAAAATGTGAGGCTCTACAGGACTGACCCCATGGGAAATTTCCGGGTTCCAGAGACTTCCTTGAGTATGCCAGGTTCACAGGTACCTACCATCTGGGGCTGGCTAAAGTTGGGGGTGCATCACCATGATGGGAGTGCTGTCTTTCCATCTCTTGCTTACTCATGGTAGAAATAAATAAGAAGAAAAAAAATAACTAGAGAAAAAATCTCAAATTTATTTATGAGACTTCTTTCTAGCTATTTTTAATCAGAGAGTATGAAGTGAGAAGAGTCAGGAACTCCGAAGAGTAAGGAGTTTTGTCCAAACAGATTTTGTTCATAGCCATAGACTTAAAGTGAAAGGGTGCCTTTTTTTTGTTAGGACACCTGTTTAGCCTTACCTACAAGTCATTCCACCACCAAAAATTATTACTTTGGGTGAAGAAACAGCTTGTGAATACATATTCACACATTCAAGCAAGCTAAGATTATACTTAAAGTGCTTCCCGATGGTGATATTTAATTCTAAATATGGACGGTCTGCAATTCACCTTCTAAATCGAACATTAAAATCATCTTGGGTTATTTTCGTAGTCAACTAGATGAAAAGGTGTAACAGGATTGACTCAGTAAATTTATTTCAGGGTTCCAGAAGCAATTGTGTTTTCATCATGTTCTACTTTAGTATTTTTTGTGTGCGAACAGAGCAAACTAATATTGGGGATCAGATTGTAGCACAGGAGTAAAATTTAACATTCTTCTAGACTGATCTATGTGGAAAGGCGCTGGATTCATGTGTGCATGTGCCTGTAATCTGGGACTGGCTGAGGCTGGAGTGTTGTCTGCCTCTTTCTCACTCATGGAAATAATAAATAAACAATTTTTATTAATTTTTTTTTTTAGAGAGAGAGAGATTTTTGCTATGTGGTATGTGTGCTCACTGAAGAGACAGAGAGCAACAGAGGCAGAAAACAAGAAATCACCCTCCATGGGGGTGGCTACACAACAATCCCTTCTCCTCTGTTCTTCTCCCAGGATCTTGGGCACACATGCACATGTGCCTGGTGTGTTTTTAAGTCACCAGGGCAGAACTCAAACCACTGTCAACTACGTGGGAATCCAGCGATGTAACCGTTACTCCATCTGCTGGTCCCTCACTTTTAAAGAGCAAACAAGAGGCCAGTAGGTGGCATGGCGGTTAAGGTGCTGGACTCCTAAGTAGCCAACCATGGTTTGAGTCCTAGACTCAGTGGCTTGAAACTCACACAGGATATGTGTGCATGCATGCCCAAAATCCCAAGAGGAAAATGGAGGAGAAGCAACTGCACTGTGGCCATCTCCTCTGGGGGAAGGAGTGTGATTTCTTGCTTTTTGTCTCTCTGCCTCTCTGGTGAGTGCATGGACCCTATAGCAAAAAAATCTCTCTCAAAAGAATGAGCAAACTATTTCTCTGAAATTTATAATATTCTAGAGAGAAAAAAGACATGGTAGAACAAATTTCCTGGAAAAACAAGCTTCTAATAATTTGCCTACTTAAATGAAACTTTAAGCAGATAAAAAAGAGGATAGGCTATGTTAGAATGCTGTGAAGCTTTTGTGAGGGGAAATCTGTATTTTTAAGGCCTGTTTGGGTATTTCAACACTATTCATCTCACCCTTATGGGAAAGCTCAAATATAACTTGATTGCCAGCTTATTATTTTTTGTTTAGCAGAGACACTTAAATTTGATAAAACTTGTTTTTGAGAAATTGGATCTGTAATTTTACACTGCATAAATGATGTCCAGTTGTCCTATATCTGGGACTTGTATCTGGGTTAAACCTTAGCAGTCCCTGATCTTTAACAAGGGTCCTTTCTTAACAGTATTGTTATTACTACTGCATGAGACTGTATAAACACATTGACCTATTTTCTTGTTTTAGAATATAGTTTATATACATTGCCATCAATTAAATATCACATAGAGCATCACATATTAACTTAAATTCATAACATTTTGACCAGTAATATAACTTTATGTTTGGGAACCATCCTTAGCTTGTTATGGGCAATGCACTGTGTATTATTAGTTTAGACTTGCTTTCTGCCCTCCTCCCGCCCCCCAGTATTAAAAACAAATGACTTTATGGGACACTATAATTTTATTCTCACATTATATGGGGGGAAAAGTTTATTTTGGGGATTTTATCTGTTCCTGGGCTTTTGTGGTGTGTTTTTGGAAGGACTTGGTCAAGAGTTCTTTCATAAAAACATGATGCCAACCCTTTGCTATTTATCCTTTTTAACTCGTTTGTAGTATTTATTTTGGGGGTCTCATTCCCCAGTGCAGCATCTTCTAAAGTTGATGTGAAAAATTAAAACTAGTGCAATATAAGAAAAGAACTCCAAGTAAGAAAAATGGTTGAGCAAAGGGGTAATGGTATTACTCGACACGATAGTGAACTTGCGTCATTGCCAAAATAAAAGGTTGGGGATTCATTTCAATAGCTAGGGAAGTACGTAGTCATTCAAAAACTCATTCATATGACTAAGTGACAATTCTTATTGGCACTGCATTTCTAAAAATAAGTCAGAGGGCTTACGTCCTGCACATATAGGTCATTTCCAGAATTACATTCTTGAGGCATTTCACCTTAGTACTCGTTCTAAATTACAGATATATGTTACCACTCTCCAGTAAGTTTTCTTGGACATACAATACCAGAGAATATCACCCCTTGTAATAAAAATAAAAAGTTTAATGATATGGTTCTGAGTAATGGATAATTTTCTACCTATAGAAATGATCTTTAGCTTAGTTTGCTTCTTTCTACTATTATTATTTTTTTAATGAATGTGTGTTCTTCATGTTTATGGAAGATGAAGAAAGCGGGCATAGCACTAATACCTATAGATGGATTACACCATTTTACAGAGTTAAACTCCCAATAAATTAGCTCTAAAATCTCAATCGATTTTATTCTCTATGAAAACCATTGGGACATTTGCTTGATCTTGCTTCTTCTCGTCAAATAATTTTCTTTCTATTCCAAACACTCAGATGATATCTTTAAGCAATTCATTTTTGAAACAGTTAATTTGAATGAAACAGTTAATAAAAAATATGTATGTGTGCTTTTCATTAGCAGGTTAGTTTCCTTCTCACAGAATTATATACAGAGGAGTGTATTATCTGGGAAATTTTATAAATCCCCGTTTTGGTGAATCAGTATAGCACACTGTCTAAAAATGCCTATACTGAAATCAGGATGGAGTAGTACTGATACTTTTTAACTATGCAATTTTGATAAAATCGTTTAAGTTTCATGTGCCTCAATTTCTTTTTCTGTAAAATGGAAACATTTTTGCCCACCTGGCATTGTTGTGAAGAATGAGTTAACATGTGAAGTACTTAGAAGAGGACTCTTAGTAAATTTTGGCTACTATTACTGTTATTCACAACTATCATTATGTGTTAGAAAGGCCAAGCACTATTTCACAGTAGCAAGAATGCTATCATATATAAGCTATTCTTTTTAAAATATATATAATTATTATTTTATTATTTTAACTTTATATGTTTATTTTTATTTGTCTGGAGAGGGACAGAGTAAAAGAGAGGGGAAGTGAGAAAGCAAGCTACCAGGTCCAGGACTTGAACTGTGGTCAGCCATGCATGAGTTCAGTGCCCTTAACAACTACACTACCTGCTGGCCCCATAAGATGTTCTTTTACCATGCATATTGACACATTAGCAACACTTTAGGGGGAAAAAAAGGGATCTATTGCACTGACTAGGAATAAAATACCATAGGTATTCAAAATCTCGGTCAACGATACAGTTTTTATTTGCTGGGTTTGCTGTAAGTCTGGTCTTCTTATGAAGAATTTTCATTCCTAAAAGCACCTTGATGTGGTTCGTATAATTGTAGAGTTTACGTAAGTTGTGGAAGTTTGATTTATTTGCTGGGTTTGCTGTAAGTCTGGTCTTCTTATGAAGAATTTTCATTCCTAAAAGCACCTTGATGTAGAGTTTACGTAAGTTGTGAAAGTTTGATAAATTCCATGAATGATTTCGCCTCAGAGAGTGACACTGTTCTCTTAAATTGTTAGTTTAAGAGCAACACTCTAGGCCCTGCTTGACTCTAAGAAGAATATTCATTTTCCTTTACATTCCAAGGGAAAAGTATACTTGGGAGGAGCAGTCAAGTGGGCATCAAAGCTTTCAGAAGTTAAAGGATTGTTCATCATTTCTTCATTTAATTGTTTTGCAGCTTGCAGTTCCCCACAATGATGAGTGGACCCGGTTTGCCAGGACCCTCGTGGAGATCCGCGCTAACAGAGCCGACAGTGAGGAGGAAGGCACTGTTGAGTTAGCAGCCTAGTGGACAGGAAAGCTGCCCATTGCAGCCCCTCACCCTTTTGCTCTAGAACTCAGCATCTGCAGTCAAGTCTGTTGTATTCAGTGGCCATTCAGTATCGGTGTTGCTGTGATGACATTTTGGGTGCCCTATTGTGCCAGCTTTGCTCCGAGTATTCCAAATGTATCCTGCCCTGCTTCCTACTGACCTGAAATTCACCAGAGCATTTCTATCTTTATACTTCTGTCTCAAAAGGGGGGTGGGGGGGAGCGGACGGCGGGACCTCTACAGGTTTAGTTGTTGCCTTTTAACTACTTAGTAGCTGTATTTAATAGCTGAAAACCTCTGCTTAAATTTGTGCTTACATGCACTTCTGGAATAGTCCTATTAAATCCATATGAAGCCAGATATGATTGGGTACAGATGTGGTGTGCCTCATGACATGGTACAGGGCCAAAGACTTGAGATGTGGTGTTTTACATGGGGACGCACATTATGAATGGATTTACTAGAAGAACATTGCTGCTCCTTATTTATTGTAGTGTGCTGCATGGAACATATTTATTTGAAAGCATTAAAATAAACGATCCTAGAGCATGTGCATAATGAGAGGACTGTATTCTCTCTGCTGCTGTTGAAGTTACATTAAGTTCCAAATAACAATTACAGTATGCCAGTTCCACTGAGGACATGAAATCTTTAGAGGTTTGTTGCAGTGAACGGAATGAATTTTCATGCCTATTATTTCTAGGTACTTGAACAATATTTCAAATATAGTTGACCATTGATACTTGTCATTCAAGCTAACACAGTCTGACAAAACGTCTGTGGTTCCTAAATATGACACCAGTGTTGCCAATAAAATGTTCCAAACCAGGTCTGCACCGGTGTGGGTAACTCCTTTGCTTGGGGAAAGCCTGACTCAAATTGTGCTGTGACAACAAATAGGAGAGATACGCTAGGACTATATTTAAGGTAGATCATGAATTAACAGGCAGCCAACCTGGATGTAGTTAAGCCAGGACGTCTAGTTTTATTTTTATGAAGCTTTGGGTGTGTGTGTTTTTTTGGGGAACACTCTCCCCTCTGCCCTTTACCAAAGCCACCCATGCCCAAAGACAATTTCAAATAGTGAAGTAAAAAAGCTGAGTTAACTTGAACAAATAGGACATGTTCTACATCTTTTATTTTACATTTTTACCGGAAAAATGATGTTTATTATCATTGAACTAAGAAATATGTCTATAAGCAACTTTAATAAATTTTTTTTCAAAAGATCATTTCATGCCTGAAGAGAATAAAAATAAATAGTAGTTGAGTCATGAAAAACATTGGAGATAGGCTTTTGGCTTTTTGGGAAAGGAATTTCATTGGTTCTTTGTTAGTAGGAATTCCTTACACTGTGAGATTTCTTTTATTTTTAAAAGAATGATATAATGTTCTCCAAGTGTCCTATAGTATCTACATATTGAAATTCGTTATAAATAGAAATTAAAATGTTAAAAATAAGAGACAGTGGTGGCACAGTGGTGAAACTGATCCTTGGTAAGGCTGACCCACACAGGAGAGTCCCTGGTTCCTATCTGAAAATCTGACTATGCCAGGCACACTGGTGATCGTAAGGGCTTACTGAAGCAGGGGATAGGTCATAACACCAAGGACCTGATTGGAGTGCCATCTCTCTGTCTCTCTTACAAAATAAAAAACAAGTAAAGAAACTTAAAAAATATTTACAGATTTTTAAAAAAATGTGTCTGAAATAGGTTTAAAAGCAATCTAGTGAAAAGTACCGGGAGGAAAAAAGTATCTGAAACATATACTAAAGTACCTGGGAATAAATTAGATAACACTTTGAATGATTCAATGAGTGAACTCTATGCAAAATACAAAAACTATAGTCACTGATAATAGGCACAACAAGTGTCACAAGAGCCCGTGTGCTATTATTCTACTGTGGTAATCTCCAAGACAGTTCCCCAAGTCTCGTGCAGAGCTGTCCCCTCTTGAATCTGTGCTGACCTTGTGTCATCAAATACAGTCGAAGTGATGCCATGGGGTTTCTCAGCTGTCTTAGTTCAGGGTTCTGTAACAGAATATCATCAACTGAGACTGACGTAAGCAAAATACATTTATTTCTCATGGTTCTGGGGCCTGGCAAGTCCAAGATCAAGGTACCCACAGATCTCATGTCTACCACAGGCCTTCTTCTTGGTTTGCAGATGACTGTCTTCTTATTGTGTTCTCCTACTGCGGACAGAGAGATCATCTCTTGCATGTCTTTTCTTGTAAGGACATTCTATGCATTCAGGAAGGCTGTAGCCTCATGACCTAATCACTTCCCAAAGGCTATTTCTCCATAAACTATCACATTAGAGATTTAGGCTTCAACATATGAATTTTGTAGGGACATAAACATTCAGTCCATCGCTCAGAACAAGGTTATAAGGGACTTATAACTTCCTTCTGGATTTTTCGGCACACTCTTGTCCCTGAGCCACTGTGCTAGAAGTACAACTGGGCTGAAACATCCAGACCATACAGAAGCTAACCACAGAATGGACATGTAGATATTGAGAGTGATACCCAGACAGCTCACAGACACTCAAGTCATCCCAAATAATGTCCCAGATGCAATGTGGGGGGCCAGTCCAAGTGTGATGGTTAAGGTGGCTGATCCCACATGGCCAATTGCACAGTTTAAGCCTCAGACCTGGAAAAATGTGCCAGGTGTGTGTGCATGCATACCCAAAATACTGAAAGGACTGAGAGATGAAGAGGGATTTCTGTATGACCATGCACTCATGGTGAGTGCATTCTCTTCCACTCCCCATCTCTCTCCATTGAACATGTGCGCCCTTTAGCAATTAAAAAGAAGAAGAAAGAGAGAAAAAAGAAAAGAGAGAGAGAGAGAAAGGAATTGTGCCTCAGAGATCACCTATTGCAGAGAGCATAATTGACTGACAGCTCCAGCTGCTTTGCTCTGAAATCCATCATCATGTTTACAAGGCCATGCTTCCCACAGGATGCTCCCAACCAAGACAGGATGGCAGGGACACTTAGGCAGGTCCGTACCTGGGAAAGGAAACTCAGACTCAAGGACTCTCTGCCATCATTGCTAAACCTTTCTTAGATATGTAAAGCAATCTAAGACTAGCCTTCATCCTTCCTTCTTTCCAAACTTCCTCCTATCTTGACATTTTCTCTATTTGGAGTCTGACCAACATCATCTGATGGCTCTGCCAGAAAACCTGGCTGGGGATGTGCTAGAGTTGATAGAAAAAGCAGACTATACATAAAAATATTTAAAGAATTGGTATAGGAGCTGAGAGAGTAGTACTGGGATTAGATTTCTCCCCACCCCACATATACCAGTTACTTTCATACAATTAAGGAATGGGGAAGGGAAAATGAAAAAATAGAGAAAACTATACTGTAGTAGGCAGGACGTGGTGAAACCAAATTATGGCTTTCTAACTGAGAATGTATTCTTGGTCTGTAAGAACAGAGTTCTGAAGTAAAGTAGCAGGTTCCCTTTAGAGTAGACACCTCCTGTCTGCTATTGGAACACATCAATTTTATCTTCATCCTCCATTTCCAATAATGCAGATGTGTCTGTTTTGTTAACAGCTGCCCATCAAATCAGAATCTGATTTGTCTCACTGACAAACCCTGTTATTCACGGTATGCTCTCAGATTACTAAGTGATGTGCGTCTCTTAATCTTAAACTGCACCACAGAACCATCATGCCCACTACCTTCAAATTAATATGATCAGTGTTTTCACTCTTGACTTCTTCCTTGGGCTTTTCATTTGGCCACAGTAAGCACCAGAGTCTCCTCAGCTGGGACCAAAAGGGTCCCAAGTCCTCACCAAAAGAACACATAGGCAGCACCAGGAGCAGCAAAAGAAGGAGGCAGCAGCGGTGGAGGAGGGGAAGGATGTGCACACCCTGGGATTAGATTTCAAGGTATTTCATCAAGGGGACCAGAATGTAGATTTCATAAGCAAGGGTTCATTGACTTTGAGGTCTTTTTTGTGAATTTGTGATTTTATACCCCACCAAGGACCTTAGGGAGTAAGGTAGCTCTTAGAAGGCTAGAACAACTGCAGTCTAGATTTTCTAGAGTGAAAAATGCTTGAGTTGCCCTGGAAACTCATCATAATGGAGATGCAGATCAAAACCAGAAAGGAATAAAGAAATTGAGAGAAGTGGATATGTTAGATTTGGAAAAGTTAGATTGGGTATATAAGAACCCAACATTTGAAAATAGGAGACTCTGTAGGAGCTCTTTCTTTATAACTCTCTTGACAGTAAAAGGAGAGAAACTCCTAGACAGTGCAATCAGAAAAGAGAACAAGATAAAAAATTCAAATAAGGAAAGAAGAATTTAAATCATCTCTATTGGCAGATGACATGATTGTATACATAGAAGGTCCAAAGATATCCATGAAAAAACTTCTTAAAGTAATAAATGAATACAGTAAAGTATCAGGATACAAAATCAACTTACAAAATCTATAGCATTTCCATATACAAACAACAAGCAGACAGAGGTAGAACTGAAGAAATTAATCTCATTTACCATAGCCACAAAAAGTTTAAGATATCTAGGAATACATATAACCAAGGAAACCAAAGACCTCTACATGGAAAACTATGAAAATCTTTAAAAAGAAATTGAACATGGCAAAAAAAAAATGGAAGGACATCCCATGTTCCTGGATTGGAAGAATTACTATAATCAAAATGGCAATTCTACCCAAATTTGTATATATATTCAATGCAATCCCTATCAAATTACCAGAGACATTCTTCACAGATCTAGAAAAGACAATCATAGAATTTGTCTGTAGTCACAAGAGACCCTGAATTGCCAAAGCAATCCCTGATAAGAAAAGTGAAGTAGGAGACATCTCACTCCTGATCCCAAAATACATTACGAAATTGTGACAATCAAAACAGCATGGTACTGTCCCAAAAACAGATATGCAGACCAATGAAACAGAATAGAGACCCAAGAAACAAATCCCAAATCATACAGCCAACTGATCTTTGACAAAGGGTACCAGTAAATCCAGTGGGAAAATGAAAACCTCTTTAGCAAATGGCACTGAAAAAATGGGGTATCCACCTGCAGAAAGATGAATCTGAACCTCCATCTCTCACTAATAATAAAAATCAACTCAAAGTGTATCAAATATCTAATCTCAAAAATAAACAAGTCAGATTACATCAGATTAAGAAGATTCTTCACAGCAAAAGACACAGTAATTAATGTGAATCAACACCCCTCAGAATGGAAGAAGAATTTCCTAAGACTGATAACCAGAACACAGAGAGAAATCAAGCAGCTTACCTGAAATTAAAAAAAAAATAACCCAATTAAAAGATAGGAAAATGAGCTGAACAAACAATTATCTAAAGAAGACATATGAACAGCAAAAGGGCATATTAAAAAATGCTCAACATCCCTCATCATAAGGGAGATGCAGATCAAAACCACAATGAGATACCACCTAACCCCAATGAGAATGGCAAAGGGGAAAAAAAAAAGAAGGATAAGTGCTGGTGGGATATAATGAAACTAGAACTCTTCTATTCTACTGGTGGGAATGTAAATTGGTTCAGACACCGTGGAGATCAATATCGAGATTCCTCAAAGACCTACAAATAGAACTACTATATAATCCAGCAATTCCTCTCCTGGGTATCTACCCAAAGGATAAGAAATGGATACTGGAGATAATATGGGAAGAGGTAGGGAGAAGGGGGAGAATATAAGGAAAGAAATTAAGGGGAAAAATAGAGATGTAAGACATTTATGGGAAGCAGAAATGGATTATTATCTGTTGATGATAATGTGTTTTGAATCCTCAGCAGGACTGATGTGAAGTGTATTCATGTTGGCTAACTTCAGCTTACAAGCTAAGTGCTGTATAGTGATTAAATGTATAAAATTTTAAAAATAAATAAATATACATATTTTAAAAAGGAGAGAAACTCCCCTCTGTATACTTAAACCATAAGCACCTACTGTAGATTCAATATTCTCACTCATAGTTAAGAAGAGAAATTGCCACAGATCTTATATATATCATAGAGAAGTGTAGGAGCACACCATTACAGAAACAAACTCCAAAGAAGTAGTAAGAATTGAGTATACTACTGGATAACTAAAAACTTAAGCAGAGTCCAAAGAAATAGAAAACAAAACAAAACAAGAAATACCTCCTTCTGAGAGGATCATTACTCCCACCAACTGTGAATAAAGTAAAAGAGATCACAGAAATGTCAGAAAAAAGATTCAGAATATTCATTATAACAACACTCAACAATATGCAAGAGAAAATAGAAAAACAATTGCAGAAGATGGGAAAATCCTTCCATGATATGATGGAGGAACACCATAAGAAGATAGACATACTGAAAAAAGAATCAAACAGAACTTCTGGAGATCAAGAATACATTGCAGGAAATCAAAATCTCTTTTGAATGTATCAACAGAGGATTAGACCACACAGAAGAAAGAATCGCTGACCTTCTTCAAGGTCAAAACCTCTAATTTAGTCCAAGCAAATGAAATGAATAGAATAACCATTAAAAATGAGGATATATACAAGAAATCCTGGACACCAATAAACAACCAAATATCCACATAATAGATATTCCAGAAGGTGAAGAGACAGGTAAAGGCATAGAAAACATCTATTGTACTACACTAACTGAAAGCTTTCTAAATTTAGAGGCATATGGAAATAAAATCCAGGAAATACAAAGGACACCAAATAGATATAACATAAAAGATTGTCTCCAAGGCATATCATAGCCAAAGTATTAAAAATAGAAGACAAAGACAAAATTATAAAAATGGTAAGAGAGAAATGCAAGTTACTTAGGAAGGCTACCCATCCCATTAGACTAACATCGGATCTCTCAGCTGAAATACTGCAGTCAAGGAAAGAATGGGGAGACATATTTAAAATTCTGAAAGAAGGGAACCAGCAGTTAGCGTAATGGCTATGTCGCTGGACTCCCACGTAGTCTACCAC
>NW_006160056.1:2428630-2440966 GCF_000334495.1 Tupaia belangeri chinensis
GAGAGGAGAATGGAGGAGAAGGGATTGCGGCGTGACCATCCTCCCTGGTGGGTGATTTCTCGCTTTCTGTCTCTATATCTCTCTGTGTCTGTCTGGCGAGCACATGCGCCCTATAGCGAAAACCTCTCAAAAAACATTTTTTTTGGAAAAAAAAATCTGAAAGAAAAGCAATCTCAGCCAAGAGTACTATACCCAATGAGACTGTTCTTCAAATGGGAAAGAGAAATAAAATCATTCTCAGATAAACAAATGCTGAAAGAATTCACACACACACATAAAAAAGCATCTCTTCAGGGAACACTTAAGGGATTACTATATCAGGAAAGCTAAAGAGAGACAAATAGAAGCATGAGAACACAAAACTAAAAAAAAGGATAAGTCCACACATATTGATAATAACATTGAATATCATAAATACATGTTGATTCAATAATTTTACACACAAGCAGGTTTAAATACAATCTACCAATTAGACAGTTGTCTCTCCAGGTTTCAATTTATATACTTATCATAACCATTACTCATTGTAAAGAACTATATAATAGAGAAAAAGTCCAGCTAAGTCTTTCTTTGTTCTAAATGAAAAAAATAAATAAAGGTTAACTCAAAAACTTTGTAAAGCCTATAAATAAGCAAGTCATTGACTTTACCATGTCTTCACTATTAAACATCTCTTTCCAATTTTGTTTGATCTGCACTTTTGAGTTCTTTCTTTATGCATGATCGTATAAGGACTTATAAGGACTCAGTGTGTGAGTGTTTTTTTTTTTTTAGCTTTTCCTAATGAGTTATTGTTATGTACAATTTTACCTATCTAAATGAACCAATGATTGATACTGACAGATTTTTCAGATTATAAACTCTTATCTCCCACAATCCTCTACATGGAAATTAAAATTGTGGGTGGCTATGTTAAGATGTTCTTTGTTAATTAATGAGATTGTTTGTTGCCTGATTTTTAGTCAATATGTTTTCCTTTAGAACTGTAACTCAGCTCTGCGTTCCTAGTGCAGCCATGGCTCATGGCCCTAAGAAGCACCTAAAGCAGACTGCAGCTCCAAAGCATTGGGTGCTAGATAAATTGACAAGTGTGTTTGCTTCTTGTCCATCCACTGGTCCCCACAAGCTGAGGGAATATCTTCCTCTCATCATTTTCCTAAGGAAAAAAACTTAAGTATGCTTTAACAGGAGATGAAGTAAAGAAGATCTACATGCAGTGATTCATTAAGATTGATGGCAAAGTCCGTACTGACATAGCCTACCCTGCTGGTTTTATGGATGTCATCAGCATTGACAAGACCAGAGAGAATTTTCATCTGATCTATGACATCAAGGGTCGTGTTGCTGTCCATTGTATTACACCTGAGGAGGCCAAGTACAAGTTGTGCAAAATGAGAAAAATCTTTGTGGGCACAAAAGGAATCCCTCATTTGGTAACCCATGATGCTCACACCATCTGCTACCCAGATCCTCTCATCAAGGTGAATGACACCATTCAGATTGATCTGGAGACTGGCAAGATTACTGATTTCATCAAGTTTGACACTGGTAACCTGTGTATGGTGACTGGGCATGCTAACTTGAAAAGAATTGGTGTGATCACCAACAGAGAGAGACATCCTGGCTCTTTTGATGTGGCTCATGTGAAAGATCCCAATGGCAACAGTTTTGCCACTCAACCTTCCAACATTTTTGTTATTAGCAAAGGCAACAAGCCATGGGTTTATCTTCCCCGGGGAAAAGGTATCCGTCTCACCATTGCTGAAGAGAGAGACAAGAGACTGGCAGCCAAACAGAGCAGTGGGTGAAATGATCTGTAGATTTTATGTTGGAGAGGTCTTTGTACTTCATTAAAGATGATATAGCATTAAAAAAAAGAACTGTAACTCACATTAAAGAATGTCATAGACATACTTGCAGAATAACTGTTATAGTGAGTTTTAAATGTTCATGACATAATGTAAAATGTTAAAAATGGTGAATATGCTCATATCTTCAATTTATTTGTTACACACTGTAGACATGTGTTTAAAGACCATTCTGTAACAGAAAGATGTGTAATGATTATATGTAAATCATAAATTACAATAAATACTTAAAGAAATAAAAGTGGATATATTAGAATGAATATATTGTGTAAGGCCAGAAAACATCTCCATGAGTTATGCTAGCTAACTATATTGGAATATCCAGAGTACACACCCTTTACCAAAGCCATTGGCAATGGACTGATGGGAGAGGCATGAGCATCACTATAAAGTTTAATGGTGTCTTTCCTCTACAGGTCAAGACCGAT
The DNA here is from genome assembly GCF_000334495.1 of Tupaia belangeri chinensis. Taxonomy (NCBI): domain Eukaryota; kingdom Metazoa; phylum Chordata; class Mammalia; order Scandentia; family Tupaiidae; genus Tupaia; species Tupaia belangeri. The sequence goes on from NW_006160056.1 coordinate 2,430,927, forward strand.
GGTGGGAAAGGTGTCCGGTGCCCTTAACCACCACGCCACCTGTTGGTCCTCGTAAGTTGTGTTTTTCAAAAAATGCACCCATTTCCTTTATCAAATGTATTACTAATAACATAAAAATTGTTCCCACTTTCTCCTTATTACCTTTTAATGTGCACATGGAATCATATTCATATCTCTTTTTAAATTCTTTTTTATATGTTATGGATTAACAAAAGATCTTAAACTAAAAATACGGACAAAGCTAAAATCTAGTGACAAATACACTGTAATTTTCTTCTAAAACATTTTTTTCTCTCTCCATCCCCTTTCACTAAAGAGAGATTCAAACTAACTTATTTGTAAAAATAAAATTAGGTTAATCTCAATTTGGTCTGTTATTTGCACAAAGCCCCATAAGAATTCACTATCTGATGCAAGGCAACAGATACTATTGTACTATTTGACTTATACTAATAACCATTCTGCCACAAAATAAGAATGCTCACAAATAATTTCCAATTGCAAAGAGGTCAGGAAGGAAGAAATTTCTGTTTCAATTAAAAAAAAATAATGAATTGCTGAACATATAAATTCCTAGTGTTGGTTATCTGTGTTTTTCTCTCTTCTTCTTTTCCTTTTTTTTTTTTTAAAGCATCTTTTCAGGGGCCAGCATGTGACATGGTGCTTAAGGTGCTGAACTCCACGTGGCTGATTGTGTATTTGAGTTCTGCATCCGGCATCCTGAAGATTATGCTGTGTACTTGTACATGCATGCATGCGTGCCTGAACTCCTAAGAGGAGAAGGATTGGCCTGGCCATCCCCCCAGGGGGTGATTTCTCACTTTCCCTCTCACTGTCTCTCTGGAGAGTACATGTGCCCTATGGCAAAAACCTTTTTTAAAAAAAGTCTTTTCAGGAGAGTTATCAGTTTTATTAATTTGTTTAAAGAATTATCTTTTGGAGTTAAACAGCTTTCTCTAATGTGTGTCTACTTTTTCTTCTTTGGGTTAGATTTATTATTCTTTTATTTCTAAAGTAAAAACTTAGATCCTTGATTGTAAATGTATCTTGTTTTTAATAGAGGCCTTTAAAGTTATGAAAATCCCTCTGAGTACTGTTTTTACTATATCCCACAAATTTTGATAGGTTATTTTCATTATCGTTCTGTTCAAAATATTTTCTAAGTTTTTTTGACCCATGAGTTTTTTTTTTAAGTGTGTTGTTTAATTTCCAAATATTTAGAAAATTTTCTAGCTATCTTTGTTTTTATTTCTAGTTTGATTCTGCTTGGTAAGAAAACAGAACAAGCTAAATCCTGAATTTGAAATTCTTAAAAATTTGCTAATATTTGTGTTATTGCCTAGCATATATTCTAGCTCGGAAAATGTTCTGTGTATACTTAAAAAGAATGAACTATTCAGATATTGAACATGTAGTTCTATGTAACATATATTTAAATTTACCAGAGGGTGTGTGCACTCACCAAAGAGAGACAGAAAGACAGAGAGAAAGAAGGAGAAACCACTCCCCAATGGGATGTGGTCACGCTACACTCATTTATCTTCCTTGTCTCCATCCTTCAGAGACTTTGAGCGCACATGCATGCACACACACATACAAACACACAAGTGCCAGATTCAAACCATGCTGTCAAACACATGGGATCTGGGTCCTTTAACCAACAGGTCATGTTAGTTTGTCCAGTATTTTTTATATTTTCTGTGCATTCTATTAATTACTGAGAAGGTGATGTTAACCTACCATGATTGCCAATTTGTCTATTTGATTCTTTAGTATTCTCCATTTTTACTCTTGCATCTTGAAACTCTGTTGCTAGGACATTTAAGACATTATATCTTCCTGATAAATTATGAAATCTTCCTTAGTGTCTTTTTAATTCAGTCAGAACCATTCCCTTTAGCATTTGTTGCAGGACAGATATGCTAGTGACAAACTGTTTTTACTTATCTGGGAATTTAGTAATTTCTCCTTCATTTTTGAAAAATAGTTTTATAAAAACAATTGAACTTCTTTTTGACAGTTTTTTTTTTCTTTTTAATTTTGCTAGAGGATATGTACACTCACTAAAGAGAGAAGGAGAGAAAGTGAGAAAGCACTCTTCACGTGGAATAGTCACCTCACAATCTTGTCTTCATTTTTTTCTCCTCTTGGGATTTTGCGCAGCATGTACCTGTGCTCAGCATGTTTTTTAAGCCATAGGGTCTGGGAATCCCACCATACTGTCGGACATGTGAGATTCAGTTGGTTTAACTACCTCACTACCACTGGTCCCACAGTTTGTTTTCACTTCCAGCAGTTTGATAGTTGAAGTATCTCATCCCATTGCCTTCTGGCTTCCATGGTTTCTTTTTTTTTTTTGAGAGATTTTCTCCTCTCGGGATCTTGGGCACGCACGCACACGCGCCCGGCGTGAGTTTTTTTAAGCCACCGGGTCCGGGACACGAACCGCGGTCGACTACGTGGGAATCCAGCGACATAGCCATTACGCTAACTGCTGGTTCCCTGGCTTCCATGGTTTCTGAAGAAATTAACTGTTAATCATATTAAGGCTCTTCTATGATGAGTTGCTTCTCTTTCGCTGCTTTTCCTCCTCAAAATTTATGCCTTTTATTTCTTTCCCTTCTCTTAATGTATTAACTAAGATATCTAGATTTTTTTTTTTTTTGCATAAAGTATGGTATAAGCTTTAAGCTTTTGTAGGTACCATTTGTCTGGTTATTTCTTTTTGTTCCTGGTTTATAAGCAAACCCTCCCCCCATTAAGAGTTTTCTTTTTAGATTTTTTTCTTTTCCTTTTTTTAAAGATTATTCATTTATTTATTTTAATTTACATTTTATCACATGTATTTACAGTATACATTCATTTTTCCAACACAAATACCATGCATGTTAGTCAAGACAAGGATATTACTATATATTATACTTAGCTAAGAGCTTCTTATTTTTTGTCAACTAAGCATACTTTTGCCCCTTCTTTCCTTCCCCTTTCCCCTCCTTCCCTCCCTTCCATATTAAACTTTTTTTTTCCACATTTTATTGATTCACAGATCTTAAAGTATGGATAAAGCTAGAATCTAGTGACAAGTGCACTGTTCCCCCTCCTCCCCTCCCTTCCATATTAAACTTTTTTTTTTCACATTTTAATGATTCACAAATGATTTTAAAGTATGGACAAAGCTAGAATCTAGTGACTAGCACACTATCATTTTCTTCTGAAACATTTTTTTCCCTCTCTATTCCTTTTCTACTAAAGAGGTCCAAACTAACATGTGTGTACAAAAAAAAATTAGGCTAATCTGAATTTGGTCTGTTATTTGCACAAAGCCCCATAAGAATTAAATTTCTGATGCAAGGGAACCAGCAGTTGGCGTAATGGCTATGTCGCTGGATTCCCACGTAGTCGACCGCGGTTCATGTCCCGGACCCGGTGGCTTAAAACTCACACCGGGCGCGTGTGCGTGCGTGCCCAAGATCCCGAGAGGCGAATGGAGGAGAGGGGATTGCGGCGTGACCATCCCCCCTGGGGGGTGATTTCTCGCTTTCTGTCTCTATGTCTCTCTCTGTCTGTCTGGCGAGCGCACGCGCCCTACAGTGAAAATCTCTCAAAAAAAAAAAAATTTGGTATCTAGAAACAGCTACTATTGTTATTATTTAACTTATGCAAATAACCATTCTGCACCAAAATAATGCTCACAAATATTTTTCAACTTCAAAGGAGTCAGGAAGGGAGAAAAGTTTATGTTTCAATTTAGAAAAAAATTTTTTTAAATAAATTGCTGAACCCAAAAACTCAAAAGAAAACAAAAATCCTTAAATCTGGAAAACAAAGCATAGAAGGAAATCAGTAATATTTTAGAAAAAAGTAATAGAATTCTATTTAATCAGTTCAGTCTCATGTAATTTCTCTTTGATTGAATTTGCAGTGTTACTGTGATCTAAATTTTCTATTAACATTTAGCATTATTATTGGTATTTCAGAACTTGTCCCTACCATTAAGTTGGCCTTTTTCTTGGTAATTTTTTTGTTCTCTTATTTTATCTGTCTGTCTTTAGTTTTCCTGGTATAGTATTCCCTTCAGAAGTTCTTGAAGAGTTGTCTGGTGTTGATAAATTCTTTCTGGTTTTGTTTATCTGAGAATGTTTTTATCTTTTCTTCCTACATGAAGCATAATCTTGCCGGATACAGTATTTTTGGTTGAAATTGTTTTTTTACTTAACATTTTGAATATATTTTCCCATTCTTTCCTTGCTTGCATTGTTTCCCATGAGAGGTCTGATGTTAGCTTTATGGGATATCCTTTGAAAGTCACTTGATGTTTCTCTCTTGACAATTTTAGTATCTTATCTCTGTGGTTTCGGTCATTCTGGCTATGATGTGCCTCCGGCAAGATCTTCTTGGATTGATTCTATGTGGGGTCCTTTGTATTTCTTGAGTCTAGATATCTGAATGCTTCTCTAGGTTTAGAAAGTTTTCTTCCAGGATTTCATGGAATAGAGTATCAATGCGCTGATTAGTTTCTTCACTTTCTGGGATACTGATTGTCCAGCTATTTGGGCGTCTAATAGTATCTAGTATTATTCATATAATATTCTCATTTGGGGGGTTATTTTCTCAGTCTTTTTGGTGAAATTTTCTAGGTCAGAGGGTCTATCTTCTACATCTGAGATTCGATCTTCTGCATGATCTGATCTGCTTTCAATACTTCCAAGGGAGGTTTTGATTTCCTATATTACAATCTTCATCTCTAACAGCTCCATTTGATTCCTCTTTATGGTGTGTATTTCCTCTTTCAGATGGTGGAAGAACTTCCTCACATCCTGGAACTCATTGTCTCTTTTCTCCTGGATCTTCTGGAGTTTGTTTTCTCTCTTTTTTCTCTTGCATCTCTGTTAGCTTTGTCACTATGCATATCCTAAATTCTTTATCTGAAACTTCCATGAGTTCAACTGTACTATCTGTGGATGATGAAGGGCTGTTCTTTCTCCTTGGGGAAGAGATATTTTCTTGATCTCCCATATTTCTCGTTCCTCTGCTGTGGTGATTTCTGGTCATCTGATGAATTACATGTTACTTCCTACCTTCTTGGAGTTTATTCTGAGTGTTAGAGGCATGTGGAAAGAGATGGCCTGTCATTTTTCTGCAGTTCCTTTTCCCTGATCTGCACTAAGCAATCTGCACTGGCTTTTCACTGAGTGTTGGGCCAGGAGGAGGGGTTTGGGCAGAGGTATTTTTGGGTAAAGGGGCAGGGCTAGGCCCACCTCAGATGCACATGGATTCTGGCTTTTCACTGGGTATTGGGCCTCTTTTTAAGAGGTTTTCACCTTAGGGCATGTGTGCCTTCTGGAAAGAGAGAGAGACAGATATGGTGAGAGGGAAAGTAAGAAATTACCCTCTGGGAGGTAAGGCCACAGTGCAATCCTTCTCCATTCTCCTCCCAGAATCTTGTGCACTCAGGCACATGTGCCCGGTGTGAGTTTCAAGCCACTAGGCCTGGGACTCAAACCATGATTGGTCATGTGGGAGTCCAGTTTTGTAACCACTATTCCATTTGTTGACCCTAGCATGTCCCCCTTTTAATGGGTGTTGAATTTTGTCAAATATCTTTCTGGGGTCCCACTTAAATAATTATAGTTTTTATTTTAAACATGTTTACTATATTTTTTGTGTTAACTTCTATTTTGATTAATTCATTTAGTCACAATGAAGTATTCTTTTTATATGTCGTTGGATTAGAATACCGGATTTTTTATTTTTTATTTTTACATTTTTGCCATAGAATGTGTGTGCTCTCTAGAGAGAGACAGAGAGGAAAAGTGAGAAATCATCACTGACGGTGGGGATGGTCACTCTGCAATACCTTCTTCTATCTTCTCTTCTTGGGATTTTTGGGCATACACACACACACACACGCACACACACACAAGTCCAGCATGCTTTTCAAGCCACTGGGTCTGGGGCTCTATCTGCCGCCATGTTGGAGTCCAATACCTAAACCACCATGCCACCTGCTGGCTGCAAATCTTTAACTTTTTGAAAGGATGTTTCTCTCTGTTTACAAAGGATATTTATAGGGTTTTATGCCCCCTATAATATCTTCATGTAATCTTGACATTGTGGAAATTCTGTCATAAAATAAGTTGGAAAGTAACCTCTCCTCTTCTATTTCTCTAATATTTTTGTAGAATTTTTAGAAGAGGTTTATGCAATAGGGCACCTGCACTCGCCAGAACAACAGAGAGAGACAGAGAGACAGAAAGTGAGAAATCACCCCCAAGGGGGGATGGCCACACAAAAATCCCTTCTCCTCTGTTCACGTCTTGGGATCTTGGGCACGCACGCACACGTGTCTAGCATGATTTTAAGCCACTGGGTCTGAGACTCGAACTGCGGTCAACTACATGGGAGTCCAGCAACATAGCCATTATGCTAACTGCTGGTCTCAGAATTTTGATAATTTATTCTTTAAGTATTTCATAGACATCAACAGTGAGGGCATCTAGCATTGTATTTTTTTGTGGGGGAAAGTTTTTCAAATTATTTAAATAAGGGTATTCACATCATTTCTTTCCTCTTTTCTGACTTTGCTAATAGATCTCTTTCAAGCAATCTATTATATCTATGTTGTTTCATGTATTGACATAAATATGTTCATAGCATTTTCTTGTTATCACTTTGATATCTGTAGACTCTATAATGATGTTCCTTTTAAATTTCTGATATTGATGATGTTTGTGTACTCTCTCTCTTTTTTTTATTAGTCTGCCTAGAGGTTTTTCATGTTTTTGACCTTTTCAAAGAGTTGGATTTTGGTTTAATTGTTTTTAAATGCTTTCCTGTTCTCCATTTCAATGATTTCTGCTGTATATTATTTTTTATGTTTTACCTCTTTGAAGTTTGATTTGCTTTTCTTTTTGCAGTCTGTTAAGGTGGAAGATTGGGAAATTGATTTCAGACCTTTCATCTTTTCTAATGTAAGCCTTTTCCCTCTAAGCACTGCTTTAACTGCATCATACAAATTTGATATATTGTTTTCATTTTCATTTAGTTCAGAATATATCATAATTTTTCTCAGAATATTTTCTTTAAGCCATGGGTTGTTTATTTTTTCAAATATATTGGAAATTTCCAATATCTTTCAGAAATTAACTTCTAGTTTGGGTCTGTTGTAGTCAGATAATAAAGTGTATGAGTTCAATCATTTTAAGTTTGAGGCTAGTTTTATAACCCATATAAAATTTCATTTGTGTTTAAGAATGTGGGGGGCTTGATGGTGGTGTCATGGAAATGCAATACTCTACAAGGCTGACCTACATGGAAAGGTTCTGGGCTATATCCAGAGACCTCCCTTCATACATACAGTGTGTGCATGTCCATGATCATGCCTAAGTAGGGCTGTGGATGGATCATGACATAAGGACCCTGTTCAGATTACCTGTTTCCCTCTTTCTCTCATGAAAGAAAAAATTTTTTAAAACAAGAATGTGTATTATGCTGTTGCCAAGTGAGGAGTTCTATTAATATGAATTAGGTTAATTATTTGATAAATTTGCTCAAGGCTTTTATATGTGTACTGTTTTTTTGCTAAATAAATTGTGAAGAGAAGTATATTGAAATCTGTAAGTATAATTGTATTTTTCTATTTCTTCTTTTGTTTCTATTAGTTTTGATCTCACATATCTGAAGCTTTAATGGGTGTGTACATATTTAGAATGATAGGTTTTTGTGATGACTTGATCCCTTATCAATATAAATGTTTGTTCTTTATTTCTTTAGTCCTTTTTTGTAAATCTGTTTTGGCTGATAGCAATATGGCCAACTCCAGCTGTTTATTTTTGATTCATGGTAATATATCTTTTTCTATCAGTATACTTTCACTCTATCTGTGTTTCTACATTTAATGTTAATTTCTCTAGATAGCATATAGCATAAGCTGGGTCTTCCTTTTAAAAATTTGACAATTTCTGTCTTTTAATCAGGGTGTTTAGGCCATTTACATTTAATATAATAATCAATGTAATTAGGTTTAAATCTACTGTCTTGCTCTTTTTATATGTCTCATCTGTTCTTTTCTTCTTTTCAATCTTTCCCATTTTTGACAAAAATGCATGTACTCATCAGAGAGAAAGATAGAGATAAGGAGAAAGTGAGAAAGCACCCTCCCTGAGGGATGGCCATGCAGTAATTTTTTCTCTTCCATTTCTCCCTTTCTAGGATTTTTGGCATGCATGCACACATACCCTGTGTGACTCTCAAGCTACTGTGCCTGGGACTCTAACAGTACAGTTGTGTTAACAATCACACCACCAATGGGCTTTCTTTAGGATTTTTTTTTTAAGGTTTCCATTTTATCTCTACTAATGTCTTATTAGCTAAATCTGTTCATTCACTTACTTATTATTTAGCATTTGCTCTAGAGCTATACAACATACTTCTTTTTATTAACTGTCATTTTCACTTGTTTATGACTTAAATTTTCCATCTTGTTTTTGTGATTGGAGATTTTTTTGGACCTTCAACATTTTGATTTTTACCAAGCATGCTATGAAATTTTGATGTGTTCTTTTAAGTAATATCAAATTTTGTTGTGACAAGCAGTCATGTTATTTGGAATTGGTTGGATCCTTGTGAAGTTTGCTTTTAAGCTTTTTAATTTTTTTTTAGACTAGTCTTACCTATAGGACTAATTTAGCTCTATTCATAAGACACTCATGTGAGGATTCTACCTGATGTTCTATGTATTGTGAAGACTTTCCACTCTGGAAGGTGAGAACATAAGCTATTTCCAATCAGTGAGTTTCAGGATTTTCCACTTCCTCCTTTCCAGTGGTTCTTTCCCAAACAGTGGATAGATTTTACAAATAAACAGATGAGGACCTGGTCAAAAACTTGAGAACTCTCTGTAAAACTCCGGAAGTGTCCCCCCTCTGTTTGATGCAGTTAGAATCTATTCTATAGATTGTTTTACATACCATAGTATTGATCTTATTGATCTCCCTGATCTCCACCTTTCCAATTTGGGGAGATTGCTGCTGAGCTGTTTGCATTCTCGTTTTCTGCACAATGGTTGTAAACTGCCTTCTAGCAGTAAATTGGTGCAATGGTAGCCCTCACCTTTTTTATTTCCCTTCTCTTATAGTTCACAGTCCTATTTTGCTATATAGCCAATGTTTAGAAAACATTGCCCAGTTTTCCAGTTTCCCCTACTATTCCATCATGGCCAGAAACAGAACTCTCCCAAAAATATAATTTTTAAGGCAGAAAAAGAAAAATAAGAATTCAGTGTTCACAAAAGCTAAATCATTTATTTAATATTTACTTTGTGACTTCAATGATAAATTGCTATAATTTTTTGAAAGTTATTTTTAAGTAACTTTAAAAGATAACAGTTAACCCTTAAGTTCAATTGGTGCCAAATGCCATTACCATAATTTTTAATAACTTAACTAGATATGTGTGGTGTTAGAAGGCTTGCTTTTGAAACCAAATCAAGACATGTTCTCAATTGAGTAAAAGAAAAGAATATCAGGCCAACCTATGGCCTGATGGTTAAGGAGCTGGATCTTGCATGGCTGACTGCACATTTGGGATCCCAGCCCAGAAGGTTTAAAAAGTATGCTGGGTGTATTTTCCTGAAAGGAGGAAGAGATGGAAAAGAAAGGACTACAGCATGGCCATTTCTGATGTATCCTTTTCCCCTGTGTCTTTAGGGGTGGGGTGGGGGAGAGGGAATACATACTCTTTGACAAGTAAATAAAAAGAAAAGAAGAAAGAAAAGTATGCTATGCTCAACGTGTAGTATCAAAAAGATATGGAACTGATGGTTTCTCTACATTCATTCTCACACAGGCAAACTACATACATATATATATATATATAACAACCCAAAAAACCTGGAATATTAATCACTTACTTTATAAGTAGTGGTCAAAATTTAACTTGAAGGTTCAAGTTAAGTATGATCTGCTTTCTCAGGATGAATGATGTACTTATACTGCGTAGAGGTATAAGCCAAACAAAAATGTAGGGAACTCTCTACTTTT
>NW_006160056.1:2441655-2445816 GCF_000334495.1 Tupaia belangeri chinensis
TAGGGAAATCTCTACTTTTCATAGGAATGCAATTAGATAAATACTGGCTTCGCTTTTGTAAGAGGGCTTCAGAAAGTTCATGGAAAATGCATATATGAGAAAATAAAGCACAGATTTTACTTTTTGGTACCCAAGTACGCTTATACATTGATTCTGTTCATCCATGAACTTTTTGATAACTAACCTGTGAAGCTAACCTGAATGAAGAGATTATCATAAAAAGCAATTTGGTACATGAAGCAACTCATTATCAGAAGATATTTCTAAATTGATCAAGCCTATCACTGTACTTGAAATTCAAATAAGTAAATTCTACCTCAAAACAGAAATGCACATTCTGAAATTTACTATCTTTTTGAGACTAGAGAGAGAGATGATATTTTAACATTATCATTTTTTTAAGAAAAAATGTGTGCATGAAGAACATACTGTAAATTTCTGGTGAGGATCAAACAGTAATCTGCTCCCGTTTATATAAAAATGAGGAAGAGAAATGCAGTGGTGGATATCCTGTCCCTTTACTTCAGGGGTAGCAGGAAACTTGGGAATACAGTATGACTTTTCCACTATTAGTGGTGATGGAGGTTTCATGTCCAAATGTAATTCCAGCAAATCCCACATTCAGTAAACTGTCTCCATTCCCTCCAGACACACTTTGAGGCCAAGTATCCATAGATATTTACTTTTAACTTGGTTTTCCATTATTTCCACTTTTGTTGAAGAACAACATTTTTTAATTATAGTAGAGATTTTTAAGATGATCCAATTCAGTTAGCATCATATCATGTTGCCCTGTAACAGTTTGTAAATTTACCTCTGCCTTTTCCACATTACCTTCCAATTTTACACCCATGGGGCAAATGCTTCAAGTTTACCTTAATCCTCTCTTTATGAAGTTTAATAGGCTATAAAATAGTTTAAGAGGAACCTCAAAAGGCTTGTGAGGATTCACCTGATCCTCATGGCCGGGAATTCTTTGAGGTGGCAAATATACTTACTATTGTAAATAATTAGAAACCATCCTTCTCTTCTATTCTAAGCTAGTAATGAGATATCTGATATTGAGAACTGGAGACAGAAAGAAATTCTGGGCACTATCCTAAGAAGCTGCTGTGTAGACTTTTGTTGAGAAGGGAGGGCAGACTGCCACGGGACATGGCATCAAATCTGAGCTCCATCGCCTGTTAGCTGAGAGACTCAGAGACTAGTACCAAACTAGAGTTGGTAGGGAAGATTAAAGAGACGCCATGCACATAAAAATTCCCATTTAATGAGTTCATATAGACCAAAGCACGATGGAGTGGGGTAACAATTATATGCTCTCCTCTCATTTGGAAAGCAACCTTATAGGGACCATAGCAAGAACTGGGCTAAGTAACCAAGGATGGTGGAGGGGTGATGAGAGATAAGGGAGAATGTTTTAATCATTTCTTTTTTATCAAGTTGTATTTCTCTTTCCCCACCTTATAGTACAGAGAATATCGCATGCTTGCATAAATCTGCACTGTGAACTTGAGGCCATCTTAAAAATCCCCTAAGAACTGCTCCACTGCAAAATTAAGCATCCTCTGAAGGGTGGGAGCCCTGTCCAAAGCAGCGGTAGGCAGTGGAGTCTTGGTGTGTTTGTGACCTAGGAGAAGTGAGCCTCAGACAAGCACAATTTCTGTGTCTTCTTAACTTTCCTTCTAAAGTTATTTGAGGGGACTGTGGTTTTTGCCTTAAGCAAAACCCCCTTAACAGCCGGGAATCTAAAAGCAAACAACATTATTTTATTAGGTTACCCCAGCAGATGAAAGGAGTGTTCCATTTGGACTCTTTTTGGAGTCAATTAATGCATTAGCTAAAAACAAACCTGAAAGAGAGTTCCCGTGGTCTGCAGCAGTTTCTAAGTGAAAACTTGAGGAACAGAAAGAATGAACTGTAAACAATTACTTCATGGATTAAAACAAAAACAAAAACAAAAATAAATTTGTAACAATACATCTCAATCCTAATGTAGTACTCATTTCAAAACATGTTTTTTTGAGACCAGCAGTTAGAGTAATGATTATGTTGCTGGACTCTCATGTAGTTGACCGTGGTTCGAGTCCCGGACCTGGTGGCTTAAACTCATACCAGATGCGTGTGTGTGCGTGCCCAAGATCTGAGGGGAGAATGGAGGAGAAGGGATTGCGGCATGGCCATCCCCCTGGGGGGTGATTTCTGGCTTTCTGTCTCTTTAGTGAGCACATGCACTCTATAGCAAAAACCTCTCAAAAAAACAAAAACAAAAGCATGTTTTTTTTTTTTTTTAAACTTTCTTAATAATGACCAGGAAATTTTAATTTATAATTTATGAGATAGTTTCTGACATGAAGTAGCCAACTAACTGATAACAATTTTAAGTTACTGTAATTTCTTGGGGCTGGCAGGTGGCATGGTGGTTAAAGGTGCTGGATTCCCATGTGGCTGTTTGAGTCCCAGACCTGGTGGCTTGCTTTCTCCCTTTCCCTTTCTTTCTCTCTCTATCTCTCTCAGGTCAAATTAAAAAATAATAATAACAAATGGAATTAAATAAATAAATAATTCTTTTAAAAATAGCTATAATTGTTTTAATAAAAAGCTTATTCCTGATTTCAAAGTAAGTGATTAATATATGACTGTTTTCAGCTATGGTTTGAACTCCAGCAAAAGAAAAGTCCTGTAGAGTAGGAAAACAATGGGAATTAGTCACTGAGGGGAAAAAAGTACATTTCTCAAAAATTCACATGCCTATCTACCCATGCACTCTTCAAAATAACTAAGAGCCTACTAAGAGAATCAAATATATAGTCTCCGCTGTCATGGAACCCAACCTGGACTTTCAAACTGAAGACTACTACAGTTTTAAAAGAAAAAGATGACAAATCTCTTAGGTGTCTCAGACATGAAAATGAATCCATGAGGGGCAGCTGCTGGTGTGGTAGTTACAGCGTAGGACTCCCACATGGCTGACTGTGGCATGAGTCCACTAACTGTGGCTTGAGTCCACTAACTGTGGCTTGAGTCCTGGACTTGCTGGCTTGAAAATCACACCAGGTGTGTATGCATGCGTGCCTTAAATTCCAAGAGGGGAATGGTGGAGAAGGGAATGAGGCATGGCCATATCTCCTGAGGGGGGTGATTTCTCACTGTCCCTCTCACTATCTCTCTGTTTCTCTCCAGCAAACGCATGTGCCTTATGGTCAAACAAACGAACAAACAAAAACAATAAACCATGAACTACTGATCTTCAGAACATCGAAAGTACACTCTTTGGTGAGAATTGGGCTATTCCCAAAGGTAAAACAAAAGGCACACACCCATTTGTAGGCAGTGGCATATATGGAAAGAACATTTCACTCCTCTGACCAGGGAATGTGTCTTTAAAAAAAAAAAAAAATCTTTGGGAAAACTGACATCCTGAGAGCTTTTGATTACACTGAATTTCAAATGAAATTTTGCCCAGTGGCAAGGATACAAATTCATCCCCACAAGTATGGCTTCTGTGGTAAAGGCCCATGATGATTTCTCTAGAGGGTTTACCTAGCAGGATGATAAATGAGGACATAAGATAAAATTCACCAACTTACCACTATTGGAGATCTCCCTCCTACCTGGAGAATTCCAATGTGATTTGCATTTTGAATATCTCATTGGAGGAGGTTACAAATAGTTTGAGGCATAATTTGTTCCCGTTTTTATTCCCTGTTCACTGAGTTATGTACTGTTAAACATTTCCAGAAGACTGTCAAAATGTAAGCATCTCTAGGTTTACATAGGCCACACCATTAAATAACATATAAGTATAAAATTTTCAACATTGTTTTCTAGCAACGGTAAATATTTTAGCTAAGTAAAAACTGAAGCTTGAAATGCAATAAGCGTTTAAATGACTCCTTTCTGTGCCAGAATTCTTATCCCTCCCCTCCCCTTGCGACCCTGGCTGCTGGGATTAAGGTGACCCCAGGGAGCTCTGGCAAATGGCTGTGGGTTATGAGGTGTAGCAGGAGCTCAGCGATGGCATGCCACCCAGCCTCAAGAAACCCGGCCACGACTGGAACCCAGGGATCAGTGTGTTCACTTTGTGGTTAGCTTCACATTTTTCTCCTCCTTGGGAAAAAAAAAAAAAAAAAAAAACTGCTATGAAAGGAACCCCCCCCC
>NW_006160056.1:2445987-2460898 GCF_000334495.1 Tupaia belangeri chinensis
CCCTTTGGTGTTATCTTCACTTTTTTCCCCCCTTGGGAAAAAAAAAAAAAAAAAAAGCTGCTATGAAAGTCAGCCTCCCCCACTTCCAAGTAATCACGAGGTGAACCAAGAGTGGAGCTGAAAGTCCAGAGCTGGCTGGGGAGGCTGGGTCCCTTGGGTGGGCAGCAAGTATGTGGGAGTTACATGCCTTCAGTTCCTTGGCCTTATGGAGCAGCCACACCACTGCTGATGAGACGTGTATCATGCTGTCACTTCAGGAAAAAGGGAAACCCAGAACAAATTTTACATGGTTTTCACCACACAGTGATTGCAGTCCTATTCAAGGCATGTCACAGTCACACCACCCACCGAGCAGAACTCAGATGGAAATTAGGCCTCCTTCCAAGTCTCTCAAGCACTGCCTAACCCTGAACAGAATAAGCCATGGATGTGAAGGAAACACAGACATGTGGCCCTATCTCCCTTGGCTTCCTGGGGGCCTCTGGTTTATCATTAACTAAAGAGAATCACCCTCAGCTCCGGGTAAGCCTAAGTGAAGCCAACACATTCTCCTATCAAATGCAACAGCTCTTAAAAAAGCAGGCAGAGCGATGCACCATTTATGAGATTTGGGTCAGTGTTTTTAACCAGAAGAATTTGATTTCTATAAAAATTCAATCAAATGAAAGAATGCAGAGATGTAGGGACTTTTCTCCACACTCAATACACCAAAGCTGGAGTGTTTTTTTCTTGTAACACCAGTCATATTTCCGAGCTGTATCTGGAGCTTTGTATGTAGTCTCTGAGATTAAAAGATGGCTAATTCTTTTTTATTACATTGAAGGAAGGGGCCTCCCCTTTGGTTTTGTCAAACAGGCATGGAATGAGTCATTTATGTATTTGTCTTATGATTTATGGTGACAATTACAAAGCTCTTCACTCAAAAATGAACAAAACAACCTATAGATACACCATCTCTTCCAGATATTTCTTTTTTTAAGTTTTTCTTTTTGTTTTTAGAGAGAGATTTCTGCTATAGGGCACATGTGCTTGCCAGAGAAATGGAGACAGAAAGTGAGACATTACCTGCCAGGGCAATGGTCATACCACAATCCCTTCTCCTCCAGTCTTCTCTCGGGATTTTGGGCATGCATGCACACATACCTGGCATGAGTTTTAAGCTGCCAGGCTAGGAACTCAAATCACAGTTGACCACGTGGGAGTCCAGTGACATAGCCACTACACTATCTACTGGTTTCTAGTTTACTTATTTCTTGAGAGACAGAGAGAGACACCTTCAACGGAGTCCTCAAGCAACGGTCTACCCCAGATTCAGAAAGCCTTTATCTCAGGCACTGGCATGCACCTAGCATGTACAGGGAGGCACTGGGAGACAAACCAGCCACCTCACATGTGGGTTCATCCTCACAGAGCAATATTCCTGCTATACCTGGCATGAGTTTTAAGCTGCCAGGCTAGGAACTCAAATCACAGTTGACCACGTGGGAGTCCAGTGACATAGCCACTACACTATCTACTGGTTTCTAGTTTACTTATTTCTTGAGAGACAGAGAGAGACACCTTCAACGGAGTCCTCAAGCAACGGTCTACCCCAGATTCAGAAAGCCTTTATCTCAGGCACTGGCATGCACCTAGCATGTACAGGGAGGCACTGGGAGACAAACCAGCCACCTCACATGTGGGTTCATCCTCACAGAGCAATATACCTGCTGCACCGTGTCTGGGTTCAAGTTGTCCCAATTTTAAACTATGACTTTGAATGTCAATCTGCTGGCCTGTAAAAACAAGCTAAAAATAGCTGTCTCCTATGGAGGGAAACTTTAGAGACTCAGAACATTCGTAGACTCTTCCTAAAAATTAGTCCATAACCTCTTTGACAGCATTATCAGAGTCTACAAAGAGCCCTAACTTCTGTTGAAAACTAGCTTTTCCTCTCCAAATCATTATAGTGCTATCCAAATATTAGCAAAGGATAGATACAGTGGTATATGGTTTTGGTATATGTGAAAATCAGATTAGATTAGAAAATGCAATTGCCATTTCATTCAGTTTTTATGTCCAATTGCCATTGAAATTTTGCTTGTATTACCTTACTCATCCTAAGAACCTGCTGAAAAGTGCCAGGGATGAATGTATGTGTCGGTTGCTAGCTTCTCTGTTGAAATGTAGTTTCTCTTATCCTCTCAATCATGAAAATAGAACCTTGAAAGGTAACAAGGATATAACTATGTTACTATGAATAAAATTCCCCTTAAAACACAACACAGAGCCCAAGCATGACAAGTACTATATTCATTCACCACGCAACATGCACAAGAGCAAACAATGCGATAGCTTTAAAAATAGTTTATTTCCACCTTCACGAAACATGAGCCTCTGACCATTACACAAGGCACTGCAAATTAAATAAAAACTTATATTAGAATGCATTTGTCTTACGTGATTCAAGATAAAGTGGATTTTAAAAGTATTGGGGTTCTAATTCGGTACCAGCAATAGGATGCATGCAGCGTGTATTGACATAGGCAGTAATGAGCACGTGTGCATCACATGAGCAGTTCTCCTAAATGAGCAAATTCAGGGCTGCATCTCCGTTTTTCTGTCTACATAATAAAATGCCAAAAGCACTTCCCTAAAGTGCAAAGACTTTTTCCTCATAGCCTTGGTACCAGTAACAGAAGATGATTCTAAACATCTCCAATGTGGTTTTCATTATATAAAAACATGTTTCACATAAAAGCTTCATAATATAATCCAGAGACAAGGGTTGGTGCATGTTTAAAATGGGAAGCTGATAACTTTTCATTTCTTCTAGTTTTTTTTTTTTTTTTAATGATATGTACCCAGTTTCCTATCAGTTTAAACACACACGAAACACTTTGCTCTGAGCACCATGTTTACCTTTCTGAAGCCTTTTTGGGACTGTAATCCCAGTCCAAGCAGAGGGGCCCTATTTTCTGTTCAGACTTAATCCTTTCCCCAAGTCATGACAGTGTTGACCAAATCCCTGCAAATGCTCAGACACAAACAAAGGCTTGTGGGCAGAGGTCCAAATAACAATTTTGAGTAATTTCACAATGATCTGGTTAAGAAAACACACAGAAAAATGAATGATTTTGCTTTCTGAAAAACTTCGACTGAATTTCAACAAGAGATAGATACGAGAGATAGGAAGCATTGCTTCCATCCATGATGGGACTCTTTTTTTTTTTTTTTTTTTTGCTGCAGTACCAACAAATCCACAACAACGTCCCAGGTCGGCCCTCCTAGGGGCCTCCACTGATAGCTTTCGAGGTAGATGCTGATGGCTTGAAGAGAGGTAGGTAGAGTCCAAATTTGTTTTCAATCCCTGCAAACGTTGCAACTGCCAGTTTGTAGCCCCCGACATGATCAGGATTAGGAGCAGGCAGTGTGATCCTGGATTTAGGAACTGGTTCCGATCCCATAGGCTTTCTAAAAGAAGAAAAATGAGAGTAAGATTCTGGTGTGTGTGTGTGTGTGTGTGTGTGTGTGTGTGGTCTTTTTTTTTCTTTTAACTTGGTAAAAACAACATTTAAAAACTGTTAAAGCATGCAACATATCGGAACTGTTGAATTCTAGTCCTTTGTAGGTTCCCCTTTGGAATGGTCATGTGCACATGATTCCAGTGCATTTGAAAACCTTTTCTGTTTCATAACAAGGACTAGACTGATGTACTGTTTTCAGTAACAACTGAGTATCAAAAACAGCCGAAATTTCACAGCAGATTTCTCATGATACTTACACTCCTCCAAAATCAATGTAGAACCACCGCTGTAGCAATTCGTAAGTCAGCAAAGTTACGCCAAACTGGGGTGAGGATCGAAATACACGCGCTTTGAAAAAAATGGGGAAGTAGCAGATATAATTAGATTTTTAAAAAATTTACCTGATACCAAAGGGTTAGTTAAGAACAAATTATTTCCGTACCACCAGCTCCTTTCCACAAAGCTTTTGGGCCTTCTTCCCGCAGGATCTTTCTGAAGCAGTCTATCACTCCACTGTAAGTGGTTTGGCCAGCCCGGGCAGCCACCTGTAATCTTGTCTTGATAACATCAGCAGGGGTCACTAAAGATGCCGCAGGCATACCTGCAGGAGAGACACAACACCATCTCAGTCCGGTCACATTCTCACTATATAAAAATAACTGTGCTTTGAACTGCTGGCCGTGGAAAGAAAGTTAAGAATCCAATGCAATCAATTGCCTATTTCACTGTCCTCGATGGGAAGCAGAGCCGTGACTATCTTGTCTACAGCGATGCTGCTCCAACCCACCTCCCCTCCCTACAGTGACATCTCCTTCCCAAATCCTGCAGCTGTCGTAGGTCGGTTTCTGTTCTGAAATATTGACGTAGTTTAAGGAATTATAGTTTAAGGAATTATATATCCATAACACTGCTTCGATGCTAATTCAAGAGTTAAGACAAATGAGTGGTGTTTTGTTGTGTTTTGTTTGTTTTGTTTTGCTTTGCTGCTGAAATAAAAAACTTGCAAAGTTATTAGGTCTGACTTTTCAGAGGTGAAGCTTGTGATGGATTTCCTCTTCATGGTTTTCTGTGGCTGTTGGCAGTTACAGGAGGTGCCTTCCCTAACACGTTTACCCACCCCTACCCTCCAAGCCCTAACCTCTCCAGTTATACCAGAAAAATAGTCTACTGATAGCTGCACAAACAGTGTGTGTGTGATGAGAGTAGGGGGCTGGGGAGGCTGGGACGGAGTGGAGAATCCCATAGATAACACTGGGATTTCTTTTTTGTAAGACTGACATCTCCAGAAAAATATCTGACAGACATTTTAAAATTTATACTGGCCGATAATCAATGAGAAGGAAACAACAACAAGAAAACCATCCCCAAATTACGAATGGGAAATTTTTCTACAGTCATTTTATCCAAAATGGGGCAGCCCATGTTTAGATTTTGTAAAAGCGAGACTGTACTCAGAAGACACTGTCTCTTATGGTTTTATTACTTTTCCATTATGAACCGATTCCAAACCAAATTGGTCAAATGCAGATGCATAAATCTCCTTTGCTTTTTTTAAGGCTTAATAATTCTGTAAGAATTTCTGTCCAAACCAGCATGGTCTGGCTCATAACTCCATCTCATCCTTCTAAAAGACAGCTTTAAAATTCCCCCCGCTCTCTCTCTCTCCTGTGTGTGTATGTGTGTGTGCGTGTGTGAGACTCTGCATAGGACATGCTTGCATTGATATTACTGAAGCAGATCTCTTCCTCAACCATCTTCACTCAACTTCTCAAACATTGATCTTAAGTAGCCGTTTTTATAACGTGCATTGCAATGTTGCATGTGAACACTCACTTTATATCCAATGCTTCACTGAATAAGTCATACTGGATTTCCTATTAGTTCGAAAGAATGAGTTTAACTTTGAGCCAGGAATTTATCCTCCAACAGAATGGAAGGAAACATGAAAAATGCTTAGAAACCCACTGTGTTCACACCACCGATTTTGTTTTGCTTCCTGGTTTAGAAAGAGTTCAGCAAGGCAGGCTGCTTAGCACATGCAGTAAAACCCTCCTTACAGCAGTGAGAAGGCCTGTCAGCACAGGACTGTGAAAGACCTAACAGCAATAGAAGGGGCAAAAAGTTCCCTGTAGTTAGGGTAGCTTTCATAAACAGTTTCCTGTTAGGAAAAGAGAGAGATGTTGGGAAGGAGGAGTGCAACGATGAAGGATATTGAAATACCAAAAACATAAGCTAGTTAGTAAGTTGCTTAGCAAACTTGATTGGTGTGGTGGGAGATACTGGAAATGCAGCAGCCTGAAAAGGACTCTCATCACCTCCACCTCTCCTGAGCTGCAATCTACTTGGGGCCTAGGAAGAGATGTGGATCTCTCTGAGGCAGTGGATTTGAGGTCTGGGGATTTGCTAAATTTTACCCAGAGAACTTCACCAAGCTGCTCCAGAGCAATGCTGGGAAAGCAGCAGAGATAGCCAAGAGGTTGGCCACCAGAGATCTGTTTATTTTGGGGGCCTCAGCTAGCAAAGACTCCAAAAGAATTTGCCTGATCTCTCGTCTTCCAGAACCCTAAGACAATGCTGACCAAGCGGTCTGAGTTTTCTCTGTTCCTAAAGATAGGAAAGCAGGAGACCACTGGGAAACAGGGAGGCTTCCTTTAAGTTCCCCAGCATGAGGGACTGGCAGCCCACCTGATTCTTTAGTAATGAGAAACCTTGTGGAGACCTTGTGGCCACATACCGCCCCCATGACAAGAACAATTTAGGGTGCTCCTTAGTCAAAAAAAGTTATGTCTTCATGGGGGCCCAGGAGCTCGAGAGTAGATTATTTACAACAAAAAGAAAACATGACCAGCAAAACACAGCTTTGGGGCATGAGTCACCTATAATTTCATAAATATCCCACTAGTCTTTATAAAGAATGTGTTTTTGTGCTTATCAGATACAAAGGTTACAATATACTTATTTTGGATCAAGGAGAAGAGTTTTCCAAATCCCCTTTGCATCCTTATATGTTATCTACTTGATACGTCAGCTTCTAAGAGCAATGTGATCGTTTCTCATGAGGCGCGAGAGGACGTTACATTCTCTTTATATACTTTTAAGCTGAAATTTTTATAAGACAACATTACATTGATACTTCAAAGAGGTTAATGACAATATCTCCATTGTCAATTTTTATCTTTTATCAGCATAAAATATGTCCCCATGCTTCTGAACGCCATTTTCAAACCATGAATTCCACTTAGTCTGACATTAGTATCATTGCATTTGCTGACTGTCTATATTTACCTAATACTTGGTTTTCCATCTGTTTTCTTTCAGTCTTTCTATGCTACTATTTTCTCAAACTTCAGGTGACTAGATTTTTTTTTTCAAGAGTTATCTAAAGGGGTTTGTATTTATTTATTTATTTAGATATTTATTTAGGAGGAGTATCTGCATTTATTGTGGGGACTGGACTTATTTCTATCCTATATGGTGCTTTCTGTTTTCTCTGCTTCTAGTTACTTCCTTTTGATCTCCCCTCCTTTCCTGACTAGGTAACTTTATTTAAATATTTGATGCATTTATTCATCTGCATACAGTTACTATGTGCACATTTAAAAAAAGTTATTTCTTTCATTTATTATCATTTTAATTTGCTACAGGGAACGTGCACTCCCCAGTGAGAGAGAAAGAGAGAAGAGAAAGTGAGAACGCAAGCCACCAGGTCCGGGGAATTGAACAGCAGTCAGTCCCATGGGAGTACAGTGCCTTCAGCATGCCACCTGCTGACCCCACAATGTGCACATTTAATGAGCATTTGCAGCCTCCTTGAGCAGGCTGCGGGCTTTAGCACATTTGAATTTCGTCTTTCATTTACCTGTCTCCCAATAACCCTTGGATAATAACTACATATACCAAAGTCGGCAACAATTTCAACTTACTCATAAGCCCAACTTTTATTAGCCATTTTATATATCCCACATTTGTTGTCTTCTTTTAAAAGTCACTTTTTAATGCAAGGCAACCTTTGAGTTCTTGCATATGAGAACCTAAGTTTCCCGATACGAGTGTGCCTGGGAGCATAAGAGATTCAGGACATCTTCTCCTTGGCACTTCGAAGGTGTTCAGCATTGCAGATGGGAAGTCACTCTTCCATTACGGATTTATTCCTGACTTCTCTCCTATGGCTTCTCCCTAGGGAACTTGTATTAAATAGATGTTAGACCTCCTGGATGAATCCTACATGTCTCTTAAGTTCTCTCTTACTTTCCATCTTTGTCTTTTTGTCCCACATTCTGGATTTTCTTCCCTGACTTATTTTCCAGATGTCTACCTTAGTCTTTGATTGTGTCCGTTTTATCGTTCAGAACCATCCCTGCATTTTTAACTTTGGCAATCCTTTTATTAATTTTCAAGAAAACTTCCTTACTGATTATTCCTTTCAAATCTCTCTGAGGGGCCTAATTATAGTCCGTAAAAATTCTCTTCTGTCCCTTGAATTGCTGATTTTCTCTGTAATTCTTCTGTTCACTTGCCTTGTGGCTCCTTCATGGCTGAAGACCTCTGGCTGTCTACTGCTACTGAAGTTCAAAGGATGGGATGATTAGTATATCGCAGGCATTGTAGGTCTGTGCTGTGCACAGCTCTCTTTTCTGGGTTAAAGGGGGCCCATGGGCTTTGGATGAGGTCTACTAGCTGGGTGCAAGGAACTAGGCAGACAGGCGGGGTGGGGATCTTGCAAACTGCTGAAAGGAGATCTCTTCACTTTAGAGGCAGAAAGATTATTTTATACTCGTCTTTGTGAAGAGCTGCCATGAGTTTATTTTTTTCTGCATCGGAGCTGAAGGTCTAGAATTACCTTAAGCTTTGCCCAGCTTTCTTTATTTCAGTTCCGTTCACTTGCCAGGACCCTTTCTTTAAATATAGCTCTCTGAGCTTTTTTTTTTTTTCAATAGAGAGATTTTTGCTATAGGGTATGATCTCACCAGAGAGAAATCGCCTCCCCTCCCTCCCGGCCACGGTGGATGGCTATGCTGCAATCTCTTCTCCTCCATTTTCTTCTCAGGATTTTGACATCCATGCACATGCACCCAGGGTGAGTTTTAAGCTGTTCCCCATAGCTCTGAGCTTTTTTTAACAGGTGACAAAGGTTGACTGCAGATCCATAAAGAAATGAGGAGGACCAAGCTCTGTCATTGTGTAGTAAATGTGCCTCTCCAGTTCAGGTCAATGATTTACCCAAAAACCTTCACTCTTGGCAGTCTATTGTTAAAATTCTCTGGGTCAGCTCTTACATTAGAAGTAGTTTTTCAGTCCAGTTTCAGAGTCAACATGGCTCTGTTTCCTGTCTGCAAAGGGCTGGCACTAACACTTTCTAGTGTCAATAGAGAATTTTACAAATGTAGATCCTGAAATTTTAAGGTATTTGGGAGGAGAGATGAGATGGCTACATATGTGCAGTCCATTACTATAACCCACTCTCAATTATTTATTTTTTTTAAGATCTAAGTGTTGCTTTTAAATTATCTTAAGCTTTAAGTCTCCATCATAAAACTGTCCAATAGTACTTCTCTCTTAACCCTTGCAAGGCACCAAGACTAGTCATACATACAACACTTTCATATTTGTGTTACTGAACAGCTTTGAAAGGTATTCCTGAGTTGAAGCTTAATCTAAGCTAATTAATTCAAAGACAAGACCATTACTTCAGTTTGACATATTCTTTTTCTTTCTTTCTTTTTTTCTTTCTTTCTTGTTTGGAGAGGTTTTTGCTATAGGGTGTATGTGCTCACCAGAAAGACAGAGAGAGACAGAGAGACAGAAAGTGAAAAATCACTCCCCAGTGGAGATGGCCATGCTGCAGTCCCTTCTCCTCTATTCTCCTCTTGGGATCTTGGGCATGCATGCACATGCGCCCAGCATGAATTTAAGCCACCGGGTCCTGGACTCGAACCATGGTCGACTACATGAGAGTCCAGCGACATGGCCGTTACGCCAACTGGTGGTCCCCAGTATGATATACTCTTATTATTTATCATTCTGACAATAAAAATCATTTGGTATGATAGATCACTCTGTAAAACTTAAGAAGTATTAGCTATCTTTTGATATTATTCATAAACTGTATTGAATTACCCTTCATTGATTAAAAAGTACCATATTAACTATAACAAATTAGAATTGGTTTCTTAATTTCAGGCCCTTTGTCTCAGCCCTTACCTTCTGACATGCTGAGATACTATGGCCAATGAAAATAAATTCAGATATGTGAAATAATGGAGTAGGTGTTCTTGGTGTTAAAGATATTTATGATTTTGAGGGCCAGCACATGGCATAGTGGTTATGTTGCCAGACTCCCACATGGCTGACTGTGGTTTGAGTCCTGGACTCTGTGGCTGAAAACTCATGCCGGGTGCATGTTCATGTGTGCCCAAGATCCCAAGAGGAGGCTGGAGAAGGGACTGCACTGTGGCCATCCCCCACTTGCGGGGTGACTTCTTACTTTCCCTCTCCCTGTTTTTGTCTCTTTCTGGTGAGTGCTCACACTCAAAAACAAAAACCTTTATAAAAGAAAAAAATTCTCAATTTTTAACTAGATATGAAAATATAAAAAGAACAATCAATATTCTGTAGATTTTGAGATACCAACAACCACCTCAATTAAAGAGCTATATATTACTAAAGTAATATAACTTCAAGACTGATCATAATTTTGGAAAGAAAAAAATGAGATAGTACTCATTGAACAACTGACATTATTAATACCACTAAAACATAGAAAGCATGATTATATTGATTGAATCACAGATCCACCTTACTTAAATAATAAAGCTGTTCAACACATACACAGTGCACATGTGCACACACACACACTCTATAAGAGAGCAATTTACTATAGTATATATAAAGTAGTCATGAGACTTTTCTGGTTTATAATAAGTTAGTAGCCAACAACTATTCATTGTAGTTGCATGAAGCTCCACACAAAAAAGAAGGCTTAAGGGGGCAGCCAGCGGCAGGTAGTTAAGGTGGCTGGATCATACATGACTGACTGTTTGGAGGCTTGAAAATCATGCCAGGTGCATGTGTGTGCATGCCCAAAATCCTGAGAGGAGAATGGAGGAGAAGGGACTGGAGCAAGGGCATCCCTTAGGTATAGTTGGGGTGGGGGGATCGCTTTTCTCACTTTCTTTCTCAGTCTCTTCTCTCTGCCTCTGGTGAGTGCAAGTACCCTATAGCAAAATTTTTTTTTTAAAGGAAGAAGAAGGAAGATGTTTACCTTTTGAGGTAAGCTCTTCTCCTTTCTCAAGGACAATAAAGATCCTGGGATTCTCTGCATACTCTGTGTGTGTTTTCCTTAGGAAATGCTTTTGCTCTTGCTAGTATGCACAAAGGAAATGCGGGGGCCTGATTCTTCTTGCACCTAAAATTTGGTGCCCTCTGGGCTCACTTTCTAGAGAGTGGGCATGGGAACATTTCTGAACCAAAGTCTTCTTGCCATTCTTCATTTAATTCAGCTCTCTGGTATGCATGCCAGCAAGGTTCTGGACTTGGCAGGTGACACCCAGCTTCCTCCCACAACCTCAGTTAACTTCTTATCACTGGATATTATCACTGGATATAGGGTTTTTTTCATTTATCTTACCACAAAATACATTACTAATTTTTTTATTAAAACAAATATATTTTTTTAAACTTGCATTTTCATGTAAACTTTATTTGTAAGTAATGACAACTTCATTTCTTTTCTAATATGTATGCCTCTTCCTCTTTTTTTTTTTTAATGCTTGAGGGTATGTGTATGAATACATAAACACAAGAGAAATCACACCCTAGTGGGCTTTTCTCACACCATAATCTTTTTTCTCCATTCCTCCCTCCTTTCTGGATCTTAAGGCATGTGAACACATGTACCCAGTGTATTTTTCAAGCCACTGGGGCTGGGATCTGAACCATGGTTGGCCATATAGGACCTGGTTCCCTTAATTATAGTACTACGGGGCCAGCCTCTTTGTAAGTTTATTTCTTCCATGAACAAGCAAGACACACACACACACACACACACACACACACACACACACGCACACAGAGAAGACAGAGAGCACCCCAGTAAGGTCTTAATGACACAGTCTACATGTTTCAGACAGCCCTGGATCATGGGCACATGCACACTCTGCATATCAGGGGGGCCTCCAGATGAGAACCAGCAAGGACCCGTGTGGGTTTGCCTCACAGAGCATCGCATTTTACTGCTGGGCTACCATTTGTCTCCTCTTTTATCACTTTTTCTTATTTCTAACTGGACTCTCCAAAATAAGACTGAGTAACAAGAACAAGAGAGCCATCCTCATCTTATTCCTTTTTCTTTTCTTTTTTTTTTTTTTTTTGAGGGGTTTTTGCTATAGGGCGTGTGCGCTCGCCAGACAGACAGACAGAGACAGAGAGACAGAAAGTGAGAAATCACCTCCCGGGGGGATGGCCATGCCACAATCCCTTCTTCTCCATTCTCCTCTCGGGATCTTGGGCATGCACGCACACGTGCCCGGCGTGAGTTTTAAGCTCACGGATCCGGGACACGAACCGTGGTCGACTACATGGGAGTCCAGCGACATAGCCATTACGCTATCTGCTGGTCCCGTCTTATTCCTAACTTTAAGGAAGATAGTTGTTATGTCATTTGCCATTGCCCCTGATATGTTATTAAATTAAGGAAGTAGTTTAATTCTTATTACATAGTTTTTGTAGATTTGTGGAATATACTTAAGTCATCAGGATTTGTAGCTGATCTATTTCTGAAGAATAAAATTAATGACAAACTACATCTTATATTGGGTTGTCAGAAAAGTCATGACATATTTTTCTATGCAAAAATGCATCATGACTCTTGGGACGACCCAGTATTTTCCCATTATTCAGGGAAGGTGAAGACTAGAGGAAAGGTGAACAGTAATATGAAACTATAAAACATATCGAACATTTGTAGCTTTCAAAATGGTCCTTGGTGATCTTTACCTCTTGACATACATGCCCTTGCTACATTGGTTCATTATCTTCTTAAGGCTACAACTGTAAGCACAGCTTCTGCTTTTCTCTCCCCATCTCTCTCTGCCTCCCAGATCTTGCTTTGGGTAAGCTAGCTATCATGTCATGAGGATATTCAAGATGGCCTATGGAAAGGTCCTTATAGCAAGGAACTGAGGCCTCCTGCCAAAAACCATGTGATTGTACCATCTTGAATAATGGATCCTCCAACTTCAGTTAAGCCTTCCAGAGCCCTGGCTGCCACTTTGATTGTAACTTCATGATAGCCCTTGAGTCAGAGACATTCAACAAGCACCTATTTCCAGACCCACGGAAACTGTGAAATAATCAATATTTGTTGTTTTAAGTTGATACAATTTGGGGCAATCTGGTATGCAGGAACAGATAATGTTGGGTCATTGGAAAAGTTGTGATGTATTTTCTATGCAAAAATATGTTATGACCTTTACAGTAACCCAATACAAAAAGTATCTGGAGAGACAACAGGACAACCATAGGGTTACAACAGCAGCAGCATGAGGATGCCAACTACTTCGGTTTCAAGAACATGGCAGCAATACCTCAAAAACAAATCAGATCTTTTATCAACAAACTCATGTCAGTGAATCTATTTCTCTAAAATAAAAGATTCAAAATAGGATAAAGGTCTTAAAGCGCAAAGATTTTCTTTAATAAAATCACTTATTTAAATTTCTTTCAGAAAAAAATTAAGTAGCTAAGATTGGGAAATAGATAATATACAATGAAAAAAGTATGTTTAGAAAGCTTTAAATGAGAAGGCCAGTATACGTTGGGGTGGTTAAGGTGACTGGATCCCACATGACCAACTGCACAGTTCAAGTTCCATATCCAGTGGCTTGAAAAATACAGTGGGCATGTGTGCATGCATGTCCAAAATAAATAATGGAGAGAGAAATGGAGAAGGGACTGCAAGTCTGATAATTTCCCATGGAAGAGGATGCTTCCTCACTTTTCCCTTCTCTTTATCTCTCTCCAGTGAATGCATGTGCACTCTGGCAAAACTAAACAAAACAAAACAAAAACCACAAAGTTTTAAATGATATATGATAAAAGTACTACTATTATCAAACATTCTGTAATGCATATTATATGCCAGGTACTATCTTGGATCTTGATATTTATTAATTCACTAAATCCCTATAATAATCTTGTGATACTAAGCCGTTCTTATCCCTGTATCTAGATGAAGAAACAGTCAGAGAGTGACTAAAAAAACATGTGCAGGTCACTCAGTTCTAAGTGGGGAAACTGGAATTTGTAGTTGGTAGTCTGACTACACAGCACATGCCATTACCCATTTTGCTATGATGGCTAACAATGCTTAAAATCTAATATTAAGTGAACACTACATATAGCACAACGTGATCACAATTCTATTAAAAAACAGCCAAGAAGGAAAGATTAGTAACAACGTTAATTGTAATTATCTTAGACTAATGGCATACTGGATGATATTTTCTTATTTCCCCTTTCTGACACTTTCCAAATATTTTACAATGAGTACTAATACTTTCATAGTCATAAAAAAAAATTAGAAGAAAGAAAACAAACTTTAAAAGAGAAAAAACAAAAAAACAAACCAGAGTGACTTCTATAGCTTTGGTAGCCTGGATTACCTACGAAGCCTCTACACAGCAATGAATTGCTCTAGATACCTATCTTTTCCAAGAGAAGAGTTAAACATAATCTTTTTGTGGCGTGCAGAAAATGAGGCTTAGGAAAAAGAACTAGAACTTGATCTGAGCTCCGTGACTTAGAGTCTAACTTCACAACTGATTTACGGAGGGATTAACAGATAGAGAATTCAGAATATAATATTGGCTAACATTTACTGAGCATTTACTCTACACTAGGCATTAAGTCCCTCCCATGGATACTCTCATTTGAGCCTTACAACTATACTCTACACTAGGTACGAACATGATCTCCATTTATAGCTGAGGAAAGTAAGGCTTAGGAGAAGTTAAGTAACTTGCCCAAAGTCCCACAATAGGTATCGCCTTTAGATCCTCCACTATTTCAAGTAAGTAATTTGAAATAAATTGTTATAACCTTTTGGGTCAAAAACTGTTCTCATTAAAAAAAATATGTGAATAAGTTATACAGTGCACAAAGAGTCAATGACCAGGTTGTGATTTAAATGAGGAATTCTATAGTCTCGAAGTCATGACATCTTACTGTTAAGTATGGCAGTCTCATTGCTACTCAAACGACTAGGGTCCTAAGCAGACAGGAAAAGACAGTCCTGCCTCATCCATCAATATCACTAGAATCTAAGAACAGGGATTAACTAAGAATTAAGAAGGAGCTACATGGGTTCCTGACTCCAGGGGTTCCCCAGGGGGATGGGTAGTGGGTGT
>NW_006160056.1:2470224-2522926 GCF_000334495.1 Tupaia belangeri chinensis
TTACGGATTTATTCCTGACTTCTCTCCTATGGCTTCTCCCTAGGGAACTTGTATTAAATAGATGTTAGACCTCCTGGATGAATCCTACATGTCTCTTAAGTTCTCTCTTACTTTCCATCTTTGTCTTTTTGTCCCACATTCTGGATTTTCTTCCCTGACTTATTTTCCAGATGTCTACCTTAGTCTTTGATTGTGTCCATTTTATCGTTCAGAACCATCCCTGCATTTTTAACTTTGGCAATCCTTTTATTAATTTTCAAGAAAACTTCCTTACTGATTATTCCTTTCAAATCTCTCTGAGGGGCCTAATTATAGTCCGTAAAAATTCTCTTCTGTCCCTTGAATTGCTGATTTTCTCTGTAATTCTTCTGTTCACTTGCCTTGTGGCTCCTTCATGGCTGAAGACCTCTGGCTGTCTACTGCTACTGAAGTTCAAAGGATGGGATGATTAGTATATCGCAGGCATTGTAGGTCTGTGCTGTGCACAGCTCTCTTTTCTGGGTTAAAGGGGGCCCATGGGCTTTGGATGAGGTCTACTAGCTGGGTGCAAGGAACTAGGCAGACAGGCGGGGTGGGGATCTTGCAAACTGCTGAAAGGAGATCTCTTCACTTTAGAGGCAGAAAGATTATTTTATACTCGTCTTTGTGAAGAGCTGCCATGAGTTTATTTTTTTCTGCATCGGAGCTGAAGGTCTAGAATTACCTTAAGCTTTGCCCAGCTTTCTTTATTTCAGTTCCGTTCACTTGCCAGGACCCTTTCTTTAAATATAGCTCTCTGAGCTTTTTTTTTTTTTTCCAATAGAGAGATTTTTGCTATAGGGTATGATCTCACCAGAGAGAAATCGCCTCCCCTCCCTCCCGGCCACGGTGGATGGCTATGCTGCAATCTCTTCTCCTCCATTTTCTTCTCAGGATTTTGACATCCATGCACATGCACCCAGGGTGAGTTTTAAGCTGTTCCCCATAGCTCTGAGCTTTTTTTAACAGGTGACAAAGGTTGACTGCAGATCCATAAAGAAATGAGGAGGACCAAGCTCTGTCATTGTGTAGTAAATGTGCCTCTCCAGTTCAGGTCAATGATTTACCCAAAAACCTTCACTCTTGGCAGTCTATTGTTAAAATTCTCTGGGTCAGCTCTTACATTAGAAGTAGTTTTTCAGTCCAGTTTCAGAGTCAACATGGCTCTGTTTCCTGTCTGCAAAGGGCTGGCACTAACACTTTCTAGTGTCAATAGAGAATTTTACAAATGTAGATCCTGAAATTTTAAGGTATTTGGGAGGAGAGATGAGATGGCTACATATGTGCAGTCCATTACTATAACCCACTCTCAATTATTTATTTTTTTTAAGATCTAAGTGTTGCTTTTAAATTATCTTAAGCTTTAAGTCTCCATCATAAAACTGTCCAATAGTACTTCTCTCTTAACCCTTGCAAGGCACCAAGACTAGTCATACATACAACACTTTCATATTTGTGTTACTGAACAGCTTTGAAAGGTATTCCTGAGTTGAAGCTTAATCTAAGCTAATTAATTCAAAGACAAGACCATTACTTCAGTTTGACATATTCTTTTTCTTTCTTTCTTTTTTTCTTTCTTTCTTGTTTGGAGAGGTTTTTGCTATAGGGTGTATGTGCTCACCAGAAAGACAGAGAGAGACAGAGAGACAGAAAGTGAAAAATCACTCCCCAGTGGAGATGGCCATGCTGCAGTCCCTTCTCCTCTATTCTCCTCTTGGGATCTTGGGCATGCATGCACATGCGCCCAGCATGAATTTAAGCCACCGGGTCCTGGACTCGAACCATGGTCGACTACATGAGAGTCCAGCGACATGGCCGTTACGCCAACTGGTGGTCCCCAGTATGATATACTCTTATTATTTATCATTCTGACAATAAAAATCATTTGGTATGATAGATCACTCTGTAAAACTTGAGAAGTATTAGCTATCTTTTGATATTATTCATAAACTGTATTGAATTACCCTTCATTGATTAAAAAGTACCATATTAACTATAACAAATTAGAATTGGTTTCTTAATTTCAGGCCCTTTGTCTCAGCCCTTACCTTCTGACATGCTGAGATACTATGGCCAATGAAAATAAATTCAGATATGTGAAATAATGGAGTAGGTGTTCTTGGTGTTAAAGATATTTATGATTTTGAGGGCCAGCACATGGCATAGTGGTTATGTTGCCAGACTCCCACATGGCTGACTGTGGTTTGAGTCCTGGACTCTGTGGCTGAAAACTCATGCCGGGTGCATGTTCATGTGTGCCCAAGATCCCAAGAGGAGGCTGGAGAAGGGACTGCACTGTGGCCATCCCCCACTTGCGGGGTGACTTCTTACTTTCCCTCTCCCTGTTTTTGTCTCTTTCTGGTGAGTGCTCACACTCAAAAACAAAAACCTTTATAAAAGAAAAAAATTCTCAATTTTTAACTAGATATGAAAATATAAAAAGAACAATCAATATTCTGTAGATTTTGAGATACCAACAACCACCTCAATTAAAGAGCTATATATTACTAAAGTAATATAACTTCAAGACTGATCATAATTTTGGAAAGAAAAAAATGAGATAGTACTCATTGAACAACTGACATTATTAATACCACTAAAACATAGAAAGCATGATTATATTGATTGAATCACAGATCCACCTTACTTAAATAATAAAGCTGTTCAACACATACACAGTGCACATGTGCACACACACACACTCTATAAGAGAGCAATTTACTATAGTATATATAAAGTAGTCATGAGACTTTTCTGGTTTATAATAAGTTAGTAGCCAACAACTATTCATTGTAGTTGCATGAAGCTCCACACAAAAAAGAAGGCTTAAGGGGGCAGCCAGCGGCAGGTAGTTAAGGTGGCTGGATCATACATGACTGACTGTTTGGAGGCTTGAAAATCATGCCAGGTGCATGTGTGTGCATGCCCAAAATCCTGAGAGGAGAATGGAGGAGAAGGGACTGGAGCAAGGGCATCCCTTAGGTATAGTTGGGGTGGGGGGATCGCTTTTCTCACTTTCTTTCTCAGTCTCTTCTCTCTGCCTCTGGTGAGTGCAAGTACCCTATAGCAAAATTTTTTTTTTAAAGGAAGAAGAAGGAAGATGTTTACCTTTTGAGGTAAGCTCTTCTCCTTTCTCAAGGACAATAAAGATCCTGGGATTCTCTGCATACTCTGTGTGTGTTTTCCTTAGGAAATGCTTTTGCTCTTGCTAGTATGCACAAAGGAAATGCGGGGGCCTGATTCTTCTTGCACCTAAAATTTGGTGCCCTCTGGGCTCACTTTCTAGAGAGTGGGCATGGGAACATTTCTGAACCAAAGTCTTCTTGCCATTCTTCATTTAATTCAGCTCTCTGGTATGCATGCCAGCAAGGTTCTGGACTTGGCAGGTGACACCCAGCTTCCTCCCACAACCTCAGTTAACTTCTTATCACTGGATATTATCACTGGATATAGGGTTTTTTTCATTTATCTTACCACAAAATACATTACTAATTTTTTTATTAAAACAAATATATTTTTTTAAACTTGCATTTTCATGTAAACTTTATTTGTAAGTAATGACAACTTCATTTCTTTTCTAATATGTATGCCTCTTCCTCTTTTTTTTTTTTAATGCTTGAGGGTATGTGTATGAATACATAAACACAAGAGAAATCACACCCTAGTGGGCTTTTCTCACACCATAATCTTTTTTCTCCATTCCTCCCTCCTTTCTGGATCTTAAGGCATGTGAACACATGTACCCAGTGTATTTTTCAAGCCACTGGGGCTGGGATCTGAACCATGGTTGGCCATATAGGACCTGGTTCCCTTAATTATAGTACTACGGGGCCAGCCTCTTTGTAAGTTTATTTCTTCCATGAACAAGCAAGACACACACACACACACACACACACACACACACACACACACGCACACAGAGAAGACAGAGAGCACCCCAGTAAGGTCTTAATGACACAGTCTACATGTTTCAGACAGCCCTGGATCATGGGCACATGCACACTCTGCATATCAGGGGGGCCTCCAGATGAGAACCAGCAAGGACCCGTGTGGGTTTGCCTCACAGAGCATCGCATTTTACTGCTGGGCTACCATTTGTCTCCTCTTTTATCACTTTTTCTTATTTCTAACTGGACTCTCCAAAATAAGACTGAGTAACAAGAACAAGAGAGCCATCCTCATCTTATTCCTTTTTCTTTTCTTTTTTTTTTTTTTTTTTGGGGTTTTTTCTTAGATGCGTGTTTTGAGGGGTTTTTGCTATAGGGCGTGTGCGCTCGCCAGACAGACAGACAGAGACAGAGAGACAGAAAGTGAGAAATCACCTCCCGGGGGGATGGCCATGCCACAATCCCTTCTTCTCCATTCTCCTCTCGGGATCTTGGGCATGCACGCACACGTGCCCGGCGTGAGTTTTAAGCTCACGGATCCGGGACACGAACCGTGGTCGACTACATGGGAGTCCAGCGACATAGCCATTACACTATCTGCTGGTCCCGTCTTATTCCTAACTTTAAGGAAGATAGTTGTTATGTCATTTGCCATTGCCCCTGATATGTTATTAAATTAAGGAAGTAGTTTAATTCTTATTACATAGTTTTTGTAGATTTGTGGAATATACTTAAGTCATCAGGATTTGTAGCTGATCTATTTCTGAAGAATAAAATTAATGACAAACTACATCTTATATTGGGTTGTCAGAAAAGTCATGACATATTTTTCTATGCAAAAATGCATCATGACTCTTGGGACGACCCAGTATTTTCCCATTATTCAGGGAAGGTGAAGACTAGAGGAAAGGTGAACAGTAATATGAAACTATAAAACATATCGAACATTTGTAGCTTTCAAAATGGTCCTTGGTGATCTTTACCTCTTGACATACATGCCCTTGCTACATTGGTTCATTATCTTCTTAAGGCTACAACTGTAAGCACAGCTTCTGCTTTTCTCTCCCCATCTCTCTCTGCCTCCCAGATCTTGCTTTGGGTAAGCTAGCTATCATGTCATGAGGATATTCAAGATGGCCTATGGAAAGGTCCTTATAGCAAGGAACTGAGGCCTCCTGCCAAAAACCATGTGATTGTACCATCTTGAATAATGGATCCTCCAACTTCAGTTAAGCCTTCCAGAGCCCTGGCTGCCACTTTGATTGTAACTTCATGATAGCCCTTGAGTCAGAGACATTCAACAAGCACCTATTTCCAGACCCACGGAAACTGTGAAATAATCAATATTTGTTGTTTTAAGTTGATACAATTTGGGGCAATCTGGTATGCAGGAACAGATAATGTTGGGTCATTGGAAAAGTTGTGATGTATTTTCTATGCAAAAATATGTTATGACCTTTACAGTAACCCAATACAAAAAGTATCTGGAGAGACAACAGGACAACCATAGGGTTACAACAGCAGCAGCATGAGGATGCCAACTACTTCGGTTTCAAGAACATGGCAGCAATACCTCAAAAACAAATCAGATCTTTTATCAACAAACTCATGTCAGTGAATCTATTTCTCTAAAATAAAAGATTCAAAATAGGATAAAGGTCTTAAAGCGCAAAGATTTTCTTTAATAAAATCACTTATTTAAATTTCTTTCAGAAAAAAATTAAGTAGCTAAGATTGGGAAATAGATAATATACAATGAAAAAAGTATGTTTAGAAAGCTTTAAATGAGAAGGCCAGTATACGTTGGGGTGGTTAAGGTGACTGGATCCCACATGACCAACTGCACAGTTCAAGTTCCATATCCAGTGGCTTGAAAAATACAGTG
The DNA here is from genome assembly GCF_000334495.1 of Tupaia belangeri chinensis. Classification (NCBI taxonomy): domain Eukaryota; kingdom Metazoa; phylum Chordata; class Mammalia; order Scandentia; family Tupaiidae; genus Tupaia; species Tupaia belangeri. The sequence continues at coordinate 2,476,015 of NW_006160056.1, forward strand.
GGCATGTGTGCATGCATGTCCAAAATAAATAATGGAGAGAGAAATGGAGAAGGGACTGCAAGTCTGATAATTTCCCATGGAAGAGGATGCTTCCTCACTTTTCCCTTCTCTTTATCTCTCTCCAGTGAATGCATGTGCACTCTGGCAAAACTAAACAAAACAAAACAAAAACCACAAAGTTTTAAATGATATATGATAAAAGTACTACTATTATCAAACATTCTGTAATGCATATTATATGCCAGGTACTATCTTGGATCTTGATATTTATTAATTCACTAAATCCCTATAATAATCTTGTGATACTAAGCCGTTCTTATCCCTGTATCTAGATGAAGAAACAGTCAGAGAGTGACTAAAAAAACATGTGCAGGTCACTCAGTTCTAAGTGGGGAAACTGGAATTTGTAGTTGGTAGTCTGACTACATAGCACATGCCATTACCCATTTTGCTATGATGGCTAACAATGCTTAAAATCTAATATTAAGTGAACACTACATATAGCACAACGTGATCACAATTCTATTAAAAAACAGCCAAGAAGGAAAGATTAGTAACAACGTTAATTGTAATTATCTTAGACTAATGGCATACTGGATGATATTTTCTTATTTCCCCTTTCTGACACTTTCCAAATATTTTACAATGAGTACTAATACTTTCATAGTCATAAAAAAAAAATTAGAAGAAAGAAAACAAACTTTAAAAGAGAAAAAACAAAAAAACAAACCAGAGTGACTTCTATAGCTTTGGTAGCCTGGATTACCTACGAAGCCTCTACACAGCAATGAATTGCTCTAGATACCTATCTTTTCCAAGAGAAGAGTTAAACATAATCTTTTTGTGGCGTGCAGAAAATGAGGCTTAGGAAAAAGAACTAGAACTTGATCTGAGCTCCGTGACTTAGAGTCTAACTTCACAACTGATTTACGGAGGGATTAACAGAGAATTCAGAATATAATATTGGCTAACATTTACTGAGCATTTACTCTACACTAGGCATTAAGTCCCTCCCATGGATACTCTCATTTGAGCCTTACAACTATACTCTACACTAGGTACGAACATGATCTCCATTTATAGCTGAGGAAAGTAAGGCTTAGGAGAAGTTAAGTAACTTGCCCAAAGTCCCACAATAGGTATCGCCTTTAGATCCTCCACTATTTCAAGTAAGTAATTTGAAATAAATTGTTATAACCTTTTGGGTCAAAAACTGTTCTCATTAAAAAAAATATGTGAATAAGTTATACAGTGCACAAAGAGTCAATGACCAGGTTGTGATTTAAATGAGGAATTCTATAGTCTCGAAGTCATGACATCTTACTGTTAAGTATGGCAGTCTCATTGCTACTCAAACGACTAGGGTCCTAAGCAGACAGGAAAAGACAGTCCTGCCTCATCCATCAATATCACTAGAATCTAAGAACAGGGATTAACTAAGAATTAAGAAGGAGCTACATGGGTTCCTGACTCCAGGGGTTCCCCAGGGGGATGGGTAGTGGGTGTGGGGTGTACACAAAACAGCAAACAACTTCTCAAAGCTAGGAGTTGTTTTCATGCTGTCTTTTGTAAGAGACTCTGGCCACATTATCTGATGGGAAAAAACACCTTTATCAAAAATGTTTTTGGGGCCAGGCATCCTAAGACTGCCTTAGGGTTAGCTCATTAACTATTGGTCACCACCTGGAGAAGCTAATCCAGACTGTCCCCAGCTTTAGAGTCCTTGGATAAAGAGGGACATCAAAGAAGAAACTGATCACTATTGCGGCTATTTTTTCCCTTACATTATTGTCAATAGATCATTGAAAAAACAAAACAAAACAAAACAAAACAAAAGAGTTATTTCTGTATATGGTTTATTAATCATCCCCTTTCTTATAACTTTATTCAGCTGGGAAAAAAGAAGCATATCTTTATTTATTTTTTTATTTTTAAGAGAGATTTTTGTGGGAACCAGCAGTTAGCGTAATGGCTATGTCGCTGGACTCCCACGTAGTTGACCGCGATTCACGTCCTGGACCCAAGATCCCGAGAGGAGAATGGAGGAGAAGGGATTGCGGTGTGACCATCCCCCCTGGGGGGTGATTTCTTGTTTTCTGTCTCTATGTCTCTCTCTGTCTGTCTGGTGAGTGCACATGCCCTATAGCAAAAACCTCTCCAAAAAGAAAAAAAAAAAAAGAGAGATTTTTGCTGTAGAGTGAGTGTCTATAGGTTTTGTTATAGACAGAGACAGAAAGTGAGACATCACTCCCCAGGGGAGATGGCCACGTCACAATCCCTTCTCCGCCATTCTCCTCTTGGGATTTTGGACAAGCATACACACACTCCGAGCATGAGTTTTAAGCCGTCGGGTCCAGGACTTGAACCGTGGTCAACCACGTGGGAGTCCAGCGGATCTAATCATTACACCATCTACTGCTGTTCCCAAGAAGATTATCTTATCAGTTCAGATCATTTCTGATTTTACTGAATTTCTTTGATCTAATTATTGATATAATAACTATTGTTTAAGTTCTGGATAAGCTTTTACACACTATTATGTTTAGACACAAAGGCACAACTATTCAAATTCAATGAACTTCTGGCTGAACAGCTGTCATTCTTAGGCTATAAAGTAAACTATGAAGTGATATGAAACTTGAATTGGAATCTAAACACACCACAAAATGAACCACTATCTCATGAGCCTTTTCTAGAGTTAAGAAACTAAAGTTGCTTAATAATCTAGTCTGGGGAACCAGCAGTTAGCGTAATGGCTATGTCGCTGGATTCCCACGTAGTCGACCGCGGTTCGTGTCCCGGACCCGGTGGCTTAAAACTCACACCGGGCGCGTGTGCGTGCGTGCCCAAGATCCCGAGAGGAGAATGGAGGAGAAGGGATTGCGGCGTGACCATCCCCCCTGGGGGGTGATTTCTCGCTTTCTGTCTCTATGTCTCTCTCTGTCTGTCTGGCGAGCGCACGCGCCCTACAGTGAAAATCTCTCCAAAAAAAAAAAAAAAAAATCTAGTCTGTTAGAATTAAGATTGATTTTTCCCCCTTTCTTTTTAGCAGCTATTTGAAGCAATCTATAGCCAACTCATATGTACCCGATCAAGAACTATAGGCAAAAATTGCAGTGTAGTCATATGGGTGGACAGAGGTCAGTGAGGGCCAGGACAGCAGGTGGGGAAAGCCACAGAACTCTATGAGGGACACTCACCAGCTATAGCACCAGCTAAGAGCAGGCTTCCTGGGCTGATCTGCCCATCTTCATTTGCAAAGGAAGCCTTCACATGAGCATAGCACGGGAAGTAGATGGCTGAGAAAGGAATGTCCCGCAGAAAGCATGCTTTGGCACCCTGCACATTGGAAAAGGAAGGAACAAAACCACATGAAACACATATCCTATTGAGAAGATCAAGCTTCTTTGGAACTCACCTCAGAACAAAATATTCCTGGAGAAGACCAAATCTGTACTCACAGCTGAAAGGGGAACAGAAAAAAATAGTCCAAATTCTACAAGTAGTAAATCTGAATTTTGTTTTTTAAAATAAAACTAGCTTTGTTGTGTGTTGTGAGAAAGAGGTAGAAAGTTTTCATTGATTCTAATGCTAAGATTGCTAAGATTTCAATTAAAAAAATTTTGGAACTCTGTTTATGACTTTCTTTTAAATCTCTACTGTTAGTGGGCTAGCTGGTGATATGGTGATTAAGGTGGCTGAATCCCACATGGCCAATAGTGTGGTTCAAGTCCTAGACTCAGGGGCTTGAAAGACATGTGCACATGCCCTCTGGTAAAACTACATACAGATATACATACATAAATAGATAGAATTAAATAAAGAGAGTATTACCAAAAAAAACCAAACCAAACAAAATCCCAACTGGTAGCAAGTCAGTGGTGCCTCAAGGAACATAGGTTTTCTGGTGTCAAGAGATAAGGAAAGATGCCTCTTTGTTTATACATCAGGAAGCAGACAAACCATGTGGTGGAAAAAATAGGATTGTGTGTGTGTGTGTGTGTGTGTGTGTGTGTGTGTTGTTTGAGAATCTGGTGTAAGTGTTAGAGTCTTTCCCAGAAAAAATTACACACATAAAAATAATATATCTTTTCAGGTAGGTGGTTCATGAATCCTCTGAATTTACTCATACACTTACCTGCCATGTAGGGTTTATAAAACATTGATAAATGCCTTCTTTAAATCCCTAAACTATTTATAATAATTCTGACACATTTAAGGGCTATGTGTAGGACAACCATGCCCTAGAGCAAGGTCCTCACCAAATAAATTCTGGTGCCAAAATAATGCCATGTTGGAGCCCTGAGAACTGATGGGTATACAGAAATAGGATATGATATTTTGATGAAAACCACCACACATTTATTGCATTTTGGGTAGACTGAATGGAAAGGAAATCACCCCTTTTCAACACTTAATGATTTAATATCATTTCTTTCACAAATTTCTAATACCTAAAAATTTCCATCAAATACTGAGATTCCCCCAAAGGAAATAATGAATCTGCCCGTATTCAAAAGGTCTGGCCACACCCAGTGACATTTATGGAGGTCTGGTAATGCCATGCCTAGGGTATTTTTGTCTGATGCGAGGTTCCAATCTGTCAAAGTTCTTTAACATCACACATCTGTTACTAAAGTCTTTGTTTTTCTGACACCCACATTTTACTCCAGACACAAATTGAGCTTGTGGGCAATAAAACCCTTAGTTTTTAAATGTATGAACTTCTATTAACCCAAGTCTATTGTAACTTAATGGGTTGGCTTACACAAGTAACATAAGCCAGACTTTATGTTTAATCCTATTAAATTCCATCCTAGTTTGGCTCATCCTTCCAACCAGAACAAATGCTTGGAATCTGTATTCTGTCATGTTGGCTACTCCTTCATCAGTTCACCCCTGGCTGTATTAAACATTCTTCTGATTACTTCGCATACAGATACTCAACAAAGGACAGCTCCACCTCCTGTCCTGCCAATCAGCCCATGCTTCTGAATCTCATTCATCCCCCAAATGGTAAATGTCTATCTCAAATTAAGAAAGCAATATCCGCCACATCAAAGCTCCTAATCTTATATAACTGCAAACTGGTGCCGAGGAGAGTTAGCCTATCAAGTGTACATCTACTGAGGGCCATATCCTTGACCTGTTCAAATGACATTTTGGCTCGAAAGACCAGTCCAAAATTCAGGGCTCTAAGAGCTTTTTCTACCTTCCCCAGCTTCTTCAACAGGAAAAGTACAATGTCTACATTCGTGTGTAGCATCCAATACTCTCCTTTAATGACTCGTTCTTTTTTTTTTAAAGTTATAATTTGGACCAGTCACAGTGATGTAGCATTAAGTCATGCTCCAAGATGCTGAGGCCATATGGGAGAGTCTTAGGTTCTATTCCAAGTTCCCCTGTGCACACTAGGTACATGGATATGCCTGTGTTCCTGGCTGGCTGAGGCTGAGAGTTGGATTGCATCGCAGTATGATGACCCTCTTTGGGAGGTGTTTTCTTTTTCTATCTCCCTTCCTATCTTGCTTTCCTCCTCTCTCATGGAAAAAAATAAATTAACGGGAAACTTTATAATTCTGACAGTTGCTATATAAGGGTAACACAATCATCCCATAGTTTCTATTTCCTTTTCCTTTACCCTTCTGGCCTCCAAGCCTTCCTACAAAATTTTGCTAACTGTCAATACCTGTTGACATGTAGATTCTGTCCAGAAGATATTTAAGTTAGATACTAAATAACCAACTAAAATGAAGATGAGTTAAATGTTCATGTCTGGCTTCATCAATTTATAGTAAAAGATACTGCCATGTTATTGACTTTCTAAACAAATTGCTTTGGAGTTTGTTTTAGATTTTTGCTATAGGGTGTGTGCACTCGCCAGAAAGACAGAGAGAGATAGACAGACAGAAAGCGAGAAATCACCCCCCAGGGAGCCAGCAGGTGGCACGGTGGTTGAGGCGCTGGACTCGCACATGGCCGGCCACCGTTTGGGTCCCAGACCTGATGGCTTGCTTTCTTGCTTTCCCTATTTCTCTCTCACTCTCTGGTCAAATTAAAAAGATAAAAAGAATAAATTAAAATGAATAAATTATTTAAAAGGAAAAAACAAAAGAAAAAAGCTCCCAAAAGGAATGGCCATGTTATAACCCCTTCTCTTCCATTCTCCTACCAGGATTTTGGGCACACACACACACACACACACACACACACACACACACACACTATGTGATTTTCAAGCTGGTGAGTCTGGGATTGAAACTGCAGTCAACCATGTGGCAATCCTGTGCCTTAACCACCACATCACCTGCTGGCTCTGGAGTACATTCTTAGGCTGGTATAATCCTCCTCACAAATTTTGCTTCTTACTGTATCTGTTAGTTTTATTTTTTAACCTTATGTCCCAATATTTGTGTCTTATAGCTGAGCTTCAGTTTGTGATCTTATTTACTTGCTTTGTGCTCATAATATTTTTCCCTTCTCATTTTTTTCCTGTGATTATAAAATATTAAGTGCTTATCATAGAAAACATTGAAAAGTATTAAAATTTTTAATTGCTTATATTCTTCACCAGTTAGCAGTAGCCACTGCAAGGACTGTAAATGTTTTGGAGTATTTCAGTCAACAAATATTAACAACCATTCTGTAGTTGAGACTATGCTTGAGTGGTTCTGGGTTATGTCTTTTCTTCTCCTTAAATTCACCATGTATGGTTTTTGTTTTGTTTTGTTTAACCAGGTATGATCTAATATCACCTTCATTCTTTCACTATGTTGCCTAAATTTCCTATTTGTTGTGTCAAAAACTCTACTGCCATCTTTGGTTTTGGCTATCCTGCACACTAGTTCCAATTTTCTCACCTTGTCAAAGCTTTGTAAGGACTTTATTTTCTTAGTTTCCTCTGTTTAGTCAGCTTGATGCCTCACAGGTAAAGCTACTCAATGCCCCATTCATTTGATCGATTAAGGTACACCTATCACTCTGCATCTTCTTTGATGACCGCTAAGCTGAAAACATCAAGCTTTTAAATACCACCTCGTCATTCATTTAAACTCCAGATACCGCCCTCTCCACTGAAGATCCTTTAACTAGAAGACAGACGTGGAGTAGATTCCACATGGCTCCATGCTGTCTACACTTTCTTAATACTGTTGTGAGTTTCCTCCATGCCCTTGTATCTGCCTATGTCAGCATTGCTTATTTCAGATTGTAAGCAAGCAGAGGCCAGGAGCTACTGTCCAATTTAATTTATATAACATTTGGCAATATCTTTGGCTGTCAGGGCCTAAGCCATGTTCCTGATGCCATGAATTTTGTTTTGCCAATTGGCATAGAAAAAAACACAAGCAGAAAGAGAAATAAGAGACTTTGAGATATGTTGTCAGGTTTCTATAAGAACAAATGTATTGGAAATCGAATCAAGCTTTTAGCTTTTCAAACAAAATCAAGATCAAGCTTTTAGCTTTTCAAACAAAGATACATTATTGTTGGGGATACAAAATAAAAACTTAGGAGAAATTAGTCAATAGTTTTGTACTGGAATATGAGATGGAGAAAGAGGAAGACAGAGATTAGCATATCTTATGCTATGTGGCTCCAATATGATCAGAAAGCCACAGAATGCATGACTGGAAATTAGAAATGCCCATGAACTATAAGAAAGATCGGGACACATGAAGAATCCTCTGGATCTGTCCAAGAAGGAATATTCCAGTATCAGAGCCTTCCCTTCCTTTTCTGAAATCATGAGGGTAAATCACCTACCCCATCTTCCCTAGGAAGAGGAGTCATGCACTTCAAGAGATGTTGCATAACAATTTACATGGCAGAGAAGAAAAAATAGCTTGATACAAAAATAAACAAGAGCTAGCTCCACAGTGCAACAGTTAAACGCTGTGCAGAGAAAGTGGGATCCCACATGGCTGACGAGAGTTTGAGCCTTGGTCCCACTGGCTTGAAAAACATCCTAAGCAAATGTCCCCACAACCTTGATGGGATGGAGAATTGAAGGAAAAAGGATTGTAGCATGAGAAAGCCCAGTGTGTGGGGGAGTGCTTTCTCTCTTATCTTCTCTTTTACGTGTACACATGCCATCTGGCATTAAAACAAATGCAAAAGAACATGAATGAGGAAACGGGAGAACTGCACCATGTAGCACTAAAAGGAAATGACAGAGAATATGTTGCACTTTTCCTTCCAGGCATCAGGCAATAAGGTCCAATGATTCACACAAACTAGAAAAATGTTAGGATATGTCAGAAGTCTCAGATTTCTGACTGATCACCTAGGGAAAATGAAGAAATGGAAAAGTCGACAAAGAAGAACTTAAAGGTCAACTACCATCCCTGTTCCACAAATGCAGGACAGCCTTGCTAGCACGTTAAGACCTTGAACAATGCAAATTTCCTTCTACCAAGAAGGGAAGAAACACTTGGTGCAATCATCCCCTGTGTTTTTGCACAGCCATGTGAGGAGCACCGAGAGCAGAAGAAATCAAGCTCTGAACCTTTCTCACCTGTCACATATACCAAAGTCACCTTCTCTAGGGGGTTGGGGGGACTGGAGCTTTAGGAATAAACAAGGCAACAGCTGAAGGTCCTGTGCAAAACATGCACTACAATACAAACTAAGGGACAAGTGTGGTGACCAGGAAGCTGTTTCCCTGCTTCTCCCGGCACCTGCTCAGTTGCCTCCCTGGAGCAAATCATTCTCTATTGCAGGAGGTAGCTCTTCCTTCTTTTTTGCACGCAAGGCATGAAAGCCCAATTCCCAAGGAAAGCTAACTTAGCAAAAGGTTGGAGAAAAAGGCACAAGTTTATTAAATTTCCCTGACCCCCTTTTCCTCACTACTTCCTTTAGGTCTTAGGCACAAAGGCAGATGCCAATTTGTCAGGCTGCCTTAGGCAACACCTGACCTGTTGCTCCTGCACAATGAAAAGGGAAGCAGGATGTTAAAAAGGCTTTTAAAGTTTGAAGGGTGAAAATGTTTCTCTCCCAGATTCCTTGATAAATCCTTCACCTTGTGGTGAACACCTATTCTCCAATCCTACATCAAAACACAAACCTGTTTGACTTGAATTCTCTGCCTGATGTATAATTTTTACCAAGTGATCAGCCATTCTGAATAGGCAACTTCATAATAAAGGGAAACATTCCATGCTGCCCTAGTGCCTGCGTCAGCAACACAAAAATAATTACTTTGGCCATTAAAAAATTAATAAATTACAAAGTGTGTGTGCCACTTAAAACAAATCTTTAAATGTTCCTGCCGTGTAAGAAAATTCCCTCATTTTCGTGCCGTAAGTCTCTTTTACCAGCTCTCTAGGCAGCCCTGCCCATCTACCGGCCCTGATTTTCCTTTGTGCACACAATAAAATCATTTGGGGAAAATTAATAAATAGAAAAATACAACCCTCTAGTCTCTTAACTATTCTTTAAAGTATTCTCTGCAAAGAAGGAAAGTTGTTTTTCTCTTTTAAAATAGAAGAAACACTAATAAATAGACAGGAATGAAAAAAAAAAGAATTTCATAATAAACATACACATAAATAAATTTGACTCAAAATGCACATCTAGTTTAATTATGGACACTGGCTCCGTTCCAGGTCGGTACCACTCGAAAGTCTCTTTATCATCCTTCTATTTAAAATCTAGAAAAGCTTCTTTAAGGGGAGGTCTCACTTAACTTCAAGTTAATAGTCCACAATTGACACAGGCCAATTAGACAGGCTTAAAGATGCTGGCAGCAGTATCATCACAACTAAAAAATCATTTATTTTGCTTTTCATACCTTTTTGATGTGAGCATTGTGTTGAAAGCCCAAGGGAGCTTTAACCAATTCTTACATTGCTGGAATCATCCATTCAAGTTTACCCTGGCAGCTCTGCCTGGCATGAAATCATCAAAAGATGCAACACAACAGGACTTCTCCACCCCCCCTCTTTCTCTCGTTCTCTCTTACACACACACACACATTTCCCTATCTCCAACTCATTTTTTCCTTCCTTTAAAGCTCTTCATCTTGGATGGTATCACACCTGTCCAATCAATCCAAAGAGGAAAAAACTCAAACCCAAACATGAAGGATGGTGCTGATAAAGAAGTCAGGGCCAGGGCAGGTCTTTTTGCATGCTAATTCCTGCTTATTGTAGCTGTACCTGCAAACACAGCTCTAAACAGACTATTTCGAATAGGGAAAGGTAATTACACTCACAAAGGCACCTCTGTGTCGCCCAGCACCAGGAGCCAGCAGGTCTGGGAGACGGAGGCTTAACAGAGACTCCAGCAGTGAATGCACATTGTCTAGCATGGGGGGAAATGCCAGACCGGGGGACCCCGCAGCATTCAAGACAACAGAGGTGCACCTTGTCTAGGAAGGTTATTTAATGCTTCTGGCACCTGTTGTCAGGGCCACCCCTCTTTTCCTACCTTACAGGTTTAGAATTTATTTGGCATGTATAATTGTATATTTTGATCCTGGAGCTACAAACAATGAGCCGCATGTCATGTCTTGATCCCTCAGCGTTCCTCTTGGTTTCCCCCAAGCAAGTTAACCCTTCGATACACAGTCTGGCTGCAGCTCTCCTGGCCAGTCAGGTAATGGCTGGATGCCACCATAACCTGGGATAGAAACAGTGTGAGTTTCAGCATTTTGCTGAGAAACAGGTGCCGAGACTTGTTATGTGACTGTGCCAGTGGCATTAAAATGAAATAAACCAGTCAGTGATGGACTTGATGTGAGTGAACACTGAACTTACTTGGATTTGAAATAAGATAAGAATAGGTACTACTGGTTGTTTTAGTTGAGGGACTTTCAGGGCACGGTTTCTGTTTGATTTCATTGCAACGCAAATAAAATAATCTTGGGCACTCTAGGATTTCTGCAGAAAATGCCACATGTGGCAATTCTGGTTCTCTACTACTCTATGCATGTTGTTTTGCCATCAGTGCTGCTCATTATTTAGATGGATTGGAAACCCTGTAAGTGGCACAAGGTTTTATCACATGCGGTTTTAGTCTGCATGCTGCAGTCTTGTCATCTTTGCAAGGCTAATCAGTAAAACCTATCCTACCTTTTTGGTTTTTCATTACTTTTCTTGTCTTCTTCCCACACCTGCCCTCTCCCCACCATTACCTCGTTTGAAAACTGCAAAGTATATTTCTACCCCATGCGTTTATTCTGGAGATTGTAATATGCATGCCTACCTTATTGTAGTTTTTGTTATCTTTATCTTCCTCCTGTATAATAGTATATTATACTTTAAACTACTTAAATGCAACCCTCACTTTATCATTACAAATTTTAACTCCAGCTTTAAAAAATTAAGCACATATAGTTACCATTTTAAACTCACACACTCACATGTGCATTTTGCATGGGGGCACTTTAAGAAGTTCATGAAAAAATGGAATTAAAGTATGAGTTTATTTTGGTGTAAAAATTTTGGAATGCCATGCATAGTTGTTTTTTGTTTTTCTCTTTTTCTTAAGAGGTTTTTAGCCTTAGGGTATGTGCTTTCACTGAGGAGAGAGAGACACACACAGAGACAGTGAGACACAAATTGAGAAATCACTTCCCAGAGGGATGGCCGTGCCATAATACCTTCTCCTCTACTCTTTTCCAGGGATCTTTGGCACACATGCGCACATGCCTGGCATATTTCAAGCCATCGGCCTGGGACTCAGACTGTAGTTGGCCATGTGGGAGCCCAGCAATGTAACTGCTATACTATCTGCTGGCCCCAACTATGCATAGTTTTTTATAACACACATTTCTATAAACTTTTTGAAAACACCTCATGCATATGTATGTGTAGTTGTTTTGTGTTGTTTCGTTTTTAGGTTTTTGCCACAGTGCACATGTGCTCACTGAAGAGAGAGAGAGAGAGAGACAGAGGCAGAGACAGAGAGAGGGAAAGTGTAGAAATCACCCTTCAGGGAGGATGGTCATGCCGCAATCCCTTCTCCATTCTTTTCCTGGGATTTTGGGCATGCATACATGTGTACTTGGCATGATTTTCAAGTTGCCAGGCCTGGGATTCAGACCATGGTTGGCCATGGGGGAGTCCAGTTCCTTAACTATCACACCTGATGGTCCATTTTTTTTTTAAATATAAATTAGCACAATATAATTTGAACTAAATATTCACCACTTTCTTTGCTTTTCATTCCTGGTGGACCTCCACCTGCAATCACTTCCCTTCCATCTAAAGTATACTCTTGAATTTCCTTTATTAAGATTCTGCTGGTGATATATTTTCCGAGTTTTGTTAGTTTTTAAAAAAATGCATTTATTTTACCCTTGTTTCTGAAACATGTTTTCACAGAGTATGTAACTGAAAGTGTTTTTCCTCCTCACATTGAAGATATCTGGCTTCCACTATTCCTGTTTTTCAGTTGCTTGTCAGTTCGACAGTTGTCTGTTGCCTCTTTGAAGGCAATGTGCTTTCCTCTTGGGTCATTTCAGGGCTCTGTTTAGTTTTTATGTTCAGCAGTTTTACTCTGATGTGTTTAGTTCTGAGGTTTTATTTATCACTCTTGCAATTTGTTGTATTTCTTGGTCTACAGATTAATAGCTTTCATTAGTTCTGGAAAATCTTCAGCCATCATTTCTCCCTTATTTTTGATATTTTTGTTAATGCTTATTTATTTTATTGATGATTGAGAATACATGCATTAGAGAGACCCCTGCATCATGCCACAATCCCCTTTTTTTACTACTCAGGTTCATAAGATCTTGAATGCCTTTGTGCATGCCTGGCATGTTTTTAGGCCAACCCAGGGATCCAGACCTCTGGTTGGCCATGCGTGAAGAGCACTGCAGTTCAGTTCACTACCAACTGTACCATCGGGCCGGGCCCAGGTTTTCTATTATATCTACTAGCTCATCTCACACTTTCCTTTATGTCTCAATCTCTGTCTCTTGGAAATACATTCTGAATAATATTTTATCTCCTAATTTACTAGTTTTCTCTTTATCTGTGTTTAATCTGTTAAATCTATTTGTTAAATGTAATATTTTGATTATTATAAATATGCTCATCTTTCTTAATTTTTAAAACAAAAACATTTATTTTATTTTAGATCATTTAAACAATTTTTAATTTCGTAGGTTTAAAATATTCCCTGTTGATTTTGCTTTTCTTTTTTTAAAATTTTGCTATAGGGTGCATGTGCTTGCGGGGGTGGTGGAAGAGGCAGAGAGAAAGCATCCTCTGTGGGTGTGTCCTGCCAAAATCCCTTCTCCATTCCCCTTTGGGGGTTCTGGGAATGCATGCGTGTGTACTTGGTGTGTTTTTCAAGCCACCAGGTCTGGGACTCAAACAATGCAGTTAGCCATGTGGGATCCAGCTGCCTTAACTATCATGCCACCAGTTGGTGCACTCTCTCTTCTTAAAGTACCTATTTCCTTGGGTGTCTTGAGATTTTTGATTGTGAGCTGTTAATTTTCCTTCAAATGTCATCTATGAACATTTTTTGAGGTCTGGGTTGAAAGTAGGTTTCTCTAGAGAGGAACAATGTTTGCTTCTGTCCGGTACCTAGAAGCACTATCAATTCAAGACTAAGATAAATTCCCAGCTTCAGTTTCTCACAACATCAAAAAAATAAAAATAGGGGCCAGCAGGTGTCATAGTGGTTAAAAACTATCTTATTTCACTTAGTACAATGTCTTCTAGGTTCATCCAGGCTGTCACAAATGGCAGGATTTTCCTTTCCTTTTTTTTTTTAAGACTGACTAATATTCCAATTTGTGATTATATTACATTTTCTTTATTCATATGTTGGTAGACATTTGAGTTGTTTCCATATCTTTTCTACTGTAAATAATGTTACAGTAAGAATGATATCTTTTTTTTTTTTTGGAGAGGTTTTTGCTATAGGGCACGTGTGCTTGCCAGACAGACAGAGAGAGACAGAGAGACAGAAAGCAAGAAATCACCCCCCAGGGAGGATGGCCATGCCACAATCCCTTCTCCTCCATTCTCCTCTCGGGATCTTGGGCATGCACGCACAGGTGCCTGGCGTGAGTTTAAGCCACTGGGTCCGGGACTTGACCCACGGTCATCTACATGGGAGTCCAGCGACATAGCCATTATGCTAACTGCTGGTCCCATATCTTTTTGAAATCCTGATTTCAAGTTTTTTGAATGTATACTCAGAGTGGGTCTGCTAGATCATATGGTAATTCTATTTTTAACTTTTTGAGAAAACTCCATATGGTTTTCCATAGTAACTACCATTTTACATATCTATCTTCAGTGCATAAGGATTCCAATTTCTCCACAACCTCTCCAACATCTTCTGTGTTTTTAATTTTATTTTGTTATTCATGACAGCACATAAACACTAGAGAGAGAGAGAGAGAGAGAGACAAAGAGGCGCCTTTGATAAGGTCTCATCACACTACAATTACCTTCTTATTAATCTTCTAGCTCTTCACACATACCTAATGTGCTTTCAAGGCTACCTGGTGATCCAAACCCATGCTCGGTCATATGACTTCCAGCACTGCAGTTTAATTTTCTAACTACTATGCCATTATGCTAGGTCTTGATTTTTGACAATGGCTATCCTAACAAGTGCAAAGTGATGTGTCACTGTGGTTTTGATTTGCATTTCCCTGATGATTAGTGATTCTGAGCATCTTTCTGCCATCTGTGTGTCTTCTTTGGCAAAATGTCTACTAAATCTACCCTAGTTCCCAAAGAAAGACAGAGGCAGAGAAAAAGGGAAAGTGAAAAGTCCCCCTCTCCATGGGGTATGGCCACATCACAATATCTCATCCTCCAGTCTCCTTTTAGGATTTTTGGACGCACATACACTTGTGCCAGATGTGTTTTTCAAGCTGCTAGGTCTGGGACTTGAACCACAGATTTGGTCATGTGGGAGCAGTCCCTAAACAACCAAACCATCTGCTGATTTCAAGTTTATTTTTGAAATAAGATTTTTTTCTTTTGCTATTGAGTGGTAGAAGTTCCTTAGATGTTTTGGATATTTGTCCTGATCAAATATAAGGTTTGAAACGTTTTTTTGCCATTTCATAGACTGTAGCACAAAATTATTAAATGAACATAAGTAGATACCATCTGGAATATCAGCATGGCTCTACTCTTTGGTGATGTGGCTCTCTGATTAGCATATGTAGTTTTTAGTGTGGTTAATATAAGAATTAAGAAAATAGGGAACCAGCAGTTAGCGTAATGGCTATGTCACCTGACTCCCACGTAGTTGACCGCCGTTTGCGTCCCGGACCCGGTGGCTTAAAACTCACGCCAGGTGCGTGTGCGTGCGTGCCCAAGATCCCGAGAGGAGAATGGAGGAGAAGGGATTGCGGCGTGGCCATCCCCCCTGAGGGGGTGATTTCTTGCTTTCTGTCTCTATGTTTCTCTCTGTCTGGCGAGCACACGCTCCCTATAGCGAAAACCTCTCAAAAAAAAAAAAAAAAAAAAAAGACTCCATTTAAGAAAATAGAAGAGTTCTCTTATACCACACTGGATAAAATAATTTTAATTTCTGTAATTTAAATTTGATACAAGATCTTATATAGCATGTTCTTACTCTGAAAAACAAAACAAAGCAAAATGGAGTCATTTTCCTATAATATCTAATATTTTATAATAGCAGTGGTTACTAATAGCAATTAGGAAACACATTCATGTAACCACGTTGGCCAAAACTATCACTCATTCATGTAGTTTTTCGTCATGTCCATTCTTGTCACCCCATTATCCTAGCATATCCACTGCCAAACATACCAACTACTTAATATCTATGTTTAGCCTATAGCCAGTTTTTAAATTTTTCTGAAAATCTTAATTATAAGCATGTGTTCGCTCTTATCTCTTTGACATATCTTTGCATGACAGGTCAGGTTCCAAAGAGAAATTGGATTGTGTTTGAAACCTAGTCTTATCACTTACTTATAAGGCAATAATCTTGGACAAATTACCTACACGCATCAAAGTTGCCTTTCCCTAGCTGTAAATTGGAGTTTAAAAAGAAGCAGTATCTGCCCCATAGGAGGAGGATTAAATGATGTAAATATATACAGTTTTCAGCATGGGGTCCAGCAGCATAAGCACTCAATAAACATTAGCTCAAATGAGCTTATGATTACACACATATAATTCTAAGCCTGGACCTTATCTCTTCTTATAACTTCTGAAAGTCCCAACACAATATTTAGTCTTGCTATTTTCAAATGCTTCAAATTCTTCCATCTCCAGTGACTCTTTGTCCTTTCTGTCTATAGAATGGTATGGTCCTCCTAATAAAATTAAACAAATAATAATCTCTCAATCTCTTTTCTCTCTCTCTGGAACATCATCTTTTGACTTCATTCTTCCTTCTTGTTGCTGTATTCTTTCTCTTTGTTTTCTTCCACGGTGGTTTGTTTCTGTTTATATTTCCTCATATAAGTTCTGATTTCCACCATTCTACTTAAAATGATTTCTAAAACATATCCACTGACTTCCATCTTTAAGTCTGAACACCTTTCTTGCCATTATTTCCCTTGGTTTCTGCAGCATTGGATACCACTCACCTCCTCTCCTTCCATCATTCCCTACTAGTTTCTACAACATTGTACATTCTAGTTCTCCACCTGTATTTCTTTCTGCCACCAAAATGTCTGTGGCCTCTAAATTCTATCATTGGTTTCCCATCAGATTGGAGATCTTATCTACTCTTTGTTTCATGCATGCCAATGACCCTCAAAGAGCATCTACAGTCCCCATCTCTAAAACTAAAGAGCTCTAGTTTTACATTCAACATGGCAGAGTGAAAAACAACACTGGGCAGGGACTTAAAAATCAGAGTCTCAGTCTTATCCCCGTCCCTGTCTACCTAGGTCTCCTGGTTAAATTTCTTAAGATTTCTGGGAGTCTATTTCTTAATTTAAAAGACAATAAAGGAGGGGCTGACAGATGGCATGGTGGTTAAGGGTGCTGGACTCCTGCATGGCCAACCATGGTTTGAGTCCTGGGTGTGTTGGCTTGTTTGCTCACTTTCTCTCTCTCACTCTGTCCCTCTCTGGTCAAATTAAAATAAATAAATATATAAATAAAGATAAATAAAATAATTATTTTGAAAAGATAATATAGGAGGGAAGATCTTTTAAAGTTTTCTCATAGCTTCTCAAATATTCTGAAATTCCAACATTCATATTATCACCATCCACCCAGGCACTAACACCAGAAATATAGGACTGATCTTTTCATCTTCCTTTACTTTCCGCCTTTCATCACTTTCCAAGACTTTGTGACACTCTCAAGTAACTTCAAATATTGGGTCATTAGGAAAGTCATGACGCATTTTTGATAGAAAAAGGTAGGAAAATGCATCTTGACTTTCCCAATGACCTAATGTATCTCCTTTAATATACCCACTGCCACTGCCCTCCTGTAGGTCAATATTACTCCATAGCCTCTAGCCTTTGTCTTCCTACATTCTTTTTACTAACTTTTTAAATTATTTGATTTTTTTTTTGGAACATAGATTGTATTTTGCTTTTTAGAACTAAAAAAAGAAAAGCCGAAACCAATATAACTTTGAGGCAATAAACAAAAATATATTGAGAAGGGGCCTGCAGGTGGTGTGGTGAGCAGCCCCTTGAACTACCAAACCATCTGCTGGCTGGACTCCCAAGTGGCCAACCTTACTTGGAGGACCATGGTTTAAGCCTCAGACCTGGTGGCTTGCTTTCCATTTCTTTCTTTGTCTCTCTCTGGTCAAATTAAAACAAAAATAAATAATAATAACAAATAAAGTTTAATAAATTTAAAAAAAGAATATAATGAGAGATCATTTCTGCCTACTAAATCTATAGATAACAGCTCCGAGATTACTTTATACACATGCTATGGATGAACACATGTACACAACATTTATGTATAAGAACAAAAAGTATATTTTAGTGCTCTGTCAAATACAGTGGGACAAAACAAATGCCTTTGATTAGAACACGACAGATAGAGCCCTAAATGTCCTCCCATGCCACAGCCAATGTTTAATCTGTGATTGCAGAATTAGAAAATTCTTTTCAATACCACGTCATAGATCCTTGCTGTCACTGTTTCCCTGATCATTTTTTGTCCTCAGAAAGAGACATGAACTATTCCAGTGCTTCCTAATGTTGAGTCTTCTGACTTTATTAGCTGTGCTGCCATTTAATGTTAGATGACAAGTTTCATTCCTCTTCTAAAGTATAATCTGTCCCCTTCTTACATCTCTGATGGCCCCTATGTTAAAGGTAATGTTCAAAAGAGGATGTATATAATTGTCTTTCCTGTGGCAAACTTTAACTTATTTTATGCTCCAGGATCTATGCAATAAAGCAAAAGTAATCCAGGGAAAGGGAAATGCATACTCATGTATTCTTAAGAAAAGTAGTCCATATCACAGACTTTTTTTCCCCTCTAACTACATTCATATTCAAATAGTCCTTGAAAGCCAAGTAATTATTCAGCATTTATTTCAATCACTTACTTCTCTGTGTTATAACCAAATCTAGCTAAATGTTTGTTTACATAGTTCACTATATCTGTCTAAACTATTTCTAACTTCAAGAATGCCAAATGTTTACCAAATCTACTTTTTTTCAGTTGCAAATAAAGTCTAAAATAAGTATTCTAATTGCCTTTTATTGGGAAGTCACAGAATAGCCCGGTATTTTGCAAGTCAATGGAGGGGAAAACAGAAAGCTGGGTTAAGTCCAATTCAGGTAGGGTGAAGCTCAGCAGGCCTACACACACAGACAGAGCCCCCTAGCCACTCCTCCAGGGCCCAGCATTGTAATGTTAACAACATTAAACAAAAGGATCCTGGGAAAGAAAAGGAAGATTACCTGTCCAACTAAAACTAGGACGGTAGTTCTTTTTTTAAAAACCCTACCAGGAGGGACACCTGCCAGGTTTATACCTATGAGGTCACTCTGGACGTTTGCATTTTTCCATCCAATCAAGATAAGAAATAGAGAAAATCTTTATTACTAAAAAATGCTATCCTGCAACAACACATGAAACTATACTGCAATGTTAAAGCTGCAATGCTCCCTAAAAGGATGGATCTGAACCTGCTCAAATGATTCCTGACCATGGAAAGATGAGTAGGCTGAGAGAGGAGGGTAGGCCTGGAGCTGAGAGGTTCACAGGAATTAAAGCCCCAGGCTGGAAGTAGGGATAAGACAAATGAAGATCAGCCAAGCGGTAATATAAGATCCAATCTGTGTAAAAGAAATGCATGCCAGGAAGGGTCACTACAAAATGAAGTTGGGACTCCCAGGTTTCCATGAATTTAGCTGATACCAATGGCCCCCAGGAAGATAGAGACTGTCAATGAAATCAAGTGTCTCGAAATTCAAAGCCCTAGCGACTTCACTTGGTAATTATCAGCACACCAAAAACAGCACCAAGCCCTGTGGAATGCCTCTGAACTAGATTAAACCACCAGACTACTAATTATGCAAACTTCGTATGAGAAAGTCCTCTTGCTCAAACTTGAGCAATCCTGCTCATTTCAGGAAAGCAATTTTAGCACCAAGGTGGAAACAAGAAACTTTTGAGCCTCAGTTTCAGCTCACATACCTTGGTTGGCAGCCTTCATACAACTAACTACAAAATCAGGATACTGGTTACTTCCAAGGAGTGTTAAAGGGATTAAGATTATGAAATAATGTGCAGATGAAAAGGACTAAGTCCCAGTCATGTATCATTTGCAGGTAGCGTAACAATCTCTGTTTCTGTATCAGCAAACACATTTTTACTATTTTATCCAGCTAGACATTTCAATAACAGTCATTGCCATAGTACCTAAGTGCTTTTTACCAGACAACCCACTGAAAGACTGCTTGGCATCTTGTCAAAATGACATGCTGCTACATCGTGTGTCGCCTGTAAGAACCTAAAAATTTAGGAAAGATGATTTCTCTTCAAATTTATCAATGCTATGCTCATGACAATATTGTTTGTATCTTGCAGCTGGGTAATAAATTGGGAAATGAAATAGCTAGAGAACACTGTGTTTCTCTAGCTATATTCACAGACTGAGCATCTTAAGTTTTGAGCTTCTTTAAAATGTCAGCATGGGGCCAGCTAGTGGCATCAAGTTTAAGGCAGCTGGAGCCCACATGGTGTGATCTGAGTCCCAGACCCAACAGCTTGGGAGATGGCAGGTGTGTGTGTGTGTGTGTGTGTGTGTGTGTGTGTGTGTGTGTGTATGGGTGTCCAAAATCCCAAGAGGAGAATGGAGAAGAAGGGACTGCAGCCTGTAATCTCTGATGAGTGCATATAGCCTCTTGCATGTTATATATATATATATATAATGATAGCATGTCTATTTCTACATACAATATATGCCTCAACTTAAGGCAAGTTCCCCTTCTCCCTTAAATTAAGTTCAGAAAAGAGGATGTCACTTTTTATTTGACTCTCACAGTACCCGATTGTGCGGTATCCTTATCACTTGACCTTGAGGTGTACAGAGTACCATTTGAGAGAGTCAGATTCACCTAAAACAATCTCAGCTCTTTCTAATGCTGGATGCTTACCAAGGTCACTTGCAGAACAGAGGCTAAAAAGGAAAGAGTAAAAATGTATTTGTAGGAGCTCACGAATGTTGTGCTGAATGTCAGAACAGTCATCTGAAGTTCACTCTAAAAAGCAATATGATAAGTTGTGACATTATGGGGACCATTATATCCATTCTGGATGGGGAATAGGAAAAAATGAATTGACTGTCTAATGTTATGTGTCTATGGGATAAAATTTCTAGGTATAACATCGTATAGAGATCAAAAGTGCTTCATCTTGCACCGCTGGGGATAAAAATAAAGATAATGTACTCTGCAAAACCATGTTAACAGATGGATGAAAAAATGGATTAGGTGGTGCTGAAAATGTTGATTTAAAAGCCTTGTGGAATGCCTCTGAACTACATAATATTCATACTTTGAGTAAAACCGTCAAATTGTTAAACTCACATAAATATAAATAATTAAAAAAAATTCATTCATATAAATAATTTCAATAAAATATTCCTAGATATGTGCATGAAAACAAATCAACATTATTTTATACAACATGATTTTACATGTTTTTGTAAATAAATAAAAATATTTTCAGCAGACATTTGACTTTCCTCCCTAGCACCCTTAAGCTTTACTTATTCAAGATGACATTAAACATTTTTTTTTAAATCTTGTCATTGAAAAATTATGAATACCTTATGTTGGATAAAGCCTGATAGCTGTGCATATATGAGGATAATTCTAGTATATACCATTACATCCTTCTGGTTGGGGTATAAATAACAAATTTCAAGAATTCTCAAAAGTTTGGTCTAGTAATCATTCTGAAAAACTACTTTCTAAATAAAATATGGTCAAGATTTATAATAATTAAGACAAGGCATGGGACTAGCAGTTGGTGTAATGGCTATGTCACTGGACTCCCATGTAGCTGACCATGGTTCGAGTCCCAGACCCGGTGGCTTAAACTCACACCGGGCATGTGTGCATGCGTGCCCAAGATCCTGAGAGGAGAATGAAGAAGAAGGGATTGTGGTGTGGCCATCCCCCCGGGGGGGACGATTTCTCGCTCTTTTCCTCTCGGTCTTTCTGGTGAGCACATGTGCCCTACAGCAAAAACCTCTCCAAAAAAGAAAAAATAAAAAAAGAAAAGGCAAATATATATACTATATGTACACCCACACACATACACACACACACACACAGTGTGTGTGTGTGTATAAAGCACTTGGATAGAGCTGGAATATACAGGATCAGAAGGTAAATTCCTGGTATGAGCTTCTCCTTAAACTAAGCTAAATGTATCTTCTGGAAGATGGCACTCTATGATCTCTGCATCTACCTTTCATGAGAATGATGTTTTGTATCAATAACAATCCCCAAAAAGCTCCAGTCAGTGTTGCTGCGAAGAGTTGCGCTGAACAAGTCTAGGCGTGCTATTCGTCTCTCAGTCAGCCTGCATCGTGCATTTATAAGGCCAGCCTCTTGGGAGCTGGAAGGCAGAGGCACCTCTGAATTGGCATGAAGGTGCCTTGTGAGCTCCAGTGAAATGTCTTCTCCGAGTGTAGAAAGAGAAGGGATCAATTTCATGATGACAAACAATGACTACTTTAGGAGATGCAAAAGTAATCAAATAAATAACTAAAAGAATTACCTTGTAGATTCCAAAGAACCCCAGGTCTCGAAGGACAGACAGTGCGCTGACTCGGGGACCAGTGGTGATTTCTCCCGCTACCTGCAAACGGATCTTCACGATTTCTAAGGGATTTGTGAAAATCACCTGGGAGCCTCCTGCCTAGAGAGAAAAAGAAAGGATTTAGGATCAATGAAGGAAAATAGTAAGGAGGGTCAAAAAGGGATGAATGTTTATCCTCAATAAAGCTCAGAATATTCTGTCCTCAGGAGATGGTAGTTTCAGTTCTTGTCCCATCAGTGAAAATGGTTGGTGATTATGAGTTTGAATCAAAACACAGTTACTGCCTAGGAAGCCTTGGAAAGAGGCCCTACCTCCTTAATGTGCAGGCTGAAAGAGGGCAAAGGCCACAGAGAACTTCTGCTGGCCTCACCAGAGTCCTCACACTAAAATGACAAAGATTCCTTGAAGCAAAAACGACTGTCACCACAGTGCTCCAAGTCAAGGGCACAGAGGCAGCAATAAAATGAAAAGCAATTAATATCCAAATAAAGAGACATGGAACTGCCTCTCAAAATAGGAGGGGGCAAAAAGGACAAAGGTTCTTGAATGATGGATTTCACTCTGGCAATGATTCAAAAATTGCCAGAGAACATGTAAACTTAGATGAAAGAAAGCTATTTTCTTCTTCTCTTAAAAAATCAGGTCAATCAGCACATACCATTTTATGGAGTTATATATTCTTATCATTTTATTTATGTATTACTTCTGTATAGAATTGCTTTTTTTTTCATATAAATGGTATGTCAGAGTAGTAAAAATAGGCATTAAATCAATTATGGCCCCAACTTTGAACAATGTGTGTTATTTCATTCCAGCAATGGCTGGGTGCCACAACTCCAAGATCATCAGTGAAATCTTTAAAGTGCACTAGAAGGGAAATTTTAAGCTAGCAATTTTGAAGTTAAGCCTATATTAATTATGAGCAATTACATTCTTTCTTACTGCACTTCTACTTGTTATTCCTTGTCACAAATATACTAAATGTTTATATCATCCAAACTAAAGTTAACGCAGAGTTCAGAGCATCAGAATATCTAGTATGTAATGATTTGATCAAAGCCCGTTTGCAGATACAGTGCTTGCAATGTAGATGCTTAGTAGATGCCACATGGTAACAGGTACAGTGTGGGTCCCCTTCAGACAAGACTACTTCTTGGTAGGTTCTCTTCCCAATGACCCAGTGACCCCTGTGTGATTCCAGTGACCAAAGTACGAGTCTACCCTCACAAAATGTCCAGTTCTTATTGAAACTAGCTACAATAATCATCTTTGAAGTATTGTTTAAATATCTGGAAATAAACATGAGAAACATAAGTAATCAATGATAAGAAATGGATTAAATGAATTGGAGTATGTCTATGTACTGAGATACTACACGCAGATAGGAAAAATATTGTAGAAAAATGTTCAACATACATGGTTAAGTAAAAAGTCACATGTTTAAAATATGTGCATGTTTTCCCTTGCGGTACTCTACTACCATGTAGAAGAGAGATATCCAAGTGGTACTTTTAGGGTGGAAGAATTACAAATAGCTTCATTTTTACTTTTAAAAATTTTGCTGTAGTTTTGGGACCAGCAGTTGGTGTAATGGCTATGTCGCTGGACTCCCATGTAGTCGACCATGGTTTGAGTCCTGGACCCGATGGCTTAAACTCATGCTGGGCACATGTGCGTGTGTGCCCAAGATCCTGAGAGGAGAACGGAGAAGGGATTGCTGCGTGGTCATTCCCCCGGGGGGTGATTTCTCCCTGTCTGTCTCTGTCTTTCTGGTGAGCGCATGCACCCTATAGCAAAAACCTCTCCAAAAAAAAAACAAAAAAATTGCTGCAGTTTAAATTTTTTCTATATATTGGGTCATTGGAAAAGGCATGAAATATTTTTCTATGCAAAAACGTCACAACTTATCTGATAACCCAATAGGTCATGTGTTACCTTTTTCCCTTAGGCCGTCAGAGGGTATGTGTGCTCACCAGAGAGACAGACAAGAGAGAAAGAGAGGGAAGAAGCATCTCCCAACGGGATGTGGTCACACTGCAATCCTTTCTCCTCCATTTCTCTAACTTACTGTGACTTGGAGCATTTATGCCCAGGTGTCTGGTGTGTTTTGTAAGCCAGTGAAGCAGGTATTTGAACTTTGATGGGCAATATGGGACCCAGTTTCACTTAACCATCAGGCTAAAGGACCTGTACAATCATTTGTTATGTTAAAAACTTTTTAATTTTTTTCCCTTGCCAGAGAGCACATGCACTCACAGGGGGTAGAGAGCAAGAGAGAGAAGGAAAGGGAGGAAGTACCCCTCATGGAGGATGGCCATACCACAATCCCTTCTCTTCCAATCTCCCTCTTTTCAGGATTTTGGGCATGTATGCACACGCACCCAGTGTGTTTTGTAAGCCAACGGGTCTGGGACTTGTACCATATTTTGCCCATCATCTAGTCTCTTCCAGGTGACTCTAAGGAGGTGGGTTGAATAATTCTGATAGGAATAAAACTGGGTTGGACTCATCAAAAGGCCCAAGAAGGTAGGAAGGGGTGCACATAATGGCACAC
Source organism: Tupaia belangeri chinensis (assembly GCF_000334495.1). Taxonomy (NCBI): domain Eukaryota; kingdom Metazoa; phylum Chordata; class Mammalia; order Scandentia; family Tupaiidae; genus Tupaia; species Tupaia belangeri. The sequence goes on from NW_006160056.1 coordinate 2,500,789, forward strand.
CCAGAGGCTGGTGTGTCCTTCTGGTCCACACACAGTCATTCTGTTTCCTGCTCTACTTATAACAGCTAAGTTTTACTCATATCCTGTTGCAACCTGCAGGTACCTGGGAAGAAAGACTCCCTGCCTATCTGCAGCCTCTGAGTATTTGGGGTGGGGGGAGGGTGTACTTACATTTTCCATGTGACATGGAGAGAATGATTTCAGGTTGGGAGAAAGAAGAGATGAACTTGATCTAACCTAGTAACTGCTAAGGGCACAGTAAAGATTCTCTTTGTGCCCCTGGACTAGAGCTCTTCATATGAAAATAAGAATAGTATGAACACATTTACAAAAAAATGAGTAGAAGTTAAAAATGTGAGGACCGAATTTGTACTGAATGACTGCACATGATGGCAGAGGTAGAGTGATCTGAAGATGTGATGGTGGAAGGGGATCGTGTGGGTGCTAGCACAGTAAGGGGGGAAAGTAGTTGGTAGAGAGTGGGATGATCAGTGCGAAAAAAAAAAGATTATCAATGATAAACTTTTGTTTACAAGAGAAAAACAAATCAAAACCCTTTATTTGTATTGTCTGAAATAGTTAACAATATTGTGTATCTATTAATTCATCTGTCATCAAAGACTACTTTGCCTAAAAGAAAGGACTGACTAGTTGTAAAATGTTTACAATCTTCTGTGAGAGTGTAATTTATCATGACTTTGTATCTGTAAGTTAGTGTTCTAAATATCACTTGTAATTTTGAAAAACAGAAGTGTGAAGGCCATCTTCTTCGGGCAGAATTGCTGAGAAAAGCTAATTCCTTTGTTGAAATTAGACTGAGGGCTGATGTTTCGAAAGCTCACCGGAATAAGATGATCTTTACCAAGCTTAGCATGGCAGGTAACCAGAGGACATTGATTTTGAAGAGCAGAAGAGGAATGAAAGCATCTTCATCCAAGCACTGCCAGCAGGTTAGGGGATGGTTGGGTATCTCATGTGAAGACGGACTTCAGTCATCCTATTTGTCAAACCAACTCATTTACTAAGAAAATCTAAGAGATGGCAAATGGCAGCAACCAGCACAGTGCTCAAGACAGAGAGCAGTTTCTCCAAACACTTCGTTTCTTTTCTCCTTTTCTTAAGTTGGTGTGTCTCCTCCCTGGCTGCATGTTACAATCACTTGCAAAACCGTTTTACAATAGTGACTTCTGGACCTCACTCCAGACAATTAAGTAAGAATTTCTGCATTTGCCCTTGTTAAAAATTTTTCTTTGTGATTATTACGTAAAGGCTGAGAATCTTCCCTGGGCTACACCATCTCTGTCAATCCCTGTCAAGTTGACTTTTTTTTTTTTTAAGAATTATTTTATTTAACTTCTTAATTTGTTTATTTTGAATTTGATCAGAGAGGGACAGAGAGAGAGAGAAAGAAAGTGAGAAAGCAAGCCACCAGGTTCAGGACTCGCACCACAGTCGGCCATCTGGGAGTTGAGTGCCTTTAACCACCATGCCCCCTGCCGGCCCCAATCCCTATGAATTCTGAGAGTCAGCTTACTAGGCTTCCTTAATGCTGCAGTTTATTTATTTGTTTGTTTTTTATTGAGAGGTTTTTGCATGAGGGTGGGTGTGCTCACTGGAGAGACACAGTGAGAGGGAAAGTGAGAAGTCACCCCTCAGAGGGAGGTGGCCACACTGCAATCCCTTCTCCATTCTCCCCCTGGGATCTTGGGCATGCACACACATGTGCCCAGCATGAGTTTCAAGCCTTCGGGTCTGGAACTCGAACTGTGGTCGACCACGTGGGCGTCCAGTGACATAATTGCTACGCCATCTGTTGGTCCCAATGTTGCGGTTTTTATTCTCAGCCTTCCATGTTACTTCAGAGTAACTTTTATATTTTACCTTTGAACTCATGAAAAATTTCTTCTACATATTTCAACGGTGCCATTAATAAAGAGTGTAATGCTTAGAATTATAGAATTATTGTCTCCTAAAACATACATTTTTACTAACACCTGTAAAAGTTAATATTATATACAAAAAAAAAGAATATATATACTCAAATTCCCTGACTTTAAGCCAATTGACAGATACCATTTTTTTTTTTCTTTAAAGAAAAGTAAAGTGAGTTGTCATCACTAAGGATGATATAAGGGTCAAATCCACTTTTGAGAGCTGTAAGAAAACATGCATTAGAAAGAGCATAGTGATACCAGAAAAAAGTAATAACATACCCATAACCTCTGGCAGACTCAGAAAGAAAGAACATACACAACACTCCAATGTTGTAAAAGTGCCGAAGATGAAACGGGTTCTTTGGAGTCAAGCTAGAAGGAAATGAGACTCCAAGGCACCAAGGGAAGATGCTTATCAGCAGATGCACAAAGTCTGGGTATCACCACGACCTGATCGCTGAGTAGCACACTGCCTGCAGCTCGCCCGACTCCAGGCCCATTGTCCATTCACAGTCCCTCATCCATGTTCCTCCTTTGCCGAGATCAAAGATAGCCGCGTTGGCAGACAATGGACAGGAACACCTATTGTGCACAATGTCTTTGTGTCCCTCATCACTTGAGTGTTCTGGCTGTGTGAAGATACTGTTTTTTTTGTGTGTGTGTGCAATTTAGTCACAGATCATTTCCCTATGACTTTCTGGAGTCTGTGGCAAGGAGGACAGGGGAAGATTTTCCACACGGGCACTGGCTTGGTGTGGCACATTATACTTACAGTGGGGACACTGACTTCTCTACATGTGTCTGGTACAGTTTTTGTTACTAAAATCTTGGTTACTATCTAATATCTGGATCCAGGCAAGACGAAAACGCAAACATCTATTACAGACTCCTGCTACTCGATCATTCATTCACACACTTGCTCACCAGATTTTGTAAGTAATCATGATCAAAGTTTGTCCTAGGAACTTCAAGGACACAAGATGAGTGAAAAAAAGTATTCCTGTTCTAAAGGAGCCTGAAGTAAGGTTAGAGGTAATAAATATTCATTAAGCATCTATTATATGCTATTAGGGTGTTGTTCTGCATACATTATGTATCTTCAGTCCATTCCAGAGGTACTCTTTCCAGATTTTACAGAAGAGATCATTGAGGCACAGAAAGATTAAAGCAAGCGTTACTGTTATGGGCTGAGACAAGTTCCACCAAAAGTCATAGTTGAAGTGCTAACCCCCTCTATATTTGGAGATAGGACCTTTGAAAAAGGAATTGGGGCCAGGTAGCGGCACAGTAGGAATGCAACAGGAACCACATAATGACTTGGGTTTCTATCCCAGGACCTCCCTGAGCATGCCAGCCACACACATGCATGCCTTTGGTGCTGGCCAGTTGAGAATGGAGATGGATCTCTGTCTAAGGACCTTACTAAGAGTGCTTGTCTGTCTGTCTTTCTCTCTCTCTCATGGAAAATACAAATTAAAAAAAAAAGAGAATTAAGTTGAAAATGAAATATTTAGGGTAGACCTTAATCCAATCTAACTGATACTATTATAAGAGGAACTGGAGACTCTGATAACTAAGAACACAGAAAGACCACACGAGGACACAGGGTAAGGTGGCCATCTGCAAACCAAGAAGAGAGGCCTCAGAAAAAACTGAACCTGCCAGCACTTTGACCTTGGACTTCCAGCTTCTAAAAAGTGTGAGAAAATAGAATTCTGATGTTTAAGTCATCGAGTTTGTAATAAATGAATATAGTAACTAGCTAATGAATATAGCAACTTACTCAATGAAACATAGCTGGCAAGCAGAGGACAGTTTTCTATGGGATTCAGTAACATTATATATGTCTCATGAATACAGAAAATGGCACATGAGGAAACCAGCAGTTAGTGTAATGGCTATGTTGCTGGACTCCCATGTAGTCGACCGCGGTTCGCATCTCGGACCCAGTGGCTTAAAACTCACGCCGGGCGTGTGTATGTGCATGCCCAAGATCCCGAGAAGAGAATGGAGAAGAAGGGATTGCAGCGTGACCATCCTCCCTGGGGGGGTGATTTCTCGCTTTCTGTCTCTATGTCTCTCTCTGTCTGGAGAGCGCACGTGCCCTATAGTGAAAACCTCTCCAAAAAAAAAAAAAAAAGGCACATGAGAAAAAGTTAGGTACAAGAGGGCTTCAAACAGTTCAAAGAAAATAAAGTATGAGTTTATTTTGGTGCAAAGCCATTTTGTGAAATTCATGTATGCTTTTTCATAGCAGGCACTTTTCATGAACTTTCTAAAAACTCATTTAACATATGATAAGAGCTAAGGTCCAAACAAATCCGTATTGTGCTCAAGGAGAGTGAGATATCTCTTAGCTGGGATGTTGTGTGAAGCGGTAAGGCATGTAAGATTTAGCTGGCTGGTGACTTTAGTGTAATTTTTTTTTTTAAGTTTTTGCCATAGGGTGCCTGCACTTGCTGGACAGAGACACAGAGACAGTGAGAGGGAAAGCAAGAAATCACCCCCCAGAAGGGATAGCCATGCTGTACTCCCTTCTTCTCCATTCTTCTCCTGGGATTTTGGGCACGCATGCACATGTGCCTGGCATGAGTTTCAAGTCACCAGGTCTGGGATTCATGCTCCAGTTGGCCATGTGGGAGTCCAGTGCCTTAACCACTACACTACCCGCTGGCCCAACTTAAGTGTAATTTTGATGTAAGAAGTCTAGGCAGAAAAGACAAAGTGCCACATTTTCTCAAGTGAAATTTTAATAGGCTGATAACTCTGAAGAGATCAGCAGCAGCATCCACTAGCATTTACTGAGCACTTACTATGTATGAGGCATTGAGCTAAGAGTTTTATAAGAATATTTTGAGGGGTGTCTCCATAACAACCTAAGGTAGGTAATATCATCCTGGTTTTGTCATTGTACAAACTAAGGCAGAAAGGAGCAAACGAGCTTATTTAACAAGCCTGGGGTTGCACCCTTAAGAAGGTACAGCTGGGATTCAAAGCTCAACCTGGTGAATGTGAGAGCCTGAACACTTACACGCACTTCTTATTCATGGCAGCATGAAGGACCAGCCAGAGCCTTTCACTTTAGAAAGAGCAGAAGGGGCCTCGGAGAGGGAGCTGAGAAGACTGCTGGGGCCAAATCATGGAAGACCCAGGATCATCATGAAGAACGAGTTGAGCTCTGTTGACGGTGTCTGAGAGTGTGAGGTGGGAGGAGAGCTAGTAAGTACAGTTTGGGAGCTGCAAAGTCATCTGAGTACAGTCTACAATTCAGGAAGAACCTAGGCTGCAGAAAGGAGAGGCCTTATTAGGAAAGGAGAGTCCTGGGGCAGGAAACACCCAATTAGAGTTTAAGCAGAAAAGGTGAAATATAAAAGGCCAGAATTAGAACAATAAGGGGTTGCCAGATGGTGTAGTGGATTCCCTTATGGCCGACTGTGGTTCAAGTCCCAGAACTGGAGGCTTGCTTTCTTGCTTTCCCTTTCTCTGGTCAAATTAAAAATAATAATAACAAATGCAATTAATTATCCCTTCTTCTCCATTCTTCTCCTGGGATTTTGGGCACGCATGCACATGTGCCTGGCATGAGTTTCAAGTCACCAGGTCTGGGATTCATGCTCCAGTTGGCCATGTGGGAGTCCAGTGCCTTAACCACTACACTACCCGCTGGCCCAACTTAAGTGTAATTTTGATGTAAGAAGTCTAGGCAGAAAAGACAAAGTGCCACATTTTCTCAAGTGAAATTTTAATAGGCTGATAACTCTGAAGAGATCAGCAGCAGCATCCACTAGCATTTACTGAGCACTTACTATGTATGAGGCATTGAGCTAAGAGTTTTATAAGAATATTTTGAGGGGTGTCTCCATAACAACCTAAGGTAGGTAATATCATCCTGGTTTTGTCATTGTACAAACTAAGGCAGAAAGGAGCAAACGAGCTTATTTAACAAGCCTGGGGTTGCACCCTTAAGAAGGTACAGCTGGGATTCAAAGCTCAACCTGGTGAATGTGAGAGCCTGAACACTTACACGCACTTCTTATTCATGGCAGCATGAAGGACCAGCCAGAGCCTTTCACTTTAGAAAGAGCAGAAGGGGCCTCGGAGAGGGAGCTGAGAAGACTGCTGGGGCCAAATCATGGAAGACCCAGGATCATCATGAAGAACGAGTTGAGCTCTGTTGACGGTGTCTGAGAGTGTGAGGTGGGAGGAGAGCTAGTAAGTACAGTTTGGGAGCTGCAAAGTCATCTGAGTACAGTCTACAATTCAGGAAGAACCTAGGCTGCAGAAAGGAGAGGCCTTATTAGGAAAGGAGAGTCCTGGGGCAGGAAACACCCAATTAGAGTTTAAGCAGAAAAGGTGAAATATAAAAGGCCAGAATTAGAACAATAAGGGGTTGCCAGATGGTGTAGTGGATTCCCTTATGGCCGACTGTGGTTCAAGTCCCAGAACTGGAGGCTTGCTTTCTTGCTTTCCCTTTCTCTGGTCAAATTAAAAATAATAATAACAAATGCAATTAATTAAATAAATAATTCTTTAGGGGGGAAAAAAAAATCAGAACATTTACATTGGTTATGAGGTAGGGGGATGAGGTGTGTGGGTCTTAGAGACCAATAGGGTCTGGCTGCTGAATATGGCCCAAAAGCAGAGGGCCATATTCAAAACATATTGGAAGACATGTGATTTAGGGTTACACACCTGCATCTGGCCTTAGGTGCCCAGAGCTGCCAGGTAGTGCCACAGGGGATTCTCTATAAAGTGCCCGCCATGTGCACATACAACTGTGAATCAGTCTAGTGCAAAATGGATTCTTGCCCAGGGTATTACTGAGTATTGAATAAGAAAATTTTATTGCCTGTCTTACTAGTATTAAATACTAGCAGCTATACTGTAAGATTCTGTAGCATATTTTTATAGGAAAACCTGATATTCAGAAACATTATATATTTAAAAAAACATGTTTTTTAGTTTGCTATAGGGCAAATTTGCTTGTCAGAGCAATGAGGAGGGGAGGGATGGAAGGAGGAAGGGGAACTGGTGAGAAAGCATACTCCTACCCCTCCAGTATGGCCACACTGCAATCCCTTCTCTTCCACTCCTCTTGGGATTTGGGATTTGGGGTGCCCATGGGCCCAGTGTGATTTTTTTCAAGCTGTTGGGTCTGGGACTTGAATTTTGTTGCCAGTCATATGAGATCCAGGGCCTTAACCTCCACACAACCTGCTGGCCCAAGCAACGTTATGTATCTCTAAAGAAGAAAGACAAAACTGTTAAACCAAGACAATTTTACACACTAATTTTTTAAAGGAGCATTAACATGAAACTACAACATAAAATGTTTAGATCAAAATGAAGAAAACAATAGATTTTATTTAAAGACCCAAAGTTTTGGAGTATTAGAGAAATACTTCTTGTTGTTAGGAAAATTCAATGTTGTAATGATGCTGGGTCCAGCAGATGGCATAGTGGTACATCGTTGGATTCCCACATGGCTAACCACGGTTCGAGTTCTGGACCCTGTGGTTTGAAAATCATGCCAGGTGCATGTGTGTGTATGCTCAAGATCCTGGAAGAAGACTGGGAGAGAGGAGTTTGTGGAATGGCCATCTCTCCTCGGAGGTGATTTCTCACTTTCCCTCTCACTCTTTTTAACTCTCTCTTTCTCTCATGGCCATCTCTCTTTGGGGGTGATCTGTCATTTTCCCTCTCACTCCTTCTGTCTTTCTCTCTCTCTCTCTCTCTCTCTCTCGGCACATGTCCCCTAAGGCAAAAACCTCTTAAACAAACAAACTCCATCAATTTTACTCTGAATGAATATACCAACCAAATTATAAGTGTCATATTTTTTCTCATAAATGAAAATTTCAAACAATCCTCCTAAACAAAAGTTCCAATAGGGTTTCATGAAGATGTTAGAAGATAGGACTATTCTGAACAAAAAGGCATACAGAGAATCTTGTGTCAGTGCGGGCAAACACACTTATAAAGTGTCAGAAATATTCGAAGTTTAGCACAAAACTGGATAAACAAAAAGACCCAAATGTGCAGAATCACTGAGTACTTTGAACAGTTATATAAAAGGTGCCGCTACTCAGTGATACAGTCAGAGGAGGAGAGGTAGGACAGATCACTTTCCATCTGTCGTGGAAAGTCCATCTGTGTCCATACCTAACATCCTGATGAGATGCTATAGTTTGCTGACCTTATTCTTTAAAAGGGGATGAGTAGGGTACTATTGGGTTGAGAAAGTAGTGACTTTTTTTTTTTTTGCATAGGAAAACAAAGAAAAATACATCATGATTTTCTGGACAAACTAATAGTTTTGATGCAGTTCAGCATCAATTCCTAAGACTGGGAAGAGGAGTAGAGTTCATCAATCTTTCCTAGAGGGTCTCCAGCTTTTTTTAACTCTTGCTTCCTTGAGTTCTCATCTTTTTCTCTTTATGGAGTCGTTAACCAAGAGGTCCTGTATGTGGAAGGAATCCAAGAGTCTGAAAATGGACCAGCAGGATGGCGTGATGGTTACGTTGCTGGACTCCCACATGGCAGACCACATCAAGTCCCTTTACTGAGCTGCTTGAAACACACTGGGCATGTGTGCATGTGTGCCCAAAATCCTGAGAGGAGAATGGAGAAGGGATTGTGGCATGGCCATCCCCTCTTGGGGATGATTTCTTGCTTTCTGTTTCTCTGTTTCGCTCTGTCTCTCCAGTAAGCACATGCACCCTATAGCAAAAATCTGTCAAAAAAAAAAAAATTCTTAAAGTACCCTAGTGAAGGAAGGCCAAATTTTACTGCATAAAATTCAGTGGCTGGTACAGGAATTTTTCCCCTACTAACTGTATAAAGATTTATCTCTCTCTCTTTTGTTAAAGACATTTTAATTTAAACTGCAGTTCACCATGCATGAGAAGTCCCCTGGAAGAGGGAAAGATATGCCAGTTGTGGACCATTACTTCTCCCTCTTAGGAGCATCCTCCTCCTTCCTTTCTTTTGTTTTTCCATGGACCAGCTATTCTCCTCCTTTGGACCTAGAGGGGACCTCGATGTAGTAGACAGCATGCTAAATTCCTCACAAAAACAACTTCCTCCAACCCCCATCATGCTGACACAGGCTACATTATTCCTGCCTTTCTAGAGATGAGTGCAGAATACTATTTGACACAGAGAGAGAATTTGATCTTAGACCGGCCTGATTTCTAACCCAAGTTCAGAATCATTATGTTGATTTGCCTACTGTCAAAACCTTGTACTTGGGAACCAGCAGTTAGCGTAATGGCTATGTCACTGGACTCCCATGTAGTCGACCGCGGTTCGTGTCCCGGACCCGGTGACTTAAAACTCAAGCTGGGCGCGTGTGCGTGCGTGCCCAAGATCCCGAGAGGAGAATGGAGGAGAAGGGATTGCTGTGTGACCATCCCCTCTGGGGGGTGATTTCTCACTTTCTGTCTCTATGTCTCTCTCTGTCTGTCTGGCGAGCGCACGCGCCCTATAGCGAAAACCTCTCAAAAAAAAAAAAAAAACCCTTGTACTTTATTTATTTTTAAAGAGTTTGTATTTATTTAACCTCATTTGTTACTATTATTATTTTATAATTTGACAGGGGAAAGAGAAAGAAAGGGAAAGTAAGAAAGCAAGCCATGAGGTCTGGGACTAAAACTATGGTCAGCCATAGGAGAGTCCAGTGCCTTAACCACCATGCCATCTGCCGACCTCAACCCTGAACTTTAAAACAGACTCATTTTCAGCTTTTTCTTTCTTAGTTGAACAGAGTGTCTGCCTGAATCTTTGGTTATTCTGACCATATGGACTAGAATTCCCATAACTTTGAGCATCTTTGTCTAGAGAAGCTAAATAAATGGTTTAAAGACACCGCTGTATAACAAGAAAGATGCAAGAGAGATATTTTCCTAGGTACAGTATAATTGATTTTCATTAGATGCATAAACCTTCTCTTTGTAAATAGTCAATAGATCATGAGGAAGTCAGGCTAGCTGACCAAAAAAATCACAAAATCATGCCAAATCAGAATCCTTGTAGACTATTCAGATGTAGAAATACGTAACACATGACAATTTCAATAGGCTTGCAAAATTTAGGTTTTCTCTAAATACAGAACAGCATTCAAACAAAAGGACAAGGGATGTCTTCCGTCTCTAGCAATATAAACAAAAAGTTTACATTTCCATACAACAGTTTCACCTGTTGTGATATCTGTCAGAAGTCCATGAGCATCATAAATTCGCCTTTGCATCCAGGAGGGCTGAGAGCAACCGGGAAGGGAAATGGGTCTGTGGAAGCTACAACTATATCAGCATGAAGCCCAAGCACCAAACTTCTCAAATGAATAAGGGCTCTCTTGACACAAAGCATTATTATTTCCAAATGCTCTAATTTTTCCCGTGAAATGGTCCTCATGGCTCAAAGTGAAATGATAGGTTTTATCTCCTAATACTCCCTCTCTGAAATGGGCTAGATAGATGGTCTGCAAAGAACCTGAAATGTGCTTCTGTCATGGCTTCTTTCCTTTAGTACCCAGATGCTTCTCTAGGCTTGATTTCTTCTCTTCCTTATAATTTTTTCACCCAAATTCCTTTTGCTGTGATACATAATGATTTATTTACTTCATTGTTAACTCTTCTTCACAGGGAACTTTATGGTGACAAGTGATTTGGGTTGAGCATCCCAAATCTGAAAATGCCCCCAAAGTAAAAACTTTCTGAGTACCAATGAAGAAAGCACAAGTAGAAAAGCCCACATCGGACCCCATGCTTTGGGTTGTAGTCGAACACTGCAATATGAAATCAATGTATAAAATTACACTAAGATGTCCCATTACTTAAGTGCAAATGTTCTAATATCCCCAAAAATGCAGAATCCAAAGAAATCCAAAATCTGAAATACTTAGTTCTAAGCATTTTGGATAAAGGATATTCAACCTATATAGGCATTTCTTTTTTAAAAACAGAATTTCAAGAAATTAACTATAGAAATAGCAGCAGCCGGAATATGTTACCTAAAGGACTGTTTTAGAAGTATCAGTTCACCTTTCCCCATAATCCATTTTCTTTCACCTTTGAAAAACAGGAACCTTTTTTTGGAGAGGTTTTTGTTATAGGGCGCATGCCCTCGCCAGAGAGACAGAGAGAGACAGAGAAATAGAAAGCAAGAAACCATCCCCCAGGGGGAATGGCCACACCACAATCCCTTCTCCTTCATTCTCCTCTCGGGATCTTGTGCACGCACACACATGCACCCGGTGTGAGTTTAAACCAACAGGTCTGGGACTTGAACCACGGTCAGCTACATGGGAGTTCAGCGACATAGCCGTTATGCTAACTGCTGGTCCCAGCAGAAACCTTTCTTCAATGCTTCCATATTAACCGAGACAGTATCTCTTCAACATTCTTTCCTGGGATTTGGGGAATAAAGTCAAAAGAACTCCTAAAATGAAAAAGCATGTTTTCTTATAATTTTTTTCTCTCAGACCATTCTAGTCAACAGTCTTAAGAATATCCAGGAAATGTTAACAGTGCTGAGTTAAAAACAACAAACAAAAAGAAAAACCAGTCCTATCAGTCGGTTGTCCAAAGAAAACAGTGTGTTTTTTAACAGACTGTAATTTCTGCTATATTTCTAACTAAAAGCATTAGATATAACTGTAACTTAATCACCTTCCTTTAATTTGAATTCACATGGTAGATACTTATAGCTACTTAAAAAATTAAGTGGCAAAATGTATATGAAGAATATGTATCTTGATATTTTAATTATGCTCAATTGAACGTACTTAGATTTAAAGTGCTTTTCACGAATGACATGTGCTAAGAATATCTAATTGCACACTGACATTCTAAAACGTGTGCTTACATGTGTCAAAAATAGATTAATATAAAGTTATGGAATATGACTTCTTTTTACTGAAACCCAAATACATTGTTTTGATTATTTGGATATAATCAAAATTATAACTACAAATAAGGTCTACACTGGTAAATGATTTAAATTACATTAAAATAAATACACAATCGATACCAGTATTTGACATTTGAACAAATTAGAAAATAAAGATTTCTTAGGAAATTTAAGCTTCAATGTATTTTCCATTTATTCTCTTTCTAACTCAATGTTAAATCTTTTCCATTTATTCTCTTTCTAACTCAATGTTAAACAAAGACAAAATAATTTGTATGTATCACAAGTATCATTATTGTATATAAAAGTCACAGGTACAAAACATATTCAGCAAATAGCAGTGGATAGAGTAAATAAAAACGCCCTGCCCAATAGTAGTTAATAGTTGTCACCAAGTACTGAAGACAAGCATTCAGTGACCTGATAGAGAAGCTGGCAAGGAAGAGGTCTGGAAGTCCTCCTCTTTTTCTCTCTCTCTCTAGCAAGCACACATGCCCTCTAGCAAAAAACAATTAAATAAAAAATTAGAATTAAAAAAAATATATATGGCCAGCAAATGGCATGGAGGGTAAGGTGCTGGATCCCACATGGCTAGCTTCGTGGTTTGAGTCCCAGACCCAACAGCTTGATAGTCACGCCGGGTGTGAGTGCGTGCCTGCCCCAAATTCCAAGAGCAGAATGGAGGAGAAGGGGCTGTGGTGCAGCCACCCCCCTGGGGGGATGATTTTTCACTTTTCCTCTCTCTCTCTCTCTCTCTCTCAATCTGGTAGGCACATCTGCCCTACAGTAAAAACAACAACAAAAAGAAAACATATAGGCTGAGGGGTGACTATGTGAGGAAACAATAAGAAGGTGGCCACCTGTCAACCAAGGAGAGAGGCCTCAGAAGAACCCAACTATGCCAGTACCTTGCTCTTAGGGTTCTGGTTTCCAGAAGGGTGAGAAAATGAATTTCTGTTAATTAAGCTACCTAGTCTGGGGCATTTTGTTATGCACCTCTAACAAGCAATTGTATATTGACTAACTACTTGTTCCTAAAGATAAAACAATATAGTATATTTACTCCTCTGATTTGGTATATGAATTAAGTCCAAAGTAAACTATCTATAACTAGATTATTGACAACTTTGAAGAGAGTAAAATTGAGTCCTACCATTTAATTGTTTCTGATACCAAACCAAAATGTCCTGGTCTTATTTTTTTAGCCACATGGCAAAGCAGAAAAAGGTTATTCTGTTTACACATTTTACAAATATTAAGTTTCAAATTTTCAGCTTCATAGGATTAATAGGCCTACAGAAGCCTGGCCAAGAAACCAAAGTAGAATCTATCTGATGGACATTAAAAAGCAATTAAGTTACAGACCTGTCAAAAATGTTACCATTTGGGATCTGCCTTTTATACATGTCTATTTTGACTGTTACTCTAAGAATTATTTAATGATTTACAGACCTTCAATGTCTTTACCGTTTGGAAGCAGTGACCCAGTCTTTCTTCAAATCTTCCTATCATAACAAACCCCTCTCCTATTTATGAGAAATCCAGAAGGATGGTCCAGCTTCTGAACTGTATTAAGTAAAATGACTCTGAGACTTTCCCAAAGAAAGGGAACTAAAACAGAGCTATCTGGCTGGCTCAAGGTCTAATGTAAGAGTTATACTTTGCCCTAATAAAATGGCTCTTCTCAGCCACCATAGGCAGCCCTTAGCCAGGTAGGAGAATGATAATTGTGTGAATTTGCTTGGGCTGTAATCAGAAGTACCACAGATTAGGTAGCTTATAAACTATATCAATTTGCTTTTCAGAGATCTGGAAGTTCAAGATCAGGGTGGCAGCATGGTTGGGATCTATTGAGGACCTGCTTCCTGAGTCATAAACACTGTCTTCTTCTTGTGTCCTCAGGTGGTGGAAGGGGCAAGGGAACTCTCTGGGTATCTTTTATAAGGGCTCTGTCCTCATGACCTAATCAATGACCCAACATCCTAATACTATCACATGGGGTGCTAGGTTTCCACATATGAATGTGGGAGGAAATGCACATTTAATCTATAGCACCTAGGAGGCCTTAGTACCATCAAATATTTCTTTTATTTTTTCCCTCAGTCCAAGTATAAAATATCTGGAGAAAGAGCTTTTCATTGAAGTAGGCAGGTGGCAGCACTCTCCTCCAGGCCACTGCCTTGGTCAAATCCCCCAAAAGACTTTTTCAGCTGCTTCCTGAAAAATCTCCAAATTTAGATATTACCATGGGTAACATTTTTAAAATTGTTATTCATTGGCTCCTTTTTTTTTTTTATAAGCCTCCCGTTAAAACGAGTCCTTCATGATTGTGACATAATAATTTTACATGTTAAGTATTCAATAAACTATTAGGTTATTGTGAAAGTCATGACACATTTTTATGTGCAAAAATGTGTCACAACTTTCCCAGTGACCCAGTATTTTTTACTTAAAGCATAAACCATAGGGATGAGCAGTTGGCATAATGGCTATGTCACTGGACTCCCATGTAGTTGACCACAGTTCGAGTTCTGGACCGGGTGGCTTAAACTCATGCTGGGCACGTGTGTGTGCGTGCTTAGGATCCCAAGAGGAGAATGGAGGAGAAGTGAACGTGGTGTGGCCATCATCCCTGGGGGCTGATTTCTGCTTTCTGTCTTTCTGTCTCTCTCTGTCTGTCTGGCAAGCACATGCGCCCTATAGCAAAAACCTCTCCAAAAAAAAAAAAAAAGCATAAACCATAACAAATGCCCATGCTACTCATCGTCATCCTGTTAAGATTCTGAATATGTTTGACAGTTGATAAATAGCCATTCTTAAAGGCTGGTTCTATTACTCAGTGAAATACTTACCTGTGAAATATCCTGTATATGTAGATATGCAGGCACGGTTACAGTTATTTCCTAAAGTCCATCAATTCCTTCACACACAAACACATGCCCGTCCTCAATCCCTGGCCATCTGTCTCTAAGTTAATAGTAACATGGTATATAAAGTGACCACCCTCCTTTCCAATTCCGTATATCATCAATACCTTCTAGTCAAGCACTTGGTCATTCAATTTTTTTTTTTTTTTTGGAGAGGTTTTCGCTATAGGGCGCGTGCGCTCGCCAGACAGACAGAGACATAGAGACAGAAAGTGAGAAATCACCCCCCAGGGGGGATGGTCACGCCGCAATCCCTTCTCCTCCATTCTCCTCTTGGGATCTTGGGCACGCACGCACACGTGCCCGGCGTGAGATTTAAGCCACCGGGTCCGAGACGCGAACCGCGGTCGACTACGTGGGAATCCAGCGACATAGCCATTACGCTAACTGCTGGTTCCCGTCATTCAATTTTTAAAAGCATCTCCTACATGTCAGGTGCAACGCTGGGAAGAGCTATAACAGTGTCCTGTACTCTCTAGATGTTTCAGTCCAGTCATTATTAATCGAAGGTCCACAGGACACAGTTGTTTGTCAGCATCAAGTTATAAAGGAAGAGCTTCTCAAGTGGCCAACCAGTGACTGAACTTTACAAAGAGGTCATACATAATACCGACACAGCTGCTATGTATTTGAGTTAATAGGAGATGAGGAGAGGACCAAAGTGTCAGACAACATAAGAAAGTCTCTAAATGGGCTTACATTTTGGGGAGAAATGAAGAATTCTCCCAGTGAAGATTTGGAATCATAATAAAATTTGGAAATCATTTAGCTAGCAAATTTTCATTAAACATTTATATATATAAGCAGGATATAAGACATAAGCATTTTTTTTAAGAATTACTTATTCAATTTTATTTATTCATTAATTTATTTTATCTTGATCAGAGAGAGAGACCGAGAGAGAGAAAGTGAGAAAGCAAGTCACCAGGTCCAGGACTAAGAACCATGGTCGAACATGTGAGAGTGTCCAGTGTTTTAACCACCAAGCCACCTACTGGACCCAAGACAGAAGCACTTTTAAAAATACCTTATTTTCATAGCATCATTATAATGCATAACATATCTTAGCTACTTGATGTGTCACACAGGAGCGATGTCACAGAATGTCAATTTAATTATGGAGCCTCACACTGTCCAATATTCATAAGCAGACTATGTGTAGAGACTTGTACAACGACATAACTCTTCCTCAGGAAAACTGTGATGCCTTGTCTCCACAGGAAACTCTGGGAAGAGAAAAATCCTAAAAGTACGACTTCAACCTATTTCAGGCAATCTGCCTCACAAGCTCTGATTGCCGGAGCACATGTGTTCAATACATGAGGAAATTTTCTTCTTGGTTTGATATAATTGGGCCTGAAATCTCAAGTAATTCCAAGCTCAATGATAGGAATATAACTTTGGGTAGATTTTACGATGACAGTATACCACCATTCAAGGCATATTTATAGAATTTAGAGCTCCAAACAAAACAGGAGAACAAGGGTTTGAAGACATTTGGAGATGGCAGAAACAAATGGAATTATTAAGCAACATTGTTAGTATCTGGGTGGGTCCTGACGCAAGATGCCTTCTGGCCTGGCACACAAAGATGAGGTTTGCCAATCCAATTCCCTCTCTCAATAATTAAATGAGAAACAAAACAAAACTGAGCAACTTGAGCTAATTAGTTGGGGCTGGAGCAAGGGAGGAAAAGAAGCTGAAAGGTCATACTGTTGAGAGAGAGGCCAGGTGGCCAGTGAGAGCATGAAGGAATTCTTGAGTAAGTCAATACGATGAGGAAGAGAAGAAACAGTGTAAAAGAATACGCAGAGAGATACTCGCAGTGTACTCGCTCACTGCGAGGCAGACCCAGGAGGCAAACTAGAGAAAATGGAGACAGCAGCCCATTCCTGGAGTAGCCTCAGTTCATCAGCATACTCAATTTTATCTCATGGATACACTTAAGGTAGACCTTCATTGGGTTACTGCTACATAAGTGAGTTTCTGCCTCCTGCCACCACAAGCAATCTGGAACAGGAATGGGTTCCAGGATCAGCAACAGACCCTTAGAAAAGACACGGGGCTAGCTACGAAATTTTCACAAGTTAGAGGGGAACGAGAAGGAAGTTTCTGTTCCACAACACTGTTTACTAAGTCATGGGAGGTAGTTGACTCTTTGGTGTTATTCTTATTAAAAAGTATAGTTGAATTTCTCTTCTCTTAAATCTGGTTGATTTGACCAACAAAACGCAGAAGTAACGATCAAAGGTATGTTATAAGAACTACAACACTGGGGAATCAACAGATGGCATAATGGTTACATCGCTGGACTCATACATAGTTGACCATGATTTGGGTCCTGGAACTGGCTGCTTAAAACTCACACCAGGTGCATGTCTGTGCATGCCCAAAATCCTGAGAAGAGATTGGAGAAGAAGGGATTGCACTGTGGCCATCCCCCTTGAGGGAGTGATTTCTTGCTTTCTGTCTCTCTGTCTCTTTGGCAAGTGCATGTGCCCTATATCAAAAATCTCTAAAACAGAAAAAGAATTGCAACATCTGCCTAGTACTCTTAGGATGCCTGCTCTAGGTTCTCTTCTCAGAATCATGCTGCTTTGGAATAAAAAGTCCAAGCAATACAGAGAAGTTATAGCCCCAGCAGCTGCAGCTGCTCACGGCTGATGGCAAGCACTACAGCCTGAGTGTGAGCCCTCTTGGACATACTGGTTGAAAATGTCTTTCTCTTTGGAGTATACCATGTTCATGTTGCAGATACTACTACATTGTGACATTTTAAAGACTCGTTGAGTTACTTGGCATTCCACATATTGTGAACATATTTATTTTCAATTTGGAAAAATGAAAGTGAGCCCTCTTGGATATCCATCCCAGTTGAGCCTTCAGATGACTTCAGCACAAGCTGCCATCTTCTTTTAACCATATGGAGATCTCAAGTGAGACCCTCCCACTTGAGCTCAACAAACCAAAGAACCATGAGGAATGGTAATAATAAATTGTGGTTGAGGTCAGTGGTACACATTTATAATCTGTCTTCATAAACATACTGTAACTAAAATTAATGCTGTGTAACTTCAAAGGCTGGGCCTGAGAGATGTGGTTTTTCTCTGTTCTCAGAATGTGCCTTTTTAGAATCAGACACTATGGTATGAGGAAGCCATACGGTCATACCACGTGGAGAAGCCTGTCTGGAGGAGAATCCTAGCCCTTAGGTATCAGTCTGGTTTCCATTTGTGTGACCCTTCTAGCTACTCTAGCACTCCAGTTGAAAGCATACAAAGTAGGCAGAACTGTCCAGTCATCATGAGAAAGACACATTTGCTTGGTCATCAGAAAAGTCATAATGTATTTTTCTATGAAAAAAATGGGTCATGATTTCTGATGATCCAATATTTTAAGCCAATAAGTTTTTTTGAGTGGTTTTGTTGCATAGCAATAAATAACAGAAAGAGAGAATTATTATCTATTTTTGGACTTATTTATTTTATTTATCATTATTATTGTTTTATTGTTTTTTAATTTGATACAGGTATTCACAAGAGAAAGAGAAAGTGAGAAAGCAAGCCACCAGTTTTGGGACTCGAACTGGGGTTGGCCATGTGGGAGTTCAGAACATTAGCCACCATGCAACCTGCTGACCCCACTTATTTCTATTTTACAGACAAGAAACTGAGGCTCAGAGAAGACAATAATTTGTCTAATCCTCGACACACACCTGGTAGGTAAAGGTCTCGGGACCTCAAACTGACTAAAAGTTCATTTTCTTGCTAGCAAAATGGACTGCCTTCTGTTAGATATGATTATTTTTATTACAAATGGTATGATTTTCAAAATAATAATTTTACAGATAAAAACATCCATGTTATGCAATTCTTAAAAGCCAGAATTGTGAAGTTTTGAAAGAGCCCACTTACTTTATAAAATGATGTCCATCTAGATGTCTATTCTTCATGATTTGGGAATCATGGTTAGTACGGTTTGGGGAGGAAGTGATAAGCCTTATTGTTCAGGATGGGAGGGGGCGGACTCACAGAAAAGAAAAGGGGTATTCAAACAATTCATGGAAAGTGCATAGCATGAGAAAACGACATACATGTTTCAATTTTTTTTTCACCAAAATAAATTCATACTTTAACCCAAGTTGTCTTTATACTTTCCGAAGTACCTCACATAAATCTATTCCAAGATTTATCATTAATAAATTGAAGACTTGACAAGATCATTTTTGAAAGGCATTTTAGCTCTAAAATTCTTTCATTTAACAAAGATTCACTAAGAGCTTGCTGGTTACCTGCACATCTGGGATCCTTGAGAAACATCGAGGGATAAAAAGATCCCTAGCAAGGTAGGTGTGGTGTGGTGTGCGCCTGTCGCCCCAATTACTTGGAGTGCTGAAGCAGGGTAATTGAGTCCAGGAAAAAAAAAAAAAAGACAAAGAAAAAAAATCCTGTCCTGTATATAAAGCTTGTAATATCTGAAGAGGGAGACAGAAAATAAACAAAACCATGATAAAGAAGTAAATGCTACAGTGTTTAAAGGTGCTAAGAGCTATTTCAGAGAGAGAAAAAGAGAGAGAGGGAGGGAAGCAGGGTGGCCCAATAGTAAGGCAGACAGAGTGTTCAGGAGTAATATGGAGAGGTGGAATTTTAAAATTGACTTAGTATCAGGTGTAAGTTTAAATTAAAAACAGAAGGGCCAGCCTCATAGTGCAGCAGTTGAGTGCTGTGCATAGGGAGCCAGATCCCATATGGCCCACCATGGTTAGAATTCTAGTCCTACCTTCTTGAAAGGCAATCTGGGCAATGTGTGTGTGCACGTGACCCAAATCCAGACATAATGCAGAAATGGAGGAAAAAGGATTGAGGCATGACCAAACCCCCTTGGGGGTGGCTTTCTCTCTCATTTTCTTTTTCTCTGGCTAGTGCACACATTCTCTGGCAATAAAAAATTATTAGACTGAAGAAATGGCTATAGTCTAGGAGAAACCCTAAGTTTTCAGAATAGTGTGTATGGGGGACCAGTAGGTGGTGTAATGGTTAAGGCACTGGACACTCCTACATGGCCGACCATGGTTCGAGTCCTGGACCTGGCGGCTTTATTTCTCTCTTTCTCTTTCTCTCTCTCTGTGTTGCTTTCTGGTCAAATGAAAATAAATGAATGAATAAATAAAATTTAATGAATAAATAAATCTTTTAGAAAAAAAACAGTGGGTATACAGTGAATGGATGCAAATAAATAAATTTAAGTGAAAAAAAGATATATGTGCTATTCACAGAATGAGAATTTTAAAAAAATAAAAAGATTCATAATAAAATTTTAGCTTGATTTTTAACTGAGAATAGAAAACATCAAACTGTCAGTGTTATTTTTTAAAATGTAAATATAATAAAGTATATTTTTGTTGGTTTTGTTTTAAAAAAAAGTTAGGTTAAATGAACACACCGTTCTAAGCATAAGCATATCTATATACCATGCCTACACTTCCACACACCTATTACAGACATGAGCAGTATATACATGTTACAATATTTGAAAGCAACACCCTCATTTCTTTTTTTTTTTTTTTCCTGATAAGCAAAGTAGGTGAGTTGAAATGATAGAAAAATGGCAAAGGTATCAACCTATAATTCATATAAGTTGTTCCTGTAGTATCAGGTTACAATGAAGCATCCCAAACCAAACATCTATATTGTGGAAGGATACATTCTAATGTAAGAAAAGGTATAATGACATGCATGGGACTGAAAAACACCAATTTCAAGAGAGGGTTATTACTTAGGAGATGAGAGAGAGAAAAAAAACTGGCACAGGAGAATAAGGCCTCCAACTTTATCTGTCAAGGTTGCTCTTCAGTTAAGTGGTGGGCACATGTGTGTTCATGTCTATGGTCCCTAAAAGTTTTCAGGATCTAAATTAAGTGCAACTGAATGTAACGTTAAAAAAAAAAAAAGTGAGTAATTAAAAATTCGTTTAAAAAACATTATACATGCCTATCACCATATTAGTGAGAATACAGGCAGGAGAGCACAATTAAGATCACTCTTCAAGGCCAGCAGGTGGCATAGTTGTTAAGGGACTGGACTCCCACATGGCTGAACACGGTTCAAGTCCCATACCTGGCAGTTTGAAAATCATGCTGGGCACATGTGTGTGCATACTTAAAACCCTAACAGGAGAATAGATTATGGTGTGGCCAATCCCCCTGGGGAGTGATTTCTCACTTTCCCTCTCACTATTTCTCTCAGTCTCTCTCGCGCGCGAGTGCACGCACCCTATGGCAAAAAAAATCTTTAAAAAAAAAAAGATTACTCTTCATTTTATGTTTTCCCAATAGTGATATTCTCCGTTTAAGAACCAGTGATGTAAGAGTATACATTATCTTTCCCTCTCAAAATGAATATAAACTGCCAAAAACACCAGCTATAGTCACACAAACACGCACACGCACACGTGTGTATCACAATAGAAAAACACCATGGATCCATTGCCAAAAGACTATGGGTCAAAAGCATGTTTACTTGCTTTCCAAGAATTATTATAGGATATTATTCTTTCCTATATGTACGAAAGTAATCTTTATTGAGTATGAGCTTTGTTAAGACAAAGCTTCAGAATTTTGTGACATCTTGTTTTCCTGGTGAATGTTAGATTATCATGCCAAATAAAGTTATCATCATATTTATAGTTTTTCTTTGAAGCCAGTCATGACATCACTTGAATTTCCTTACCTGGTGGACTTCCTAAGATGAAAGGCTTAAACACTTGACATCTCAGACCCCTCAGGATTAAACCCTCTATTCTACTAGATGCAGAGAAAACAGTCACTATGCTTACTTTGTTGAATGAGGGCTAAAATCTACAGATCCTATGATATATTACTTTTTTCCTGTTAAATTAGCAGTAACAATGCTATAGCAATATTCAGATATAACTTGTTCTTTTTTATTTTTTTAAAGATAATTTTTACTATAGGGCACGTGCACTTGCTGGAGAGACAGAGACTGAGAGACAGAAAGTGAGAAATCACTCCCCAGGCCAGATAGCCACATCATAACCCCATCTCCTCCATTCTCCTCTCGGGATTGTGGTCATGCATGCACACATGCCCAAAGTGAGTTTGAAGCTGCTGGGTCCAGGACTCAAACTGTAGTCAACCATGTGAGAGTCCAGAGCCTTAACCCCAAGGTTACTTCCTGGCTCCAACTCTTGGTTTTTAAAATCATTGGGTACCTTGTTGAAAATGGGCAGTGGTAACAGCACTCTCCTCTACCACATTAACAGAGTCTCTGCCGTGGCTAACAGAGACCCTCTATTATATCTCCCTAAAGGGGCTCAGCCTCTGACCTAAAAGGGGAAGGAAAAAAAAAA
>NW_006160056.1:2522970-2543361 GCF_000334495.1 Tupaia belangeri chinensis
AGGGTTTAGGTATCAGGAATATTACAACTATTAGCCTAATTTAGAAGGCAGAAAGAATTCTTTTAGACTTAGAATTTGAAATCCCCTATCTCTGCATCTTAGTCTTTTTTTTTTGGAGAGGTTTTTCCTTTTGCTATAGGGCGCATGCGCTAGCCAGACAGACAGAGAGAGACAGAGAGACAGAAAGAAGTGAGAAATCACCCCACAGGGGTGATGGCCACGCCACAATCCCTTCTCCTCCATTCTCCTCTCGGGATCTTGGGCACGCACGCACACGTGCCAAAAAAAAGGCGTGAGTTTTAAGCCACCGGGTCCGGGACGCGAACCGTGGCTGACTACGTGGGAGTCCAGCGACATAGCCATTACGCTAATTGCTGGTCCCTGTATCTTATTTAGTCTTAAACTGTCCTGGGTATTATTACCACTGTTAAGTGTGAATCTATCAAAATGCTCAAAAAGCTAAAGTAAACATGTTAACAGTGCTCTAAACTAAAACTAACCTCAATGAGAAAAGTCAGTTTGTCTGTTTGTTTTGGTGAGGTTTCTGCTATAGGACGTGTGCGCTCGCCAGAAGGACAGAAAGAGACAGAGAGACAGAAAGCGAGAAATCGCCCCCCAGGGGGGATGGCCATGCTGCAATTCCTTCTCCTCCATTGTCCTCTCGGGATCTTGGGCATGCACGCACATGTGCCTGACCTGAGTTTAAGTCACCAGGTCTGGGATTCAAACCGCGGTTACCTACATGGGAATCCAGCGACATAGCCATTACACTAACTGCTGGTCCCAGAAGGCGTGAGTTTTAAGCCACCGGGTCCGGGACGCGAACCGTGGCTGACTACGTGGGAGTCCAGCGACATAGCCATTACGCTAATTGCTGGTCCCTGTATCTTATTTAGTCTTAAACTGTCCTGGGTATTATTACCACTGTTAAGTGTGAATCTATCAAAATGCTCAAAAAGCTAAAGTAAACATGTTAACAGTGCTCTAAACTAAAACTAACCTCAATGAGAAAAGTCAGTTTGTCTGTTTGTTTTGGTGAGGTTTCTGCTATAGGACGTGTGCGCTCGCCAGAAGGACAGAAAGAGACAGAGAGACAGAAAGCGAGAAATCGCCCCCCAGGGGGGATGGCCATGCTGCAATTCCTTCTCCTCCATTGTCCTCTCGGGATCTTGGGCATGCACACACATGTGCCTGACCTGAGTTTAAGTCACCAGGTCTGGGATTCAAACCGCGGTTACCTACATGGGAATCCAGCGACATAGCCATTACACTAACTGCTGGTCCCAGAAAGTTGAGTTTTAAAATAAAGTCAGAGTCACTCCTTGGCATGTATTAAGGAAACAAAAATATCTTTTCATCTCTTCAGTTACAAATCTTAGTATATCAGAAACAATATGTGAAGGAATAGGATACATTTTATTCCTTTTTAGTGTCAATATTTTCTTCCTCTAAGTTTATTATCATTTTCTTTTTTTCTAAAACGAGTAACAAAAAAGACTAGTTAGCGAAGGCCTATGAAGTTACAAGGTTCTAAGGCAAAGACCTGCATATTTCCTGTTTTTGCAGAAAACAGATTATAAAACAGAAAAAGTCTTGTTCAAAGAAGTGAGTAACTGGTTACAAGTACGAAAGTCAGCCATGTGTACTAATTCTCGGTAATAATGAAGCAAGGTGAGCTCCCCAAGGACTTAAAAGTCAACACCTAGCAATGCTTGGATGAACTAAGACAGAGGACTGCTCATGTGACACACCTTACAAAACCCTTTGTATTCCCAACTTGACAGAGGAGGCTGTGGAACCCACGACAACTTCCTAAGGTGTACAACTGGCTTCCATCCAGGAGAAAGGTTTGCCAAAGCCTACAAAGATGGGGCTGCTCCTTAAAACACACATGCACATTGAAAGAGAATGAGGCACCCTCTACTCAGATCTAAAGGAGCCTGGGTTGTTTGCTCCCTTCAAGATTGCTTACCTGAAAATAAAGTCTTCCTCCTTAAAGTAATGACTGGAAAACAAAAGGCAAAACAGGAGCCTTGAAACACTGAGGACCACTGTCTCCCCGCCTTTGAAATGAAAGATGGCAAACCTCATTTCACAGATATTTTAAGTAGCTGTAAAGCCCAAGTGGCTCCAATTTTAAGCCTGTGTTTAGATCGGGTTTGAAAGGGGCTACACTGCTACACGATAACCAGGCACCACTCTGATGCCAGTCTGTGCTTTGTGTTTGAAATGGGCGACCACGAAAACAAGACCACCTACAGATGGTACCAAGACAACGCGTGCCACGACTGATCTCCCTGGCACCCAGATGCCTGTGCAGGCAAGGTGCTTTCATTAAAGAGAAAAGAAGCCTCCAGGCACCGTGCCATGATGATTGCCAAAATCTTGGGTAGTATCACATAATTAATTTTAAGTTCTTAGAGATCTATAATCATGTCTTTTCAGTAAGTTTGAAACCTAACCTAAAACAAAAAAACTCCATCTAACCTACCAAAGTGCCCTGCTATTGCAGGCTTCGTGTGATCGCTGGGCAACATACACCTTATGGGTCAACCTACTTAAAAATGAGAAAACTAGTTCCAAATGTAAAGTACTTAACAGGGAAGAGCAGTTGCTGCTGCTCCCAATATTCTCTTTAATTATTGTCTGCCCTTTTTATTTAGGACATTAAAGGCTCCCTTTTTTCCAACTTGAATGCTCCTAAGGTTACAGAACAGGGGGATCCTACCTACCTGGCCATCCCTGACAGGTCACTGATCAAACAGAGAGCCAGGCAGTAGTCAAATTCCATCCATCTCTTAAGAATTTCCAGGAGCTAAGACTATTCAGCGCTTGCTACATTCAAGGAACCGCCATCCAATGTTACACAGGACAATAAGCCCTTTCCACACCACTGTTTAATATTCTCAAGTGTTTGCCCAACTTCTAAACGCAATGATTTTCAGGAAAAGTAATTATTTCATGAATACCATTTCCTGACCAGAGCAAGCCTATTTTTTTTTAAAGTGACCTCATTTTTCTTAAAAGAAAGAAACATAGGTTTAGATGGAACATATACAATATTGTTTTGCCTGAGTGATCAAAGACTGTTTATTTAACCAACCTTGTCTTTAAATAGCAGCAGTCCTTGAGCAAGAGTTTAATTTACTTAAGGTATTTACATTCACGAGAACAGGTACATGCAATAAAACCAGACACAATGTTGTGCTGAGCTTCAGAACAATCTGCGGCTGTTCATCCATATCGAGAAACAATCATTCCAAGCATCTTGGACAATGCAAAGCGCACGCGGCCAGGGATTTCCCAGCAGGGCTCTCCCAGAAGCACTGGAAGCTGGAAGAGGCACTGCCACGTGGTAAGGAAAAGCAAAGCGGAGAGCGATGGCCGCTGGCAGCAAACCACAAACTTTAGTGCCTGCCCCAGCAGAGGATGCCACAAGGAAAGACTATTCTAAAATAAAACTTTTGAAAAAGGTCAGCACAGATTTTTCAGAGGCCAAACACTTCTGCCACAGATGACTACTACTGCAGAACCAACTGCAAGCAATGATGAATTCTGCAGCATGGGTGAACAGGCAGTAAGAGCAGAAACATTTACCCTTCCACCTCAGGAATGGTTCGCTTGTCTAGGAAAAGCCGAGGGGCATGAGGAGACTCTGCCCTTGTACAGGATCTGTGGTTAAACAGAAGCCTTAGTCCACACTGGTTTACTAGGTAGAGATGCATATGTGAAACAACTATTTGCATTTTAGAGATGGGCAAGAGATACTTACACAGCCTCCGGCCAGAATTTCTGCTGCGAGTGGGACTGAACCATCTTTGTGCATAAATTTATCCCTCACAAAATCGTTCACCTTGAAGAAAAATATTTATAGAAGCTGATGAAAAATATAAAGAAAGTCATTAAACACGTATAAATATGCATCTGTCAATATATGTCATTTCTTGAGACCAGCAGTTAGCGTAATGGCTATGTCGCTGGACTCCCATGTAGTCGACTGCAGTTCGAGTCCCAGACCCGGTGGCTTAAAACTCACGCTGGGCCCATGTGCATGTGTGCCCAGGATCCCGAGAGGAGAATGGAGGAGAAGGGATTGCGGCATGGCCATCCCCCCTGGGGGGTCATTTCTCGCTTTCTGTCTCTCTGTCTCTGTCTGTCTGGCGAGTGCATGTGCCCTATAGCAAAAATCTCTCCCTCCCAAAAAAATGATTTATATATATATATATATGTGTGTGTCATTTCTCTGTCTATTGGAGTAATCATAAACTGCATAAATGAACAGATCTTAAAATAGTTTGAGAAGTTCTCATAATAGCATAAATGAAGTTTTTAAAATGTAAGAAACATGTATGCATACCTAATATTTCAGGAGGAAAATTAAAAGATAAATGGTCTATAGGCAAAAAAATAATAATTTTTTTAAGAGAGATTTTTGCTATAGGGTGTGTGTGCTCGCCAGAGAGACTTAAGGCGAGAAATCACCCCCTGCACGGGAGGATGGTCACGCTGTAATCCCTTCTCCTTCAATCTCCTCTTGGGATTTTGGGCATGCATGCACATGTGCCTGGTGTGAGTTTTAAGCTGCCAGGTCCAGGACTCGAACCACGGAAGTCCAGTAACATAACCATTAGGTCATCTGCTGGTTCCAAGGCCAAAAATTTCAATATATCCTACAGTAACAATAGCATAAGAAGGGAGACATACTGACAAGAGAGACAAAATAAAACCATACATTTAACGATTTAAAAACGATTTCATAAGATTTGATTAAAAACTCCTTTTAAGTCTTTTAACAAGATTTAATCTAAAACAGCACTCGTCATGGAGACAAACTTGGCTGAGCAACTATTTCAGCTCAGGAGAAATTTAGTATCTAAAAATTCCTCAAGGATTCTCAAAGAATATCAATTGCATTAATTAATTAAGTATAATATTCTCAAAATGTTATGTACTACAAGCAATTGTAAGGCACTCTCTCACGTTTTTGGCAGAAAGAAAGCCAGAGAAAATGAGCTGTCTCAAGGTCATGTAATAGAAGGGTACAAAAAGGATTTCAGGGACCAAGGCTCCATGGCCCCGTCTACAACTACAGTTTAACTTTCTGGGGCTTTTCAGCCTTAGTGATGTACATGCATTATCTCTCCATTCCACGAATACTTAAACTGAGCCCCAACCACCTGTCAAATGTGAGCCAGGCACTGGGCAAACTACTTCAACTTAAACTCAAATCCTTTAACACATGGCCTTGGAAAATGTTCATAAAACCCACCCTAAGTGTGAATTCTGTAAACAGCAGTTGTAATCGAAGGAGTACATGCTTTGGAGTCCGAAAAATCCGATTTTGAATTCTAATTCTTCCACTCAGGATTTGAATGCAGGTAAGCTATTTGAAAGTCTATGGGTCTCACTTTCCTTATCTGTCAGCCATGGTTCATACTTTGCTTGAGATTAACACCATAGGAGATAATGCATGTCTAGTGCCAAATCTGGTAGGTACTGAAGGAGATTTAGCTGTTGCTGCTGCTAGGATGACAATAATGAGGGTGGCAATCACCAAGTCTTCTTCAAGTTTAATATCGTATTTTTGGGAATGGGGAACAGTAAAAAGCTGTATGTGGCAAGTGCCCCTATTTTCAAACCAGTTGGTATCTCTGCAAAACCACAAACCTACTGTTTCACATAAGAATAGCAGCTAGATTCTGGAGTATGTGCAAACTCCCCTAAGAAGCAACACCAATTCAAAGGACTCACTGTAAGTTTTATGGCCTTCTCTGGGGCGACTCCCAATAACTGTGGCAACAGACCTAAAAAAAATAACAAAAAGCAAAACCATATTAAATAAATTAGCATTAACTAAACAAATCAACAGCTCTACAGAGGGGATCACCACTTAAAAACTGGGGCAATCTTTGCTGCAATTTTCTGCTATTACCTTTAATGAGAATACTTGAAACAGAATGTTCAAGTACTAACTTCTAACTGCCGCATCAGGCCCAAGTAAATTCCCTTTCACATTCTAGATCGTTTGCACATTGGGTAAATCAACAGTATTAGTAATATAGGAAATCTTATTATGTCCTGAAAATTTGCTCTTTTCCCTCCTGCCTCCTAAATCAATGGATTTTACTAAATATTTATTTTTTTCTTATAATATCTTTCATCCACCCCACAATGCCCATATTCATTGAACAACTACAAGATGAACAAGGTTCTCACGCTGCCAGTCTCACCCGAGAGTGGAGAAAAGGCCTTCGTGAGAAACAACTGGGGGAAACGGCATTTTGATAGGGGAACAGATAAAGCAAAGAAAGCAGAGTAGGATCAAGCCTGATGCTGATGTGCTGGAAAAAGGGAGTGAACACCAGCATGTCCCTCATGAAGCAGGCACAGAGTGGTACAGGTGGGGCCTGGTGCCGCAGCCACATCAGAGGCCAGGATCCTGGGTGAATTCATTCTAAGGTAGTTAGAACTAACTAGAGGGTTTTTATTGGATGATATGCCAATTTCCATTTATAGAAGACAACTCCAGCCACAGTAGGGAAAATAGACAGGACTATGGGTTTGGGTGTGCATCTGTGCGTGCGTGTCTCAGGAAGGGAGACTGAAAGAGAAAGAACCGTGTTTAACTGCTACTGCTTGTTATTTAGCAAGAACTGGGGAGAGATGAGGAAGCCTGTGGAAAGTAACAGGTTTAGGGTGACAAGTGCACAGTTCTATTTGGAGACACAGTGGGTTGAGTAGGAATTAAGTTAAGTGTCAGGGCATAGGTAGGGAGTAGTCTTTGACAGGAAAGGGCACTTTTAGGAAAGGCAATCAGAGAAGTGGGGACCTACATATCTGCAGCATTATCAATTTCATTTGTTCTAAGAAAAGAAATATAAGAAAATCAAAGACAGATACCCTTTCTTGGAAACACATAAAACTAACTCTTGAAGATAGGAGTATGCTGTATCCTGGGTCATCCTGCTACATTTGAGATGGGCTTCACAGTACTATCTCCTTCACTGGGAGATACATTTTTATTATCATTCACCTGTACAAGAAGGTTTACATGCAGCCTTTTCTGAGGGACCAGCCCTTCCCATACCATCTTCCTAAAGGACCACTAGCTTGAAAACTGCATGTATCCAATCTGTAGGTGTTTTACTGAATAACACAAGGTTTCAAACATCATCTAGGCTTCTGGCAAAGCAGATAATTGATTCACCTAACAGTCTTAGGCCTTTTTCTTTTTCTTTTTTAAAATAATTATTTTATTTAACTTTCTTTTTCTTTCTTTCTTGCTATCTCTCTCTTTCTTTCTTTCTCTCTTTCTTTTAATTTGACCAGAGTGGGGGGGGGAGAGAGAAGGAGAGAGAGAGAGACCTCACCAGGTCTGGGACCTGAACTGCAATTGACCATGTGGCAGTCCAGCATCCTTAACCACCACACTACCTGCCAGGCCCATCCTGGGCCTTCTTCATCAGAGCAATCTGTTCCACTTGGGTAAGCCTCTGTCCCTTAGGCAGGACCCATGTACCTATTTTGCCAAGGTCTTCCCCTTGCTTTAATATTGACACCTCAATAAGGACAGTTTCTTTTTTATTGCTCTGTTGATACCTTCACATGCTTTTCTTTGCCTGTGGTTTTACAAAAGGGGGAAATTACATACATTCAGGCCAGACTAACGTTTTAGGAAAAATAGGAGAAAGTCCATTTTGTTGGGAACTAAATGATGAAGATGCCACTCCTAATGAAAATTTTCTTTAAAAACAACTACATAGTATTAACTGTATGTCAGGCATCATTTTATGCACTCATTTAATCCTCATGACCACATTACAGAGAAGAAACAAAGGCACACAGAGATGGAATAATTTGTTCTTAGTTACCCAGCTGGCAAGTGGGGAGACTGGGACTCACATCTTAGCCCTCTTACTCAAGAGTCTTAACCCTTAGACACCACTCCATTCTGGCATCTGCTTCATAAGCAAAGATGTCTCTACAATTCATACCCTCATTTGTTTACTTATATACCCTGCCTGAATCCAACAAGCATTTGTGTTTGCAACCTCTCCTTGAGGTGTTGTCCTTCATGTCCAGGACCATGGATGATTCAACAAGGAGAAGACACCTGAAAGATCTGCAGCCAGTAAGTTCATCACTCTAAGCCCAACTTACTGGTACTAAAGGTGGAGCTAGCTTATCAGGACCCTTCTCCAGGAGCATGACTGAGACTCCTTGGAGACAATGCTGCTACTTGGCACAGAGACTAGGATTGAACACATACTACGGGTGGAGTAAGGAAAGCTATCACTTGGAAGTCCCGTACATGCTTCCTTCTGGTTCATGAGGAAGCGGAAAACAAAGGGATGGAGACACTAAAGAGAGAAAACACACAGCCCATGAAAGGTGCTCAATGAGGATGGAGCCCGCTTTGACCACCCAGTGGCCCACTGAAGCCATGCTCTACTGCAGCTCCTGCTTGTATCCCTATGAAATGTCCCTCTGAAGTCAGCTCTTACCAAAAGCCCCGATCCTCTGACCAGCTTGAGTGAGGTGGACTCTTTATAATCTAAATGAGCTGAAGCAGCACATGAGAGAATATGGGAACATGGAACCATCTGGGCAAAGCTAGTATTCTTATTCAAAGCAAGCTTTCTCTCTTCCTAAACCATGCTCACTTATTAATATTTAAATAAGATACCTATAGTATGAGAAGGAAGGCTTGGCTATTGCCTAATCAAAGAACATTAACTTCTACTCGTAAGATGCAGACAGACACCTGCTTAAACATTTTAACATTCGAAATTTCCATTTTACTCTCTGTATTCAGGTCAAGCACCAAAATGTTTAGTTAAATATTTACTTGCTAGATGTATTTTTCTCATCATTAAATTGTAGACCAAAACTGTGGATGGGTTGAAAGCACTGTGATTTAAATGATGATCTCTTGTCTCCGTAACTACCCTGTGACAGTCTTTTTAAATGACTAATAAAAAACAGCCTACAGAGCCAAATGACTACACTGTTAGATACAATCACTTCAGCCAGCCTTTCAAGTTATTGAGATTGTCTTTCTTGCTATAAATTTAGTAATGCATTGTGAACAGGAAAAAAACCAGCAAAACAAAAGGAAAAAAAACCCCTATATTTAAGACTAAAAAGAGAGCAACAAATATTTATTTGTTCATCAAATATTTACCAAATGCCTTGTTTGTGTCCCAGATACTGGAAGGAACTAGCATACACACAGTAAGACTGGTGTCTCTCCCTCAAGAAATTCTCAATCCAGAGGAAAAGGGAAGCCTGGGAGTGAGTCTTCACGTGTCAGAAAGGGGACAGACCATCTAAAAAGAGCTGATAAGTAACACAGCTGAGGGCTTTGGAGAACTCTGATAACTCATGGAGAAAACTAGTCATTCTGCCTGGAGGAGGGACAAAGGCATCAAAAAAGAGGAGATATTTTTCCCTGGGGCTTTAAGAGTAAGCAGGAGTTGGGACCAGCAGTTGGCGTAATGGCTATGTCGCTGGACTCCCATGTAGTCGACCATGGTTCGAGTTCCGGACCTAGTGGCTTAAACTGATGCCGGACACGTGTGCGTGCATGCTCAAGATCCCGAAAGGAGAATGGAGAAGTGATTGCAGCATGGCCATCCCCCCTGGGGGTGGGATGTATTTCTCGCTTTCCTGTCTCTCTCTGTCTTTCTGGCGAGTGCATGTGCCCTATAGGCAAAACCTCTCCAAAGGAAAAAAAAAAAGGGTAAGTAGGGGTTCAATGGAAAGAAGAACCAAGCAGAACAGATTGTAATGTGGTGCATGCAAAATAACAGCAGTGCCTACAGAAGCACTAAACTCATATCACAACAGCATGTTCAGAGGCAAGGAGAGATCACTGGAGACTCTAGTTAGATCATAAAACAGCTTATCATAAATAATAAAGAGTAAAGATAATGACAACAGCCAACATTTGGGGAGGTACTTACTACATGCTGGCTACTAGCATGTGTTTCATGTAAATTCATGCATTTCATTTACACAACCACCTTCCTCTGTGGATACTATTTTTATCTCCAACCAGTGAAGGATATGAGGCCGACTTCCAGGAAGTTACCCAAGGTCACTCAGCTGTTATATGGGGGGGCTCAGGGTGCCCCCCAGGCAATATCCCAGGTGGCCTGGCTCAGGTGCCTGTGTTCTTAACTGTATAATACACCATTTCTCTCCCTGGCCACACCAAGGAACATGACCATATTCAGCAGATGCATGGGGTAGCTTTTAAAGTAGAAAGTATGGTTCAAAAGGAAGAAAATGTTAGAGGGGAGTGATGTACAGTAGTGACCCAAGGCAGGAAGAGTAATGAGAAAGTAAAAGTAACATAACCAGAAGCCCTGAGTTTCATTACATTAAATAAATAACTTCAACTCAGTAGGAATCAAACCAAAGTACAAATCCATTCCCAAGACCTGAGCCAGATGTTGGCATTCAGGGAGGTAACGGACAAGAACCATTCTTGTGGTGACTACCCAGGCTAAAAAGGAAATCAAAAGTGGCTGTGGGTTATAACCCGAGGCCAACTACAGATGTGGACCCGACATCATTAGTCTTGCATAGATGCTCTTTGGAAAAGGCCATGATCTGTGGGACAAAGAAAAGTCATAGATGTGTGAATTCCAAAAGCCTTCCTTGTTCCTTGACCTCCAAGAGAGACGGGTAACATGGCCGAGTAATGCCTAAAGCAGCCAGTCTGGTGAAGTCACTTCATTGCAATCACACTTCAGTTGAAAGTGCTTCGATGTCTGACGTCTGGGTAACTCAGCAGAAAAATCAGGTTTCTAATATAAGATGTTTCTGTTGGGTCCTGGAAATTCATTTTAACCATTAGAAACAGAAAATGGATGTGTGTGTTGTTTTTAACTTGTCAAAACAGCAGTCCATTTTCCAACTGCCTCAAATGAAATTTATTAGTGTGGTTAGTTTTCTAATCTTCCCTTTTTAGTTCAGCTCCATCAGCACATATGGCAATGCTTCCTTGGCAAACTTTACCAGAAGGCTGCTAATGCGAGAAAAGATTTACAGGGTACGGTATTAATATAGTATTTTGTCTTCAAATTTCATGGGTTGGAGATATAAATCACATATCCCCTCTGATTCCAGGGCCTTTGCAACCTAATGAGAATTGAACTGGAGGTGTGGGAATGAAGCTCATGTCAGAAGCCTCCCCTTTACTGGGCTTCACCAACATCCCAAAAGAAGGTTCCCTTGAGCAATGTGCTAGAATAGAGGCCACCAACAGTGCCAAGCCTTACCTTAGAAAAATAATTCTAAAATTTCAGAGTCAGAGGAGAAAATGAAAAAAAACTCATCAATAATGCAGGCCTACTTAAAGCCATTTAGCTCACCAGAGAATAAACCACTTGGTGGATGGGCTTTGGAGATAGAAAGACCTAGGCTGGAATCTCAGGTTTGCATCTCTTTCATGCTGGGGAATCCTGGGTAAGTTCTTTTAGAACTCTAGGTTCCTCATTGGTAAACCAAAGATGCTAATGACTACTTATCATTTATTTTGATGATTATATAAGTAAATGTATACAAAGAGCCAGACAAGTCACCACTCATATGATATATTTAAAAATTAGAAAGCTTTTTCTATTGTTTCAAGGCATTTCCTAGATTCTCTCCCTGCTTATAAGAGGCAATTCAGCCTGACTAATGCTCACAATCCAGAATTAGGTTAAGAAGTATAATGCTATCCCCTTGACATTATGCCTATCCTTAGAAGAGCTGTCCCCAAGCAATGAGGGCACAGCTGGTCTGGGAGTGTCTAGGGGCTTTGCTTACTTTAGGCAAATATAAGGAAGTAGTACCGACATAATAACACATCTTCAACTATATTTTTAAGCTTAAATCAAGTCTTTTTTTTAAAAGAATTATTTTATTTCTTGTTGTTGCTATTATTATTATTATTAATTTGACCAGAGAGAGAGAAAGGGAAAGTGAGAAAGCAAGCCACCAGGCCAGGTACGTGAACCATGGTCGGTCATGTAGGAGGCCAGCACTCCAATCACTGCGCCATCTGCTGGTCCCCAAATAAAATCTTTTAGTTGAGAACTTAGACCTTTTTCAACCTCTGCTGATAAGCAACTTTTTAATTTTTTTTTTTGAGAGGTTTTTACCTTAGGGCATGTGTACTCACCAGAGAGAGAGGCAGAGATAGTGAGAGGAAAAGTGAGAAATCATCCCCAAGAGGGGATGGCCATGCCACAATTCCTTCTCCTCTCTTCTCTTCCTGGAATCTAGGGCATGCACATACACATGCCTGGGATGAGTTTCAAGTCATGGGCCCAGGACTCGAACCCTGGTTGACCATGTGGGATTCCAGTGACGTAACTACTATGCCATTTGCTGGCCCCTGATAAGCAACTTTTTAATGTAATTTCTACTGGGAGGAATCAGAAAAGGCAAGTGGTTACGAACAGGGTCTAACAGGGTCTTGTGCTAGGCTGCTGGGGGTGAATCCTGACTGCTATTTATTAGCTATGTAACTGAACAAGCTACCTCATCTCTTGTGTCTTAATTTCCACATCTGTAAATGGGAATAATCGCAGTACCATTTCCACAGAGTAGTTGTGAAGATGAAACGAGTGAACATACACGAAGCTCTCAGAACAACGCCAAGTACTAAGAAATGGACTGGGCTTGTTTCTGTCTACCTTCATCAATATCATCACTAGCATTTATCTTCCTCGTCCTTCATGTGTACTGGAATGGAGAGAAGCTACGCAGCTCATCCCGACTCACTCATGCCATAGTGACTACACAGTACACCTGGAGATGAACTCAGGTCCACCCCTCCTCTCAAATCAGGGTTCTTTGCCCCCTACTTCCCTGCTCTCCCCTACTTTCTCTAGTGAACTTACTGCTCCAATGTCCCCCTCTCTGCCCTGGAAAGGCACTTCTTCCAGGCTAGACTGGTGCAAAACTTTCTCTCACCCCAGCTCGTGCTGGGCCAGTATCCAGCATTAGCTGGTCCTTTAACATGACCAAAGGAAGTTGGCTATGTGGATCTGCATCATGCCCCATCTCCAAAATCCTGACTATTAGGCTCTTAATGACACTGAATGATGTGATCACCTAAGCCAAAGACGGCAAGGTTCTAGCCTGGGAACAAGTGAGAGCCAGAGAAAGCAAGGGGAAGGACATGCTGGAAAGCTAAATTGACACAGGCTCACAGAGGCAGAGGGGCCAAATAAGGAAGAAAGTTCATAAGCAATACTGTCTCACTTCAAAGAAAAACAAGCTCAAGAGTGGCCAGCCCAGCCCTGAGAAAGGCAGCTTTGAGCACATAAAATGGGGTGGAAAGCATTTGTGGAAGAGACTCCAGTTCAGTGGAGTTTGGCAGGAAGAACACACCCATGACACTCCAATTCCGGTAGCTAAAGCCAGAGCCAGCACCTTGTCCTCCTGCTATCTCACTCCAACACAGTGGTAAAACCTCTGATGTTACATTTTTACCCTCCTGACCCCCTTGCTGAGGCCACTATACTTGCCCCCGGCCTTCCCAAGATCCCCCCTTGCTTTCAACATCAGATTAACCTTCATTCTGGAGCTATCAGCACTCTGCGCCCTGCCTTACAGGTTTTATTCTTGCTCCTGTTTCCATGCCCTTCTCTCTTCATTTGTTCAGCATTCTTTCCTCCCTCCCCTGCATCCCATTTGTCTGTCACTTTGGACTCATATTGCCCCTGGGCCTGAGGCGTTTCCACCTTCCCATATACACTATCCCCTTTCAAAGCCCTCAGTACAATCCAGTTCTTCATGGGTTCTTGTGCTGCTACCCCAGGGCGGCTTTGTGGTGGAGCTGGGAAATGGCAGGGGGCAATGGCTGAAAGGAAGATTTAAACATATGTTTATGTTTTACCCAAAATTTCAAGCACCCTCTGTTATCTTAGCTGTGGCTCCGTATGCCACGGGAAACTGAGCCTTAAAACATAAAATGACCAGGGAGCAGCAGATGGTGTAATGGTTACATCACTGGACTCCCACATAATCAAAGGCAGTTCGAGTCCCAGACCCAGTAGCTTAAAACTCAAGTCGAGTGCATGCATGCCCAAAATCCTGACAGGAGAATAGAGGAGAAGGGATTGCAGTGTGGCCAAGCACCCGGGGGTTGACTTTCTGTCTCTCTCTGTCTCTCTGGCAAGTGCACATGCCCTATAGTAAAAATCTCTCTCAAATAAATAAATAAATAAATAAATAAAATGAATGGTAACAATTATAGCCTAGAAAATATTTACTTCCTATGACTTTATTTAAGGGCTTTCTACAAGTAAAGATCATTGGGAGGAAGGAGCGCATATTCTCCTTCAGTTCTTTATGCTAGTGTATGACAGTCTTCAGGATCCTAGTTGTTTTTTCTTCTATCTAAACTATTTCACCACTGCTTAGATTTCATCTATTTCCCTTCTATCAGTCTCAGCAGTGACAACAATTAATTATACATTATCTTCCTTCAAGGCCAGGGCCAATTCATTTATTCATTTTCTCTTCTCTAGGATATATACACACACACACACACACACACACATATTAAACACACACACACACACACACATATGAAAAATTCCATTTTTGGGATTATCTTTCCTGATTGTCACAGTCATCACTGTTCTTATCTGGTACTCTTGAGCCTCTTGCACCACTCTCAGCCAACTTAGTTCAAGTCTGTGTTGCCTTAGTTTCTGATGATGAAGCTTTGTGCTCTTTACAGTTGGATCACTGTAGATTTCTAGAGATTTGATAACCTTTTTCATTTTTAAATAATTACTTAATTTATTATCATTACTATTATCATCATTATTTTAAAAATTTGACCAGAGAGAGACAGACAGAAAAAGAAAGTGAGAAAGTAAGCTTCCATGTCCGGGATTAGAACTGTGGTCAGCCATGTGGGAGTTCAGTGCCTCAACTACCATGATCCCTGCCAGTCCCAAGATTTGACAACTAAATGCATGAACTATCCGAGTCTTCTGCTCATTTATTTTAAGAATTATTTTATTTAACTTTATTTATTTTTGAATGTGACCAGAGAGGGACAGAGAGATAGAGAGAGGGAAAGTGAGAAAGTGAGCCTCCAGGTCCGGGACTCGAACCCATATAGGAGTCCAGCTCCCTTATCTACCATGCCACCTGCTAGCCCCTCTTCCACTCATTTTTGTTTGGTTTCCTATAACCAAACATTTGCCTTTTGTTTTTTAATAGCTTAATATCCTAAAATGTGCAGAAACTGTCTAAGAAAATATGAATCAAACATCATTAAAAGGTTTTGTGGACAGGGATGAACACTGATGACTCACTGCAGTTTATAAATTAATTGTGGTTTGTTCAAGACATATATATTCTTAAGAAATTCAAAAGTCATGGCAACTTCAATCATTTTATTTTGGTGCAAGAATTTTATAATTTACTTTACTTGGGCCAGTAGGTGGTATAGTGGTTAAGGTGCTGGACTCCCACATGATCGACCACAGTTCAAGTCCCAGACCTGATGGTTTGAAAATCAAGCCAGGTGCATGTGCATGAATGTCCAAACTTTTCAGAGAATGGAGAAGGGATTATGGTGTGGCCATCCTCCCTAGGGGGTGGGGGGGTGATTTCTCACTTTCCCTCTCTCTGTCTCTTTTAGTCTCTCTTTTGCACACACCCTACTGCAAAAACTTGAAAAAATATTTACTTTTATCCAGACGAATTGTGCAAGAAGACTCTCACTGTGAATCCACAATACTTACTCACTTCTACAGCACCATGTAATATAAGAAGAGACTTGATTTAAGCTAGCTACTTGACAAAACTTCCTTCTAGAATATAAAAATATCAATGACTTCCTGGATATCACCACAACATCCTCTAGATGTCACCTTGAGAACATTCCAGGATGGAAGATGACTGCCTTGCACTCACAGACAACATTTAAAACTTTGTAAATCTGAATCAATTGGCTGAATGAAAAAAAAATATTTTTTTGCCAATTACCTCAAAGATTAAGTACTTCTATAAATTAAATTTAGTCTATAAAATGATCCAATTTATCTTTCTGGAACATTTTCTTTAGCATTTCTTCCAACAGAAATAAAAATGTTCCCTAAGAAGTATTTCTGATGGACCCTGATTTCTCTAGAATACACCTTTTCCCCCTAAGGTCTTCCAGAAACAATTTCCAGTTTCTAAGGTTGCTCATCTCTTATGTGAAGCATCTGAGAGAGAAGAGTTTAACAAAGTTTAAAAGTAGAAATGAATTATTCCTGGAACATTAAGAGCATTGAATTATGGAAGATTACTCAATCAATTGTTTCTCTTTAATATGCCAAGTCTACAGCAAGCCAATGACTGACTCATTCGTCATGCAGTTCACTGAAACCAAATGAACTGTCAGGTAATTCATTAAGGATTTCAAACACCTGAGCACATTAAATCAGTCTGGAGACTGGGGAGGAAATAGAGGAAGACTTTTACAAGTGACTTCAGGGAGACCTGGATTATCTCAGGTGTTATTTCCTTTAATAGAGACAGACGTAGCCTGAGGGTTAAATTTTTAAAAATGACAAAAACACCTAGGAGAATTAGTAATTTTCTTGAAAAGAAATAGTGTGCATTATGGAGAAGGTTTGCAGAGTTAGTTTCACAGTACTGCTAAAGGAATCATTTCCAGTAGCCAAAACTTATGCTAAAGGCCCTGCTGTGGTGACCCAGGCAGTGGGAGTGATGCTGTGTGAAGCTGGACGCTGTATGGGAAAGCTCTGTCTGAGATCCTAGATGGCTGCACAGCTCGGGGGAGGGTTGCATATGAAGACCCTGCTGAGGTGTCCCTTTAGCTTTTCCCCATGCATATAAAAAGTTAACTTGCAGAAAATGAGAGAGACTACCAGAGACAAAGAAACAGAGCTACATGGACATGAAGCGAAACAACTAGCCAAATCACGATATTAAAAGTTTCTCATGACTCTCTGAGGCACAGGGTCCCCTGAAGACTGTGTCTAGCAATCCCTACCACTACAGTATCAGTCTCTGGGGGATCACTGGCAGTGATTTACACATGTTCTGATTACTCCTCGTTCACTTTCAAGACTGTGCAGATGCTGGCAGACAGATGTCAGGAACGAAAAGAGCAGAACAACTTGAGGTAGAGTGGTAAAAGTCCTTTAAAAAATAATCTTCATTTTAGTTCCACAGGAAACTACAGTACTTTTAAATACAAGCAGCTTTCTGTATCCTTATTATAAGAAAGAAAAAGAAAGAGAGAAATACTTATTAACCATGTAATGAGTACACATGCAAAAGTACACTCTTCCAGGGACAGTTGCCAACTTTTTTGCCAAAGTGTAAAGAAAATTTTAAAATAGAGCAAAGACCTTACTTAAGCAACATTCTCAAATTATCCTATTCAGTAAATATATGCATATATATATATATATATATATATATATACATATACATATATATATACATACATACACACACACACACACACACACACACACACACATACACCTTTATGGAGAAAAAAATGCATGCTAAGTGAAAGTATGTAATGTGATAAATAAGTTCAACTTTTTAAAACTGTAGAGATGTACTCCAATACCTTCTCAAATACTGCTAGGTGAAAACATTAACACAGCAACTTTATATTATTGAAAAAAACTGTTTTAATGAGATAAAGAGAGCAGGAGAAGGTGAGAGAAGAGAAAGGAGTATTTTTGGTAGGTCTCACTGAGTCACAATTATCCTGTCCCAGCCACAACTTTATATTATTGAAAAAAACTGTTTTAATGAGATAAAGAGAGCAGGAGAAGGTGAGAGAAGAGAAAGAGGAGTATTTTTGGTAGGGTCTCACTGAGTCACAATTATCCTATCCCAGCCACCCAGTTACCAGCACCGCAGCTGCCTGTTTAGGTTGGGCTAGGAACCGAACCAGGGGCTCCCATGCTGGTTCAGCCACCACACACCAGTGCCCTCTACTTGTAGCACCATAACTAGGCCAATGTTCAGAATCTAATTTAACTATTTTCCTCTGGAATAATAACATTTTTAAATAACAAGATTATGTTTAGTGAGTAATATAGTGAAATAATCTTGTGCAGGTATTTTACAACTTGACTGTAATAAAACTGAGTCTCAGAAATGCTTTAGGATGTTCTAACTTCTATTATAATTCCCAAACTGAACACTGATCATTCTTTTTCCATGAGCTACTCACATTTTCATCTGAGCTCTGTCTTGC
This sequence comes from Tupaia belangeri chinensis, assembly GCF_000334495.1. NCBI lineage: Eukaryota > Metazoa > Chordata > Mammalia > Scandentia > Tupaiidae > Tupaia > Tupaia belangeri. The sequence goes on from NW_006160056.1 coordinate 2,541,227, forward strand.
CCCATAACAAGCATTTACAAATATTCAGTTCATAAATATTTATTCAGTTCAAAGTCAATGATACATGCAAGGAACTAAAGGGAATTGATTCCTGATCTATTGTGAATAGGAATAAGTCATTTCATGGCAACATTGTAAATCATTATTTTTTTTAACCTGAACTGTCAATCATCTCTTTGCTCTCAAGATCCAAATTACAGAGCAGAACTAAACAAAAGTTTAAGAGTAAAAGTTTTGTTTTAAAATCAACTCACAGAAAAAATTAAAAAATCAGGAAGAAATGAACACAGCTGACTCCAGAGCTAATCTTATATTCACACTCGTCATCTTGACAGACAGGTATAGCCCTTGCCCTTAGGGTTCAGGCACCCAGACCAGAGTAGAAAAATGGCTATTTCTAAACCAGGAAAAGATGAAGAGCTGTCTGTCTGGTGTGAGGAGTGAGCCTCTGTCTCTTTCTAATAGACCACCTTACTCTCCTCTGAAAAGTTAAAAGCAGTCGCTCCCATCTTACAGATGTAGTAACTGAAGCAGAAGGTTTCACGAAACCCACAGTAGCTCAGCACCCAGCACTCAAGCACGCTTTAAACTGCTGTATCTTTGAGGTCAAAAAGACAAGCTGTAGAAGGGAAATTTAGATATAACCAAGAATTAAGACTTGCCAGGTATGGTCGAAAAGGAAAAAGAAGAGACTTGAAATGAAACATACGTCAATTCAGCACAAGCAAATTAAAGATTCTTAGCAGTGTGGGAGTAGTTCTCACAACTGTAAAAGCATCTTTGACATTTAATCCAATTCCAAGAAAATCCCCAAAAAGTAGTTTCTGAGGCAACATCAAGGCTCAGATTTTTGCCCAGACTTGAGCCTCAAAGTTCTCTCTTCATAAAACTACACATATGAACAGGTGAGGTGGTCACTGCAAAGTAGGAACTGTGACATTCACCTTGTAGGACTTGGGAGTCATTTCATTTGCAAGATTGTTGTCACCAGGGGGGAAAAGTATTTTAAATGGGAGGCAGTGACCCTGCAAGGGTCATCATCAATCACTTGGGGTCAAAGACCTTCCAAATTGTACGAAGAGGCAGGGGGTAAGGAAAAGAAGACAGAGAAAAGATCAAAAGGCCTTTGATGGGGGTTATCTACCTACATAATAGAACCTGTAAAATGGAACTTCTCTGGCGTTTGAAACCTCCTAGCTTCTAAGGTGAGAGGTTTCAAGCAAGGGTTATGTTTTTTGTTTTTAGCTTGGGTATTTAATTTGAAAACTAGAGTCAGCAGAGGGCAGAAGAGGCCTGGAGGCTCAGGTGTGTGTGGCTGCCAGTTTTGCAACTGGCCTCAGCAGAGAGCTCAATGCTATTGTCCTCTTCTAGAGCAAGAGCACGCACTGGTTGGGGAGGGGAGGGAAGACCCACCAAATGGCCACACAGTTCAGCTTGAGCCACCTTGGGATACTGTGGTTTAGCTGATGCAAACACGTCTTTCATCTCTGTGGTAGGTGATCGTAGAGAAGGTGTAAGAGAAGTCAAATCGGGACCAGCAGTTGGCGTAATGGCTATGTCGCTGGACTCCCAAGTAGTTGACTATGGTTTGAGTCCCGGACTCAGCGGCTTAAACTCACACCGGGTGCGTGTGCGTGCATGCCCAAGATCCTGAGAGGAGAATGAAGGAGAAGGGATTGTGGCATGGCCATCCCCCTGGGTGATTTCTCGCCTTCTGTCTCTCTCTGTCTTTCTGGCAAGCTCATGCACCCTATAGCAAAAGCATCTCCAAAAAGAGAGAGAGAGAGAGAGAGAGAGAGAGAGAAGTCAAATCAAGCTTTCTTGAGCCAATGACAACAGAAAAGCAGAGTCCATGGGATGCTTTCCATTAGTGATGACGTACTTTTTGCTGCTGTTGCCATTGCTTATTGAACCTGGAATGATTAAAGAAGCAGGTGGAGACAGAAGGATTACCTAGGCAGGGTGGTGTGTGAAACACCACCATTCAGTACAGAGTCAAGCAAAGGGAAGGGGTAACTTTAACTCCCAAAGAAGTAGTAAAGAATGGCTCCACTAAACTCTTGGTTACCTGATGGACAGATTTTTGGGGGGTATATTCCAGGAGGGTCATTAACCTCAAATAGACTTTTTCCTGT
>NW_006160056.1:2543378-2561060 GCF_000334495.1 Tupaia belangeri chinensis
GTGACCAGTGAGTGAGAACTTCAAGACCATAAACAAGATGAGCCATTTAAAAACTCACTGAAGATGCCTATAAAAATAATTTATTATTTTAAGAAATAAAACACACAACGGAGCTACATAAATGGCTTTCAGAGTGTGGGCTGTTTTGATTAGCTATGCCCTAGATGCCTCCAGCCTACTCCCATTAGCATGGATAATTGAGAATCTGCTGTATTTCCATTTTAACGCAGTCTAATTCATTTCAGGCTCTGAGAGGAGAATTTAGCTCACTTTACATGAATTTTAGCACACAGCACTAACCTCTATACAGTCCGAAGAAGCCTTCATAGCGCAGCACTTTCTTAAAACAGTCAAAACTGTTTTTATACATGAGTTCTCCCACAAAAGAGCCAGTTGATCGTTGGTTTTGCATTCGAGTTTTTACAAGATCGATTGGATACACAGCAGTGGCCCCAACAGCTAAAATGAAAAAAATACCAATATTTCAGAAGGAAGTCAGGTCAGTCAGAGTAAAGGAGGAGGTGTTAAAAGAAAAGAAATAAATTTTATATGTACAGATTTTAAAACAGCACTTTCTTTTTATACTCTTAATAAACACTAGTGGATTTTCATTCAAATACCTCCTGATAAATGAATGCTATAGATGGTTTAATTTAAAAGCACATCATTATGGCCTAACCTTATTATTAATCTGCCTACCTGCAGGTAAGCAAAAAATTGCCACTTTTAAGTCTCTGATGACATGATGGAAATCTAGGAAAAAGTCCCCTTGGCTCTTATTCCCACCTCTTACGTACTAGCTTGGAGAAAGCCCAGAAGAGACTTTGTCCTTTAACATTTCAAGAAGGAAAGTCAGAAAAGATAAGAGAAATAGTGAAAATGAAAACATGGCACGTATCCATGACTAACCTCCAGCAATAGAACCCAGACCAAACCTGTAGGCCGACTCTGCAACTTGTAGGAGAATTGGCCGAGCCGAATCACTTGAGGCCTTCTTCTTTGTGTGCACAGGAATGGAAGGGCAGGAAGACAGAGGGATAGAACAAAATGAGCACATATTATTTTTTTAAAATGGCATGTGTTCTAAACCCATGATATAACTATAATGTCAAAGAAGAAAGTAGGATTAGAGTCTATTAACTCTTATTGATACAAAGCTTTTATTGCTACTAATGTTCAAAATCAAATGTGAACATAATCAAAGCCATTCTTTACTAAAAATAATGTTATAACCTGTCTCTTTTCCTAAAACATTTTATTTATTTACATAATTTTATTTATTTATTTTATTATTATTTTTGTAATGGGCACATGTGGTGGCTAGAGAAGACAAAAAGAGGGAAAATGAGAAGTCACCTCCAAGGGAAGATTACCAGGCTGCAACTCCTTCTTCTCCTGGGATTTTGGGTATGCACGTACACATGCCTGGTGTGATTTTCAAGCTGCTGGGTCTGGGACTCAACATACGGTTGGCCATGTGGGAGTTCAGTGCCTGAGTCACCAGCTACTTTTACTTGCTGGCCCCTATTTTATTTTTATTTAAAGAATTTTGAATTTGCCAGAAGGCACACACACTCACTAGACAGAGCCAGAATAAGAAAGAGAGGGAAAATGACAAAGCACCCCCATGGAGAATGGTAACACTGCAATCTGCTCCTTCTCTCCCTCTTTTCAGAATTTTGGGCATGCATGCACATATACCAAGGATATTTCTCAAGCCACTGGGTCTGAGACTTGAATTTCATAGCTGGCCTTATGGAATCCTGCCGTCTTAACCACCATGCCACCAGACGACCCATTAATCTATTTTCAAATGTTCAAATCTCATCAATGACCAGAGAAATGAGAATTTTAAAACATCATGAGACATCATTATTCATCAATCAATTTGAGAGTTTTTTGACTTGCACATTTTTTGACTTTGTTTCAAATGGCAAAACCCAGTCTGACAAAAACAAACTTGCTCCAATCTGTCACTAAATCAAGTATAAGCTGAAAGAACTTAGGTAATACACACATCAAATCCTTAAAATGTGCATAACTTCTTACCCTGCGATTTATTTATAAAAAGGCTGCATAAATGTAATCAAAGATCAAGCTACACTAATGTTAAAAAGCAGTACTCTTTTTTTTTCCCCAGAGTTTTTTTTTTTTTTTTTGCTATAAGGCACGTGCGCTCACCAGAAAGACAGAGAGAGACAGACAGATAGAAAGCGAGAAATCACGCCCCCGGGGGGATGGCCGCGCTGCAATCCCTTCTCCTCCATTCTCCTCTCGGGATCTTGGGCATGCACGCACACGCGTCTTGGCATTGAGTTTAAGTCACCGGGTCCGGGACTTGAACCACGGTTGAATACATGGGAGTCCAGCAACCAAATCTCATCAATGACCAGAGAAATGAGAATTTTAAAACATCATGAGACATCATTATTCATCAATCAATTTGAGAGTTTTTTGACTTGCACATTTTTTGACTTTGTTTCAAATGGCAAAACCCAGTCTGACAAAAACAAACTTGCTCCAATCTGTCACTAAATCAAGTATAAGCTGAAAGAACTTAGGTAATACACACATCAAATCCTTAAAATGTGCATAACTTCTTACCCTGCGATTTATTTATAAAAAGGCTGCATAAATGTAATCAAAGATCAAGCTACACTAATGTTAAAAAGCAGTACTCTTTTTTTTTCCCCAGAGTTTTTTTTTTTTTTTTGCTATAAGGCACGTGCGCTCACCAGAAAGACAGAGAGAGACAGACAGATAGAAAGCGAGAAATCACGCCCCCGGGGGGATGGCCGCGCTGCAATCCCTTCTCCTCCATTCTCCTCTCGGGATCTTGGGCATGCACGCACACGCGTCTTGGCATTGAGTTTAAGTCACCGGGTCCGGGACTTGAACCACGGTTGAATACATGGGAGTCCAGCAACATAGCCACTATACTAACTGCTGGTCCCAAAAGCAGTACTCTTTTAAGAGCAAAATTCTGGAAATAATCTAAATGTCCAATAATAGAGGGCTGCTGAAAAAAAGGACATGAACCATCCCTTTGTCTCGTGTGTCCACACTATGTATGCTACCGCACACCAGTCACTTAATAGCCATTTTGGTTATCAAATGGCAAAAACATAGTGTGCATAGATATATATGGTTCACTACTATCCATGGGTCAGGGATCCATGTGGGGCCTTGAATAGGGGGAACTACTGGAGGTGGTTGTGTTAGAAATCTTGTTTCTCCTCTTTTCTGTCCATCCTTTCTAAATTCATACTTTAAGTCATTCAGTTGCTTTGTTATTGTTCTTTCGACCTATTATCCTTACAGTGTTTTCGATGCCAGAACATTTCAGAATATTGCAAATCTCTACCTGCATGAATAAAATAGTAATTTTATGTCACACAGAGTTGTCAAATGAGGGTGACATTTAGTCAGTGCTTAATAAATACCTGTTGAATGAATAAATACATCCAATGAAATTTGTTTTTCAAAAACCATGATAATTAAAATCAGTGAACAATGAAAATAATCACCAATCCCAGCTATCAACCCACTGGATTTTAGTTGCTGTCAAAGTAACACAATTTTAATACAATGAGATCATTGGGAATCTCCTTCAAAGTCATTTAACTGAAAATAGCTTTACATAGAAATATGCATCTTTTAGAATGTAAAAACATTTCTGCTCCAAATTCTATGTGTTGTTTCTAATTCCACCCTTATATAGATGGAAATCAATACTACCTTCATTTTGACAGACACATCCCAAAGAGAAGCACTATTTTATTTACATGGATACAAATACACAATACTTAGAAATATTCTAGAGTCAAAATAATGAGTGAAAATACTGGGAGGAGAAACCTACAAATACTAGTGATTCCGCATATAAAGACAAACGAAGCCTCAGGCTTTTATTAGACCAGGGCTGTAAGGTACTGGAGCAGGCACCCCTGGCCCACAGGTGCATGATCTCCCTTACTGGAATTTGGCCCACTGGGGTTCATGAAGTACAAATCCAGATTCCAGGCAAGGCCACTGTGAACTGCCCTAAACCTCTAAGCAGCAGCCAATCATTTCCTGCTGTAAATCTTCTCAGTCTAGTGTAACCCTTTCGTGGCCAGTTATCAACAAGCGCCCATCGCAAACTCTCAGAAGCTGCCAGGGCTCAACGGAAAAATCCTGAGATGCCACTGCCAGCTGGAGAGCTGGAGGAATCTAACAAAATAAAATAAAATAACTTCTCTCCTTTTCTTAATCCCCAAATTTCTACGATAGCTGGTGGCACACAGGCAAGGAGATAATCATCTTGTAAGCACTGTTTAAAATCAAAGGGAGGGGAGAGCGATGTCTTTCCTGTCTTTGCACGTGACTACACAGTTCTTTCTCCTGCACTCAGGGGAATCGGCTTCCTCTTTTAACTGTGGCCAGCTGGTTTTCCAGAGGTGCCTAGTTAGGATTTACTGAACACACACCCACTACTTTGACTGCACACAAAATTCACCGCTGCACTGGGGTGGGAGAGAGCTAAAGGAGGGGGGTCCTGGCTTGAAGCCTGACAGTCCTAAAAATGTAGCCCGCATCAACCCATTGTGGTCAAACTGGCGTCTCTGTACAAACCCAGAGCTCCATGCCAAAAACTGTTAAGTCTCACAGGACTCAGAGGTGGCTTTGCCTTAAAGGAGGTATTTTTCTAAAAACGACGCTCGTCTGTGAGTAGATTTATTTTACAAACACCATGTATGCACAACACATGCTTTAAAGGCTTTTCTTCTCTAACCCTCATCTACAAAAAGTTGACCAAGAGTTAAATGAGGAGATCTGAAGTCTTCAGTTTCTGGAACCAGGCAACTCCAAGAGATTGGTTTCTATTAACCATAAAATAAAATTTAACATTCCTAAAATTGTTTCCACATAACTTATGAATCCATTCACAGAGAAAATAGGTCTAAAAGCCTTCAAACTATGACTCCAGACTAAACAAAATTATCTCATTTTGATATTCAGAAAAACGGAAGGCATGGCAGTTAGACAATGTGCTGACAAAGTGTCTCTCTATGGAGCAAATACGGCTTTCATTCAGCAGTGCAGGGCTGCTGATGGGGATGCTGTCCCCAGCCAGGGCTCCATCCCCACACTGCTCACATGAGATTTAGGAAGCGAAGTAGGAAAGATTTTCTGCCTGTGTGTGGAGTGCGAGGCTTCCTTCCAGTGCAGTTAGGAAATTGTCCCATCTTTGAAAGCAACAAACGAATGCCCAATGTGTATTCATCAGAACATCTCCTTTCTGTTTGAAATTGTTTGAATTTTTGGCGCACAATGGAAAAGGGACAGGTCAGATACCAGGCCAAAAGCAACTGCAAGGGAAAAGGACCTGGGGACATCCCACTAAGGAAATAGCAGGAAGGTCATCTTTGCTCACCTGCCTCTGGGCTTCGGCCAAGTTGAACGGCAGAGTTCCCTCTTCCAGGGGAGCAATCCGTTCAATGTCTGCAAGGGTCATACGTCTGGAGGGAAAAACAAACATAAACAACCACAAAAACAGCGATGTGTTACAACTTAAATGTAATTTTACAGTGTTCCCACTTTTGTTTCCTATATTTTAGCATCATATTTAATTTGGCTTCTTTTTCTCCTGATTTCTGTCCTCCTATACCCCCACCTCTACTTAATTCCTTTTATCAAGCTAATTAAAAAAAAAAAAAAAAAAAAAAAAAAAAAAAAAAAAAAAAAAAAAAAAAAAAAAAAGAAAGAAAGAAAAAAAGCAAGAAAGCCAGCTTACCCCCTTGGCTCATATAAATCTGCTAACTGAAACAAGATGTCAACCTCCATGGGTGTAACCTGACCAAATTTCTGAGCTGCCAGAACAAACTCCTCTGTATGGAAAAAAAAAAAAGTTAAAAGGGAAAGATTTAAGATGAAATAGCCACTCAATTCAGCATTCACTCAAGGCACTGGAATGGGTGACCATCACCAAACGTTATCATCAGCCAGAGAATCAAGTCAATTCAAATAGGGTAAGACTTTTTGCAATCCTCTCACTCATTTGGAAGGAGTGTCACAATATTTTCCTTAACACTTGGTTTAAAAGTTTGGTGCCATTTGAAGGCTCTGAATAAATGACACAGGATATTATTTTATTCACATTACAGGTCAAGGAAAATAAGCAAGCATATATGAAACGTTATATGCATAGGTCCCAGGAGTTTATATAAATGGAACTCTTTGGCATGTCCAAGGGAATTCTCTGTTTTTATATATTTTTAAAAATTCCATTGTAATACTGATAATGTCTTGTTCTGAGCCTATAGACCAACTCACACTGTCATCAATATAAGTTTACTGAATTCTTATGTATTAATACTTTAGGAGCCCACATCAGTGGCTGTCAATTTAGCTCAAGTTTTAGTAAGAATTGAAAAGCATTTAAGGGACTTCCATGTTTTCCTCATTCAAAGACCGAATTCAGTTTATATAAACCTTGGTGAAGATAACCTTGTTATCTGCTTTTGCTTGTCTGATCAAATGATAGACAACACACATGTACCATACGGTTAACATGTGAGTGGGATAGAAAAATCTACACCATAAACTCCTGGTTGTTTTCCTCACTCTAATAAGAAGATACCAGGATACTTACAGACAAAATATTAGATGTATTCTCACTCACCCTTAGTCACCTCGACATCTTTCCTGTGGCCGGCCAGAGTGCTGTAGATCTTTCTAATGAGCTCCATGTTGTTTAAGAGTGAATTAAATCCATTAAAGTAGGAGAAACTAACTTGATGGGATGTGGTACCTCCAGCAGCCTCAAATAGGTTGAAAATAAGAGAAAGAAGAAAAAAATAAACAGAAGATTTATAAATGAAGAAGATTCAGAGATATGTGTATTGAATGTAGTGTGGAAATACTCAAAAATACATATATAAGAAGAAATCAACATAAGTATTTTTCTTTCACATTAAAAATGTTATAATTTTTTTAAGAAAGAACTGCAACTAATCATGACCAGAACTTGTACTCTCCACCCACAACTCCAGAAACTAAATAAATGCATGTGTAGGATTATAACAACAGGACCAGTAGTAATTTACAGAGTTCAAGTTTCAATTGGAAATGTTTTATAAGTTGGTTTATTTCATCTAATGAGCAAATCTTAAGGGCTTATACATGCAAAACTATACACGTGCACACATGCATGTACTTATTCATGCAAAATTCTATTGGTGCAAACACACTAGAAAAGTAGTCAATCTAACATTAATATCAAGGCATGTCATGGTATTTATAACTGGCAATAAATAATCATTTAAATACAGACATTACATTGGTGGTACTTCTAGCAAAAAAGCATATTATGGTAAAATTATGAGATGTCATATACTTTGATGGGGGTTAAGACTGGTTGGAATTCTGATAATCAAAATTTTTAAGAAACCGTATTTCTTCCCAGGGGACAAGGGAAACAGACAGTATGTCCACTATGAATGAAACTTCAGTTTGGGGTTTCAAATTCTATCCTTTCTTAACAAGACAAAATCTTTTTTATGAGGAAAGCACTTCTTTATAAGGTAACAACACATAAATTTTCACTTAGTAATCAATTAAAATAGTTGACGTGAGAGTTCAGTATGGAGTAGGAAAGGGAAGTCAAGAAAGGGAGTTAGATCAACAGTGTCAGAGTGGAAATGGTGGTGTGAGAAAGTCAGTCTCCAGAATGAGGCACCAGGGGGATAAAAAAATGTAGAACCAAGAGGTTCCTCTGAGTTCCTGCCATGCTAAGCACTACGGGAAACCCAAAGGATGGTGAAAACAGTGTCTTCTTCCTGGGACTAGTGAAAGAAGAGTTACCACTGAATAATGGTCTCAAATCTCAGTGCCCATCAGAAGCATCTAGACACTTCTGGGATTAGACTCTAATGCCTCATTACCTAAAGATGGTGAATCACAGGCCTAGAAAAGACCTTAGAGGGCCAGCAAGTGGCATAGAGGTTAAGGTGGCTAGACCCCACATGGCTGATTATGTGGTTCAAGTCTTGGACCCAGTGACCTCCTGGAAAACTCACTGGGCATATATATACACAGGCCCAAAATTCTGACAGGAGAATGGAGGAGAAGAGATTGTGGAGTGATCACCTTCCCAGGGGGATGATTTCCCACTTTCTCTCCATCTGGTGAGTACATGTACCCTAGAGTCAAAAAACAAAACAAAACAAAACAAAAAAACCCACTGAGATTCTGTTATCCATGTTGATTCTGATGTTTGATCACAAAGTCTTGAGAATCACTACCACAGAATGTGGCAGGACAGCCCTTGAGTTGATGAAATGAGGAGAGCAGTTGAAATCCACTAGGAGGAATGCTCTGTGATCCTTGCATGCTATTGTAATCACGACACATGGATGGCGAGTGAACAAGTGAATCTGAGGGTGAGAGTTCCTGTTCTCTAACAGCAATATATGTGTGCAAAGTTTTGTGATTTTTTTTGACTTGGAGAATAAACAAGATTAGCAAAAATCAACAATTGACATACCTCATCATATACAGCAGAATTAACATGAGATTACATATTTGATTTTCCCTGTTTCTTTAACCAGTTAATACATTTATCTAAGATATTCTATATGTGAGAACTTCAAAGAGTTTGTGGAAAATGGAATTTAAGTATGAGTTTATATTGGCATACACACACAATCTGAATTCTGTGCATAGTTTTTCATAATATGCATTTCCATGAGGTTTTTGAAGACTCTTTGTCTTATCCAGACAACAAATTGAACTACCCAGTAAAACTAGCCCAGGGGACCAGCAGTTAGCATAATGGCTATGTTGCTGGGCTCCCATGTTGTCGACTGCGGTTCGAGTCCCAGACCCGGTGGCTTAAACTCACGCCGTGCGTGCGTGCCCAAGATCCCGGGAGGAGAATGGAGGAGAAGCGATTGTTGCGTGGCCATCCCCCCTGGGGGGTGATTTCTTGCTTTCTATCTCTCTGTCTCTCTCTGTCTTTCTAGCGAGCGCATGCGCCCTACAGCAAAAACCTCTCCAAAACAAAACAATACAAAACTAGCCCAAACACATTCTTTGTAAATTTGATAATCTATACAATTATGTTTTTAAAAATGTTAATGTTTTTAATAAACAAATATAAAAAACCTCTTAGAGAATATATAAAAATGATTTTTCTACTCTCTTATTTATAGAATTTGAACAGGTAGAATAAACTCTTCATTAGGACAAGTTACGACTTACAGCTACTAGGCAGTCTTCTACAAATGGTGTCAGGACATGGGGACGGATGGTAACCATGATGTCTCGGAAGTCAATGGCTGTGACTCTTCCAGTCTTGGCATTGTCTCGTTGCACAAAGGCTTGTTTTGCATGCTCCAGTTGTATTTCCTACAAATAAAGGAAGTGAAATACTTAACTGATGTTTTTCACTTAATTACTACTATACAAATGACTGTTCACCTTTTTCTTTTTTTAATTTTAATTTTTCTAAAGCAAAAATTGCAGACTTTTTTTTTTTACAGAAAACTCTATACTCCTTCGTCTGTTAAATATTTTTTCCTTTGCCCCTCCCACTAATCCTCTACCACCCCCTCTCTATCACCTGCTTCCCTCCCTTATGGTCTCTGGTATCTACACTTATACTCTCTACTATCGTTTTCAAATCTGGTTGAAAAAATACAGATTACATCTTGATTTAACAAGCTCCCACCTGCTTGTTAAATAGCACCCCCAAGCTACTGTCACCTTTCAAGAGAGAGAGAAGTTTGCTCAGAACATGATGTCTTCAAAAAGTGAACTCCACCTTAAATCTCCTACTCAAAGAAATCAAATCACTTGCGTGCTCTGCTAGAGTCCAAGAACACAAAGAAAATGTAAACTGGAATGACATTTGGTAGGTTGAAAGATCTGGCCAAACCCAGCTTAGGTTTGCAGAAGATCAAAGGAAAAATGCCTACAGGGACATTAACCTCTCTCTAATGAAATGAGGAAAACTCCTAACCGCAACCTTGTACACAAATACATGATGTAACAACAGATGAAAGGCGTGCTTCTCCTCTGGAATATGCCGTTCCTCTGACACAGGGTTTCTCAGCCTTGGCCCTGGCATGATTGCCTTTTTGGGCAGGCTAAGCCTTTGTTCTGTGTATATCTGTCTTCTTGCCACAAGATACTAGTAGCTTCTGCCTCACCAAGGTTGTGACAATCAAAGATGTCCCCAGAGAGAACATATGTTCTGGTTGAGGACTGCTGCTCTGGAAGAGAGAGTTGAATGGCATGTGTATCAGAGGGGGCAAAACTGTAAGAGTATCTTTGAATATATTTGATTCATATGTCTTAGAGATAGGAAGTCCAATGGAAGATTTCAGTTGCTATTCCCAGGGGATAACTGAATCATTGACAAAAGCACAACCTACCATCAAATCTCATCATATGCCTTAGAGGAGAAGCAAAAAGCAAAATATACAGGAAACAAGAAATGGAAAATTATTTGTTGACAATAACATGTATGTTGATGTACTTGATTGAGACAATATACAGTGTACTCTGGATGGAAAATCTCATTTTGGATGTAGTAATGATGTACAGTGAATGAACATAAAAAAATAAATTTAAATAAAAAAAATTAAAAAAAAGAACATTTTAGTATCTCCTCACAACACTCTACTCACTTCCCAAGGAAGCCCTTGGAGTTAGAGCTAATTTCTAGGCAATTAAAAGGTATCACTGGGGGGCCAGCAGATGGCATGGTAGCTGGGGCGCTGGACTCCCACATGACCGACCACAGTTAAAGGCCTGGACCTGGCAACTTACTTTCTCACTTTCTCTCTCTGTCTGTCTCTGCTGAGTACAAGTGTCCCACGGCAAATTAAAAAAAAATAATAATAACGATAATAATAAATAAAAATTATTTTTTTAATTTTAATTTTTCTAAAGCAAAAATTGCAGACTTTTTTTTTTTACAGAAAACTCTATACTCCTTCGTCTGTTAAATATTTTTTCCTTTGCCCCTCCCACTAATCCTCTACCACCCCCTCTCTATCACCTGCTTCCCTCCCTTATGGTCTCTGGTATCTACACTTATACTCTCTACTATCGTTTTCAAATCTGGTTGAAAAAATACAGATTACATCTTGATTTAACAAGCTCCCACCTGCTTGTTAAATAGCACCCCCAAGCTACTGTCACCTTTCAAGAGAGAGAGAAGTTTGCTCAGAACATGATGTCTTCAAAAAGTGAACTCCACCTTAAATCTCCTACTCAAAGAAATCAAATCACTTGCGTGCTCTGCTAGAGTCCAAGAACACAAAGAAAATGTAAACTGGAATGACATTTGGTAGGTTGAAAGATCTGGCCAAACCCAGCTTAGGTTTGCAGAAGATCAAAGGAAAAATGCCTACAGGGACATTAACCTCTCTCTAATGAAATGAGGAAAACTCCTAACCGCAACCTTGTACACAAATACATGATGTAACAACAGATGAAAGGCGTGCTTCTCCTCTGGAATATGCCGTTCCTCTGACACAGGGTTTCTCAGCCTTGGCCCTGGCATGATTGCCTTTTTGGGCAGGCTAAGCCTTTGTTCTGTGTATATCTGTCTTCTTGCCACAAGATACTAGTAGCTTCTGCCTCACCAAGGTTGTGACAATCAAAGATGTCCCCAGAGAGAACATATGTTCTGGTTGAGGACTGCTGCTCTGGAAGAGAGAGTTGAATGGCATGTGTATCAGAGGGGGCAAAACTGTAAGAGTATCTTTGAATATATTTGATTCATATGTCTTAGAGATAGGAAGTCCAATGGAAGATTTCAGTTGCTATTCCCAGGGGATAACTGAATCATTGACAAAAGCACAACCTACCATCAAATCTCATCATATGCCTTAGAGGAGAAGCAAAAAGCAAAATATACAGGAAACAAGAAATGGAAAATTATTTGTTGACAATAACATGTATGTTGATGTACTTGATTGAGACAATATACAGTGTACTCTGGATGGAAAATCTCATTTTGGATGTAGTAATGATGTACAGTGAATGAACATAAAAAAATAAATTTAAATAAAAAAAATTAAAAAAAAGAACATTTTAGTATCTCCTCACAACACTCTACTCACTTCCCAAGGAAGCCCTTGGAGTTAGAGCTAATTTCTAGGCAATTAAAAGGTATCACTGGGGGGCCAGCAGATGGCATGGTAGCTGGGGCGCTGGACTCCCACATGACCGACCACAGTTAAAGGCCTGGACCTGGCAACTTACTTTCTCACTTTCTCTCTCTGTCTGTCTCTGCTGAGTACAAGTGTCCCACGGCAAATTAAAAAAAAATAATAATAACGATAATAATAAATAAAAATTAAACAAATAATTATTTTAAAAAGGAATCAATGACATAGTTCTTGAAGATTTCAAATTATTTAAATAAAATGTGCCTTTCTTGGATGATGGTAAGGAATTAACTTTTAAACTCTGGTGAGACAATAATTTACAGTTGTGTAAAAAAATAATTGCTTTTATGAATGAACGCAAACTAAAATATGATAAAAAGACATCAATCTGCTTTAAAGTGGTTTCTCCTTTCCTTTCCTTGGAAAGATGGGAAGATACGAAAAGATTAATAAAATACTGAATCATATTTAAAATTGCATAAAGCATAAATAGTGGGTCGTTATACTTTTCTCTTTACTTTTATGTAGTTTGAAATATGTACTTAAAAGATAAGACATTTTGGGACTAGCAGTTAGCGTAATGGCTGTGTTGCTGGACTGCCATGTAGTCGACCATGGTTCGAGTCCTGGACCCAGTGATTTAAACTCAGGCCGGGCGCGTTTGCGTGTGTGCCCAAGATCCTGGGAGGAGAATGGAGGAGAAGGGATTGCGACGTGGCCATCCCTCCTAGGGGGTGATTTCTCGCTTTCAGTCTCTCTGTCTCTCTCTGTTATTCTGGCAAGTGCACGCACCCTATGGCAAAAACCTCTCAAAAAAAGAAAAAAAAAAGATAAGACATTTGATAAGAATTAGAGTTTTATCTTATTGAAAACACCTCTTTGCAGCTCTCCCCAGGGGATAACTGAATCATTGACAAAAGCACAACCTACCATCAAATCTCATCATATGCCTTAGAGGAGAAGCAAAAAGCAAAATATACAGGAAACAAGAAATGGAAAATTATTTGTTGACAATAACATGTATGTTGATGTACTTGATTGAGACAATATACAGTGTACTCTGGATGGAAAATCTCATTTTGGATGTAGTAATGATGTACAGTGAATGAACATAAAAAAATAAATTTAAATAAAAAAAATTAAAAAAAAGAACATTTTAGTATCTCCTCACAACACTCTACTCACTTCCCAAGGAAGCCCTTGGAGTTAGAGCTAATTTCTAGGCAATTAAAAGGTATCACTGGGGGGCCAGCAGATGGCATGGTAGCTGGGGCGCTGGACTCCCACATGACCGACCACAGTTAAAGGCCTGGACCTGGCAACTTACTTTCTCACTTTCTCTCTCTGTCTGTCTCTGCTGAGTACAAGTGTCCCACGGCAAATTAAAAAAAAATAATAATAACGATAATAATAAATAAAAATTAAACAAATAATTATTTTAAAAAGGAATCAATGACATAGTTCTTGAAGATTTCAAATTATTTAAATAAAATGTGCCTTTCTTGGATGATGGTAAGGAATTAACTTTTAAACTCTGGTGAGACAATAATTTACAGTTGTGTAAAAAAATAATTGCTTTTATGAATGAACGCAAACTAAAATATGATAAAAAGACATCAATCTGCTTTAAAGTGGTTTCTCCTTTCCTTTCCTTGGAAAGATGGGAAGATACGAAAAGATTAATAAAATACTGAATCATATTTAAAATTGCATAAAGCATAAATAGTGGGTCGTTATACTTTTCTCTTTACTTTTATGTAGTTTGAAATATGTACTTAAAAGATAAGACATTTTGGGACTAGCAGTTAGCGTAATGGCTGTGTTGCTGGACTGCCATGTAGTCAACCGTGGTTCGAGTCCTGGACCCAGTGATTTAAACTCAGGCCGGGCGCGTTTGCGTGTGTGCCCAAGATCCTGGGAGGAGAATGGAGGAGAAGGGATTGCGACGTGGCCATCCCTCCTAGGGGGTGATTTCTCGCTTTCAGTCTCTCTGTCTCTCTCTGTTATTCTGGCAAGTGCACGCACCCTATGGCAAAAACCTCTCAAAAAAAGAAAAAAAAAAGATAAGACATTTGATAAGAATTAGAGTTTTATCTTATTGAAAACACCTCTTTGCAGCTCTTGCATTCTCCTGTTTTGATCCAGCCCGTTCCTGCTGCAACTCCTTTCTTGAGCCTCTACCACTGGCTCCTTTCGTGGGAGGCTTTTATCTGCTCTCTGTCCTCATGTCTTCTCATGCTACCTTCCCAGGCAAAGTGCTCCCTCCCCTCAATCCCTCAAGGATTTCTTAAAAGTAAGGGCTTGACTCCCACATCCAAATGCCACTCCTATCTGCTGGGCCAGAATTTCTCACTGCTTAGAGAACATACTGCTGTAGGTATCCTGTAAAGACCACAACATCACACATCACTAACACACTTTTATAGATCTCCCATCCAGTGCTCAAACCTGATCTACCCCACCCCCATGTTCAAAACTTAATTGTTGGCATGTTGTTTTTCTGGGTACCTCACCTAAAAAACTGTCACCTTCAATTCTTCAAGCTTCCTTTCCCCCAGAATAAACCATTAGCCAAATTATATCATACAGGCCTTTAAAAGTTCACCCAAGGGACAGCAGTTAGCATAATGGCTATGTCACTGGACTCCCACGTAGTCTACCGTGGTTTGAGTCCTGGGCCCGGTGACTTAAAACTCACGCCGGGCTCGTGTGCATGCGTGCCCAAGATCCCAAGAGGAGAATGGAGGAGAAGGGATTGCGGCAAGACCATCCCCCCTGGGGGGTGATTTCTCGCTTCCTGTCTCTCTGTCTCTCTTTGTCTGGCGAGCGCACGCGACCTATAGCAAAAACCTCTCAAAAAAAAAAAAAAAGTTCACCCAAATGCCTCTTTTCCTTTTCATTCCTGATGATACTGGTTCAGACTCTCCTCAGACCTGCCCTAAAATACCCCTAGGGCCCCAGCTATTGGTTGAGAGCTTCTCTCTGGTGTCTGTAGTCCACCTTGCACACATCAAGCCACCTTTCAGACTCACAGATCTGACCTCGATCTCCCAGCAAAGCACTGAAGACCCTATGGGAGCTACTCTCAGCCTCTTCTCCCATTAGCCCACAACCAGCCCTGCCAACCTTCTGCAGACCCAGGCTATTGCCTATACTCTTCCTTCAACCTAATGCAGACTGTTGCCCATTTTTCTTGCTCCTAAAAATCCTACCCCCTTTTCCAGATTTAGCTCAAATGCCACCACTTAGGTTAATACATAACTAGGCTTCATAACTGTAAATAACTGACTTGTATTCATATGATCCTTTGCTTGATATATATATATATATATATATATTTAACTTACTGTATTGTCCTACATTGTAATTAGTTGATTACAATCCTTTCTATTTCCCAACTTAGCCAGAGAAAAGTCACTATGTTCTGTTTATGCCTATTCCACTTAGGGTGCTGGGCAGAATACTTGAGATATAGTAGACACTCAATAAACAGGCATTGTCATCAGTGAAAGGCACTCTATAAAGCCAACCGAGTGAACAAATCATAATCTAATGAACTAAAAAGGGTTCTCTGTACGAGTGCCTCCAATCCAGGAAGAAATCAACTGGTAAATACCCTGTAGTGAAAAACGACCACAGTATGTATTCAATTGAAAGTAAATGAACAGTCTCCTTTGAATTGCCAGACCCACTGCTGAAGCTATCATAAGCCAAGATTACTCTCAACAACAGTAGATCTGTTCAGCTATTTACCATTTCCCCTAGTTTATAACTCAAATAGAGTCTTAGAGAGATCCTCAGACCATTACACCAAAAAAATGGCATCACTTTCCTGCGACGGCAGTCTCTTCAGAAAGCGAGAATGTTAAGAATAGCCTGTCTAGAATGCCAGGCTGAGAAATGGACAAGAAAGTGAAGGGCCGAGGCACACCCTGCAGGACAAGGGGCACGTCTGAGATGAGGACAGTGCCAGCTACAGAGCCCTGTGCCTACTCCTGCATGACTAAACATGTATGAACGGGGAGTCTCAATCTTTTAACTCTGATGATGAACAACTTGAACATCTCCCACATCTCTTAAATATAGGGGACAAGATCAATTCCAACTTCTAACAAGAAGTTAGATCTACATAGTTCTCTAAATATTAGAGTAAATGAAAACATTTAGTTAGGTCATCCCTCAACTTTAAAAGTAGCTACTGAGCATGAGGGTTGCCTTCTGCAGAACATCTGTGTATGACATGACTGTTTTCCTCTGGGAGAAGAATTGGAAATATTACCTCAACCAAATCAACAGCCATGACAACAGCATTTATCAAGCATATATTAGGCATCTGACACTGTTCTCGAGTGCTTCACAGGGATTAATTCATTTAATGGACATGGCATCCCTATCAGGGAGGTGCTGTTAATGACACTAACCTCAGTGCAGCAGCTGAGGAATCTAAGGCTTCACAGACAGGAAGCAGTCAAAGGAACCCACACTCAGGCCATTTTGCCTCACGGACAAAGCTCTTTATGCCTCACTAGTGCATGCAGAGATCCAGAGAATGCTACTGTCAGAGAGCAGATTCAAAAATATATCTGACTCTTTGGAATCTTAAGAGATGTAGAAAGATAAAAACTTATTTACTTTTAAGTTATTTTGAATGTTCAGGATTTTGCTTTTGGTTATATTCATGGGAAAACAGTAACATTTTGAAACATTTTTCATTTAAGGCAAAAGCTTTCTATGCACCCAAAGCACCAGGATTATTTTCCCAACAGTTGCACAGAACCAAATGGAGAGAACCAAATGGAGATAACCAAACCTTAAAGGCCTTGCACACTTTTTGCTCTTTCTCCCAGTACTGGAAGATTGAAGAGGAGAAAAAACAAAGAAGCTAACACAGGTAACTTCATAAATATGATTCTGGAATCTATGATCTTAGACATAAAACATCAGGCTCACTATGCACAGCAAAATGACTTAAAAATAAAAGCTCTTATTGGCATCTCTAAAGCTAATATTTAAGGGAAACCTAACACATTTGTAGGGCCAACGAGAGACTGACAGTTCCTAGATCTGAACCCAGGAGAGATAAAGCTGGGATGGAGCTCAATACACTTAGAATACAGCATACATAAAAACAGCTTTCATTTCAAAAATGAAGAGGACCAGAATGGGGGACAAGTCACATGTGCAGGGGAGAAAAGACACATAGGAGAAACAATAGTTACCTTCAAATATCTAAAGGTTAAAAGACCATCAGGTAAAAATAAGATCTTCAATTTTATTTATTTCATGAGATAGAAAAAGAGAGAGAAAGACAGGGACCATAACAGGGTCTTGCCATTGCCACAACCCTCTCTCCAGTTTTCTAGCCACCTAGGATCATGGCCATGCTATGGGGTATGCTCGGTGTGTTCAGGTCAACCACAAATCTGGACACTGAGCCTTCTCATATGGCTCCAGCATTGCACAGTGGTGTTCTACTACCTGACCCACCACCAGAGGCTGGAGCTCTGAATTTCCTTAA
>NW_006160056.1:2561486-2582604 GCF_000334495.1 Tupaia belangeri chinensis
GAGGGTGGGGCGCCTGCTTTTCTAAAAAAAAAAAAAAAAAAAAAAAAAAAAAAAAAAGTCAGTGGAAAGAAGCTACGGGGGTCATGTTTTAGTACAATGCGTAAATATTTAACCTGGCTGCTCTGAAGCATTGCAAGTATCCTGACACTGAAAATATCTGTTCAATTATGAGCTAAGAAACATATGTCAAGGACTCTATTTTATATTACTTAATAGAGGAGGCTAGAGAACCAGTATGTTATGGTCACAACAATATGAAATTTGGAACAGGGATGTATAAAGCTCAAATAGCAGTCCTGACACTACTACCTGGGAGAGCCCAGTTGACTGTGTTTGCATCTTAGAGCCTCAGGCCTTCCAATGTGAAGTGGGAACACCAACACCTATTGTACGGAAGGTGAAAGCGAGAGGCCACGAGTGACAGGCATTTATCAACAGTAACTTCCATTCTTGTCAAGGAGAATGGATTAAAAATTGCTCAAGTTCTTCCACTATCGAACAGTAGTCTGCTAAGCCATTTTGAACCAGTCACAGGAACAGAAAGATGAACACTAGACAAGGGTGGAGAATATGCTGAATGATTAGACACTGCAGGACAGAGGCTATGCCAAGAAATTCAAAGACAGTGCTTCATTTAGGTCTCACAATAACTCTGTAAAGTAATAATCATTATCTGTACTTTAGAGAGAGGCACCTAAAGCTCAGAGAGGTTAAGTAATTAGCCCCCAAATCACACAGCTAAGAAGTTTCAGAGCTGAGGTACAAACCATGGTATGTCTGATACCAAAACGGAGACTCTTTAGCTACTTACTTATGCTGTCTTGGGCAAAATCATAAGGGGATCGTAAGTAGAGTTGGACAGATAACAGGAAAAGAGGTTTTAAGAAGAAATGTCAATCTGCAAAATTCTGATAATAGAATTGCTGGGAAAACAATAAAAGGCTAACATTTTCAAAGAGTTATGAAGTGTATGCCATGTCTCATGGACTGCTATGCCTGCCTGTTTCATCTCTTTGAATCATTTCAACAGGTTTATGATGTGAGCCCTACCACATCTCTGTTTCATAGATGGGAAAATGAGAAGAGCCAGGGTCACATGATGCTAAGGATGAAATGGGATTGGCACCCTGGAGCCACACTCTTAACCTACATGCTCCTTATAGAGGGAGGCTTACCAAAAATCAGAAGGAAGAACAAAATGAAACAAAACAACTTGTAGAAATATTGATAGATAAGATCATCCCACAATGCATACAAGAAGCACGTAGATCACAAAAAGCAATCAAATAAGTGACAAAATTAACCAGAAGGCCTGAGACTGTGTAGCAAACCCAGAGCTCTGGGAAGGCACGTGGCTTTGTAGAGAGCTCTGAACAGCACACTGAGGATGGGAGAGTAACCAACTAAACTGGGTGGGCCCCTCCTATCACCCAAGGCCAGAAAGTCCCAGAGCAAAGAGCTCTCCAGCTATCTGTAAGGCAGTTCTGCTCAAGCACATGGAACGAGGCCCGGTTTCTCTTTAACATTTGCCATGAACTGTTTTCTGTTCCCTCTCTTCTGGTGTATGATGATTAATGGAATAGGCTTTTATTGCCGCCGTTTCCAACTACTTCAACACACCCATTCAGATTGCTGCAGGAAAGAAAAAAAAAAAAATCCAACTCTTCGAAATTGCTAGCTGTACAGAAATAAATATATATAGGGGTTATACCACTTTAGGTCTAACATTCATGCTTCTAATAGTTCCAGGCCTGTCATTTCCTTAATAATCTCCAATTTTCAAGTGGGTATATTTTTGAATGCAAAAAATTCTTTCCACCTCTATTCAAACATACAAGTTGTGCTTCAGCCTGAGAACAATTTATCAGAAACAAACAAAAAAAAACAACCGATTTTCAAAACAAGCAGCAGATCCAGATGATTTATAGAGCAACAATAATAACGATTTTTTAAAAAGCCCTGGCTAATTTGCATTGTTCTGTTTTATAGCTTTAAAGATTAAAAAAAAATCTGTAATGTTAATAAAGACAGAGAGTTAATAAGAAAATAGTTTAAAAGAATTCCATCTCAGGAGGGATGATAAAGCTGTTCTGGGTGAAATGCAGGTAATTGTTTAAGAAAACGAAAAACAAAAATGTACTAAGATTTGCTTAAAAAAATATGGGCCAGGTAGTTACGGAGACGGGATCCCACATGGCCGACTGAATGGTTCGAGTCCTGGACCCAATGTCTTGTAAAACACACAGGGCTGTGAGATTATATGCCTAGAATTCTGAAAGGAGGGAGAGATAGAGAAGGGATTGTGACATGGCTATGTCCCATGAGGAGTGCTTTCTCATATTCCCTCTCGTTTCTTCTCATTGTCTCTCTGTAATGAGCATATGTGCCCTCTGGAAAATTTAAAAACAAAAAAAGAAATATGGTATCATTGGATCAGCTAATGGTGCAGTGATAATGCAGTACTCTGGTTGCTGGGTCCACATTGGAAGGTCCTAGATTTGCATCCCACGGTCTCCCTGCACATGCCAAACACACACATCTGTGCTGTGATCTTGGGTACCAGAGGCTGGAGATGGATAATGCTATGAAGACTCTGTTAGGAGTAGCTCTCTTTGTCTCTGTCTTACTCTCTTACGTAAGGAATAATTTTTTAAATGCAGTACTCTGGTTGCTGGGTCCACATTGGAAGGTCCTAGATTTGCATCCCACGGTCTCCCTGCACATGCCAAACACACACATCTGTGCTGTGATCTTGGGTACCAGAGGCTGGAGATGGATAATGCTATGAAGACTCTGTTAGGAGTAGCTCTCTTTGTCTCTGTCTTACTCTCTTACGTAAGGAATAATTTTTTTAAAAAACTGGACTGATTAAAAAAAAAAAAACTGGACTGATTCCAAACAAATTCTATATTACATCAATTGTCAGATCCTGTATGCTATTTAATAAACATGTCTCCACTTTGTTATCATATGCTAATTTGGAGGAAAAATCTAATTACAATAAAGATCTACATACTTTTAAATGGAGTAAAAATGGAATTTAGCAATGAACTAGGTAGAGAGAAAAGTAGTTCCCATTCAAGACATTTTCTGTGCTCTCTACATTCAGTCATGAAGTCAGGCTTTCAGAGTGCAGGGTGAAATTTCATCCCCAAATGACTAGGTGGGGCCTTTAGTTGAGAGGGTCCGCAGATGCAGCATCTCATGCAGCTCTGCACACACAGCGACACCTTGCAGAAACCAAGTACTGAGCGGTTCCATCTCAATTTCCTCGCTCTTCTGATTTAACGTTAAACTTCACAGTGGGTAATGGATGGAGAGATGCTATATAGAGGACTCATTTTTACCAGATGTTACTGTAAAAGCCTGCACAACAGGCTGTTCAACAATGCAGCCAGCTGACTAACACCACGGATGCAACAGCACAATGAATCCTGATTTCCGCTGCCCAGAGAGGACGAAGTGTGCAATGAGAATGGAACGTGTCCTGCATGGAATTGCCCAAGTGACCAGAACCACACTGCATCTCTGATCACCCACTGTCAAACGAGCAATGGTTTCCAACTGGACACAAGAGAATCTTAATCTTCTCAAAGAGCTGAGGGCAAACACCTTAGCCACCATTACTCATTTCATTTAGAACGAAGTGATGCTGTATTAATGAAACAGTCCCAAAGCTATTTCTTAAATACCCCATCTGATCCAACTTAGAATGTACACAAAAGGCACTCACATACTGAAAATGCAAATACAATGGAGGTCTCAGGCTAGCAGAGATCCATGGTCTAGATAATTCCACAAATATAGGAGACAAGTTGGGGGACAATGGGAGGTGCAAATGGCTCAGGTTACTCAGTCCTAAGCAAGGACCTTGTTAATTGTCCACTGTTTAAACAACTGTGGCTTCAGCAAATTCTATAGCAAATGATTTTTTGGTTAACACCTGAAATACTTTATTCAGTTCCAAGCCTTGAGAATTTGGTGTTGTCATGATCAAAAGTATGTTTCCTTTTGTTTGATGGGCAGGAGGGGGAGTGAGGAGGGCAACTTCTTTTTAACACATATCCTCTTTTGTGTTGAAATTTTTGCCTTATTCCAGGATGCCATGACAAATACAGTAGCAAACTGACAGTGACTATGAAGCTGAGACCACAGCTAACTAACAGCAGTGTATCTCTGGCATCAGGAATGACAAGTAGCCACCACCAGCACTTGGGAACAGCAGACTTCCAGACTTCCACTCTCTAGAACTCCGAACACACATAACCAAATTGTCCATTTTACACAGGAAAGACTTGGGCTGATCTGTAGGCCATCCGGACCCATAAGCCAAAATAATGGCCAACCTGATTTAACAAAAAGAACCATCAATGTGGAGTTGCATTACTAGCATGACTGTGCTTTGGCATCCAAAAGGATTAATGGGGCTTATGTGATCTGAGGACGAGGATCCTTTATCAACATGAATAGCCAATCTGGGGCACCAGCCACAGCTCAGATCCCTAGGTTCTATTCTAGTCTATCAACTACAAGTCAGTTCTCTGAGTCTCAGCATCTTCCACTGACATAATGAAGTCTGGACAAAACTATGGGAAAATATTCATACTCTCATGATTAGGATTTTCTGTTGGGTCAGGCAATCTCATTCTTAACCTTTATTTGATGAGAAGACACAAGAGTAGATTTGTAGCTCCATTCCCTCTCAAGTCAGCTCTCCCATTTCTTGGCTAACCAATGGAATCCCAACATCAAAATCTGGCCTCTCCACCAAGGTAGATCATGGCTGATTTCTTAATGATTCCTCTTCCTCCAATAAAAGAAAGAAATTCCTTGGCTCCATAAAATGGGGAACAAACCCAGCCTCAGTGGCACAAGTGAAAGCATGCTCAACTGCAATGCTGGAAGCCACATGGCCAACCATGCATTCAGACCCCCAGCCTGACTGACCTGAAACGCACTGGGGTGTGCCTGTGTGCCCAAGATTCTGGATAGTTAGAAGGCTGGAAAAAGTGGACTATAAGACCCTGTGCATCTCTCTCACACTTACATGTGTTCATGCACGTATGCACTCTATCACGAATAAAACAAACTTGTTTTACTCTTGGATCAGAAAGCGACAAACTGGCCTTCCTATCCTTGTTCATGTCCTCTTCACTCAGTTTTCCACACAGTAAGCAGTGATCATTCTGAAACACAAATCTGATCATGTGTGCTTTTACACTCTTCCTATCAGCCTAGGACGAAGACCTGAGGTAGGATGCTGTCCTACTGCACACTTGGGGTTCTGCAGTATGAACCAACGCTTCTCAAAGTGTGGTTTCTGGGCCACCAGGCATGCCACAATTCAGGATGCTTACTGGAAAATCTCTTAAACACTATCCAAAACTACAGAAAGAGTCTTAGGAAGACAAGCCCAGGATTTTGCATTTTAAAATAAGCACCTCAGATACATTTTTACACTAAAATTTGAAAAGCACGGCTAGAGATTTAGGAGATTTAAATTCAACTTCATTTCCACCTGTCTGATACAGAACAAATCCAAAAAAAAAAAACCTTCCCAAGCTTCGGTATGCTGGTCTTTCACACGGAAATAATAGCAATGGACTTATGTACCTTAACGCCTAAGGTGACTGCAAGGAGAAATACAACTAAAAGTGCTTTCTAAACTGCAAAATGTTATACAAGAGGTAAGTAATAGTAATAGTGATCAGCAATTTCATTACCAGGAATATAGCAAGCCTAGATTTTTCTATCCTGAGACTGACACAACTGGAAACTATCATGTGTACATTATTTTATTACCATAATTATATGTCAGATAGATATCCAAGAGTATACAGCAGTAATAACTGGTGGAGCCAGCAGGTGGCATTGTGGTTAAGGCACTGGACTCCTACAGGGCTGATGGCAGTTTAAGTCTTGGACTCAGCAGCTTGAAAATCATGTTGGGTGTGTGTGTGTGCATGCCCAAAATCCCAGAAGGAGAATGGAGAAGGGATTGTGGTGTGGCCATCTCCCCACCCCAGGAGATTTCTCACTTTCTTTCTCTCTGTCTTTGTCTCTCTCTGGCGACCATACACACCCTATGGCAAAAACCTTAAAACAATTATAAAAATAGCAATGGACAGGAACATGCACCCCTACTAAGAACTTGTTGATGATCATATCTGGCAACTAATGGGTAAGGCTCAGGAGCACTAGATATCCAGCAACGCATGACTGGACACCCTTGTTCAGAAGCACAACTCTTCTAGGAACACAAAGTAATTATCTATAGCTTTGGCACTGAAAACAATGTAGCACAGTAGTAACAGCATCAGATTTTTGGGTCCCTGACATGCCTGTGATCTTATGGAAAAAGTTAAGCTCTTGAACAGTAGCTCTTTCCTCTGTGGAGCTATTCCCTTGAGAACCTAATGAAAACTATGGGCCATTTCTCCAAAAAATTGCATGTAAATGCAAAAATTTTACCTTAACGTCTGTTTTAATTTTTTTTTGCATATAATAGGGAATAATGATAATTACCTCTCAGGGTACCAAGAGGATGCTATTATTTTTAAAAAAAGAATATTTAAAAGCACTTTGTAAATTATGAAGTTACTATTATCTCTTTTTTAAAAGTGACTTAAGGTCTGACTCTATAGAATAATTAGCAGAAAAGATAAAGAGACTTTTTACTCTGTGCTCCCAGGTACCAATAACTTCCACTCCACCCAATTAAAAAAATGGGCAAATGATCTGAACAGATATTTCTCCAACAAAGATGTGTAAGTAGTCAACAAGTACTTGAAAAGATATTCAACATTAGTCATGGCGAAATCTGAACCAAAACCTAAATGATGTAAAACTAAGAGCCTGTAAAGGGAAAGGTCTCCATCTCCTCCTCTGTAAAGCAGGTTAGCTATCCGCGTGACCTTGAGCTCCTACCTGGTTCTTTAAGTTTGTACTGTGGATGGCTGCTCTAACCTTGCTTTGTGGACTTGGGGTTTATGCCTGTCCTAAGAAGTACTTACAACCCTCAAGAATTTTTGTTACAAAAGGCCAGATTCATTAGTGTACATTTTAATATCTGCTTGTAGTTGCTCCTTCTGTGTCATTAGGCAAATATATATAGGTATAATTCCTAGACCCGTACATTATGAGTTTCTTAAGAATTCTCGTCTCTGCACCTCTCAGATCTTCATACAGGCCATTTGACAAACCCTGCAATTCAGTAATCATTTGTTAAATTAGACAGTCTGTCTCGCATGATTAAGACTTACAGAAAAAAAAAATATAAGTAAAAACAAAAAAACCTTCCAAACAAGATAGTTTTTATTGTTTATAAACCAGAGTTCCATCGGGTATAGAATAAATTTCAAATTGTTTTCCGAAAAAATCCAGTTATGCTGCAATTCATTTTTAAACTAGCAAACATAAAATAAGAGCTCTACTCTAGGAGCTGAGAGTTGAGGTAGATGGAGAGATTTATAGAATACCTCCAATACATACACATACTCATGTATTAACTGTCTCCACATTCATACATATATAACTGCAATCATGAAGTGAAATGGAGATGACAGAATCGGGCATAAGAAATAGCAACGATAGATGGAATCGCATACATGATGCGCTAACGGAAGTGTGGGCCCATTCCCCTTTGAAATCCTTCCGTATAGGAACAAGGTTACAGGAAGGAGGTTTGTGTCCCTGCTATTTGTTTCAGCATTATTAGTTACATGCAAAGTACAAACAATACAAGTTTGGTTCAAAGAATATCAGATTCATTCACCACTTCATGAACTTTATAGCCAAAGCACCGAAGACGACTGACACACCAGCCAAAGCTCTGAAGCAATGTCCGTGTCTGCCACCACCTTAGAGGGTGGGGACTTTGTCCAGATCCAGCACAGATGAGCACCTGAACCAAGTAAGAGCCTCACAGCAACACTGCAGCTCAAAACAAACCAGACTAGCTTAGATACAGTAAAACATTCTAAATGAAGACAAGAATTGGAATGTGCACAGGATGGCACTGCCCACTAAGCACACACACGTGCTTGTGTGTAAGCACGACACACAGGCTGGCTGGAATCAGCCTGAACTTTCTGGGGACCCCAGTGGAGCAGAGCAGTGCTGTGTCTCCATATCACTCAGGCTCCCTGAAACCACAAGCGCTTCTCAGCTGTCCCTATGGCAGCTCCTCCCCATCAGGTGACAGGTAACAGCATGAACAGTAGCAGCTCTTTCACATCTGAAGCAGCCAAGCATCTGCCTTCACAACCTGGCGCCAGCCAGGGAGCTGGTGTCTGTATTTTCAAGCCCTGCCCTGGAGCAGAAAGGCGGGCACATGCCTGACAAAGCAAGAATCTCAAACGTAGGAGATTAAATTCACTTATATCTTTGAGAAGCTACTTGCATCCAGAAATGAGCCCAAAGGAAGTAAATAAACCGTTTGATGTAGCAGTCTGAAGCTCTACCTACACTCAGAAAAGAGTTCAAAGGAAGCAGACAAAGCATATGAAGTGGCCTGGCCCTGTGTCCTGGTAGTTAAAGAAGTCAGATGGCCAATGATGCGGTTCAAATCCCTGCCCCAGCAGCTTGGAAAACATGCGAGCCTCAAGCCCAGAGAGGATGAAGAAGCAGACAAGGGATTACAACATGATCATGCCCCACGAAGGGCGCTTTCTCCCTCTCTTCTCTCCACCTCTTTCTGGCAGAGAACGACATAGCTCTGGTAGAAAGCCAACCAAATAAAAAATCTGAAATTGAGAGACGTGATCCAATGGGAGACCTCAAAACGGACCTTCACTGGCATTATGTGCAGCATATCATGATATGCCCATGAATTGCTTTATATCTGGGTCTGCAGTGAGTTGCAAAGCAATACCTTGACAGAGATCATTAACCCCATAACCGTGTTATTCTGGTAAAATTTTGGTGCTTCCATTCTAGTGACAGACTCAAAATCATCACATGCAGATACTGTGGGATGTTCCATTTGCCAATACAGGATGGAGTCAAATTGAAGTGAAAGCCCTACAAGTTGCAGCTCGAAACACAACCAATAACCCTGCATCATTTAACGCTTGGCTCCGACTTCCCTATATCTTGAGGAAGTCCTAGAAGCTGCTATGAGTGGTTTACAGTCGACTCAATTCAGCATAATTGATACTTGCTTAAAAGGGGAAACGCGATCATCCTTACTATTGCTAACATCCCATTAAGACTTAAAGTTAATTAGGCTGTGTTCTATAAAGTCAATTTGAGGCATTTGTCTCAATAACATTATTGTAATTATTCCTCATCAGAATGAACACTGCCTCCTACTGCGTGCCATGTCCTGTGTAAACAACAACAAAAACCCAACAACTCACATTCCATTCTCCACCTGAGTTATTGAAGTAGGCTTATCTTTACACAGACAGAAAACAGGAATTCACAGATACCGACAGGTTTTAAAAAATACAAAGGCAGGTTTAAGCATCCTGTGTTAAATTTCCAAAGGCCAAAAAACTAAAAGCGAAGTAAAAAAGCATGACAAATTCTATTTCTATATATTATAACAATGCCGTGGAAGTAAAAAAGAGAAGCATCCATTGGAGTTAATGTCATCTGTGGCTAGTGTCTAGGAACAGACACCACAGCACGTTCATGGCCTGACCACCATGGCGCCTTGGCAATGCATCCTCTACCTCACGGAGAACTGTGGTTCTCAGCAGTCCTCAGAGGCTCGGGCAACGTGCTGGGGATGCAAAGAGCCAGAGGCACCAGGACACCCACTGATGACATTTCTAGTAAGCAAGAGCTGAAAGTGATTTCCCTGGCACTGTTCCTCAAGACCCAGAGTTTAAGTGAGTCTTTTAAAGTATGATATTCAATAAAATATAGATAAAATTTAATTGTTAGAGAGACAAAAAATATATATATAAAAAAATCAAAAGAAAGAATGGTGGATCAGGCTGGTTCCGTGGCACAGCCACAATGGGTGCTTAAGCGATGCTGGAGCCGTATGTGAGATCATGGGTTTGGTTCCCTGGTCCCCCTACATGTCAGGTGGATGCACACACCCATGATCTTAGCTGGCTGGCTGGGCTGGTGGAGGATCAAAACATGAGACCCTGTTGAGGATATCTGTCTCTCTCTTTCATGAAAGAAAACTACAAAAAAGAAAGAGAGAGAGTAATTTAGCATAGTGATCTACACTATGTTATTGAGCTCTAGTGACTAAGTGCTAAAATTGGAGTTAAAGCTTTTTTCCTTCAACTTGCCAGAAAGGGAATGAACTCACTGGAGAGAGAGAAAGAGAGAGAGAAAGAGAGAGAGAGAGAGAGAGAGAGAGAGAAAGCACCTCCTGCCGCCATGAGGAATGGTCACACTGCAATCTCCTCTCTTCCATCTCTCCCTCCTTTTGGGATTTTGGACATGCACCCACATGTGCCTCATGTGTTTTTCAAGTCACTAGGTCCAAGACTCTGTATAGTCAGCCACCTTAACCACTACATACCTGGCTGGTCCTAAAACATTTTTAAAATGATACTTCAGGAGGAAAACTAAAATTAATAGTATTTTCTTAATACTTATCCCCGGACATCATCAGTGGCCCAATGATATGATCATAACTGGCAGGAGAGGAGAGGATGAAGAGAGAAGGGAGAGGGACTGAGCTAGGGAAGGTGCACCCCACAAATGCAGTTGGCTCCTACAGAGCTTAACCCATGGGAAGCAAGTGCCCTTAGAACAGTGGTTCTCAAACCTGGCTGCAAATCACATCTAAGAAGAGATGCTTCAGCCATCCCAGTGCCCAGACTGTGCCCACCTCCTCCACCTGCCAATCAAATCAAACTTCTAAGGGGTGGGTCCCAGGCACCAATGGGTTTTAAACCTGCCCAAGTGAATCCATTATGCAGGGAAAGCTGAAACCCAGTGCCTTAGATATACAAAATGCTTCAGATGAAATGATCCTAAAATTAGATACTGACAATGACATCTCTGCATTTGTTAGGGGGGAAATAATGGAAAAAGAGTAGTGGAATCAGTTATAAGCCAAAAGTTCAAGTTCCAATTTTTCCCCTAATGACCTAAGCGACCTTGAGGAAATGCCCTGATTTCCTGGGGCCTCAATGTATACTCCCTTTAAAAACATGAAGAGGTTCTACACAATGTTTTAAGAGCTATTTAATTCTATGGTTTTGACATGCATACCAATAAACAAAAAGCTGTAAATGGGATAGTTTTTGCCAGGTTTAGAAAGTCTATGTTAAATCAGAATTCAGAGCTCAAGTCAAAGCTAGTATCTTCACAGTTTGATCCCAGAATTTACTCATTTATTTTTTGTAAAAAAAGTTATTTCAATGTATTTGTTATTATTATTTTAAATCCTATAGGGCATATGCACTCACTCGAGAGAGACAGAGAAAAAGGGAAAGTGAGAAAGCGAACCACCAGGTCTGGGACTTGAACTGCAGTAAGCTATGTGGGAATCCAGTGCCTTAACCACCATACCACCTGCCAGCTCCACTAATTTACTTTTTATAACTTCTGTTTTTAAAAATATTTTATGAGAGAGAGACAGACAGAGATAGACATAGACTGACATTTTGACATGGTCTTACCATACCATAATCTCCCTGCCCCAGCCTTCCAGCCAGCCAAGATCAGGGGCACACACCACAGCAAACAACCCAGGCCTCCCATGCAGTCCCAGCCTTAGGAAGCAGTGCCCTTCCACTTGTGCCACCATGCCTGAGCCATACTCTTTTCAACATTTTTTAAAAAAATAATCATTTATTTTATTTTACTTATCATTATTATTATTTTAATTTGCTATAGGGCACATGTGCATGCATGCATAAGGAAGAGAAAGAAGGTGAGAAAGCAAACCACCAGGTCTAGGATGCAAACTGCCGATGGCCATATGAAAATCCACCACCCATGCCATCTGCTGGCCCCACTCTTAAATTTTTTAAGAGCTAGACCCACCAGTAAAAACTGAGTGAATTCTGCATATGTCAGGTGTCTTTTTCTCTCTTTACCAAAATGTAGTTGCACAAATTCTGATTCCCAGTTAAACGGAATATGTTGATGAATTGTGGTCTGTCCAAAAACTTGCTTAACATCCTCTGAAAAGAGAAAAGAAAAGCTGATTAAGACAATCCAAGTCAGGTTTTTCCTTAAAAAATATTTCTATTTCCTCTTGTAAATAAGTATTTCCATTTCTTTTTATAAAAATGTAGCTCAATTTTAAACACACACACACAGATTACAAAAGCATGGTGGAAAAAAAATCAGAATCCTCCCAGAATCAGGCAAGAATCAAAGTTAATAATCCCATCAAATAAAATAAAGAGAAGAGGAAATCAAGAAGTCACATACATACAACCTGTAGGAAGTAGGAAAGCAAAGTAATAAGGTAATAAAACTATTATCATCTAATTTATTTTGTTTCAACCTGTATTATTTTCTAGGTACAAGGACAAGAATTCAATCGTTAGTGGTTGAAAATGCATACCTACGTACACAAGCATGTAGATAACGTTGTAAGTCTTAAATGTAGTCTTTTCAGTTATAAAAAAAGGTTTTTGAGAGATTTAGAAGTCAGATAAAAACTGATGCACATAATCTACCTCCCGAAGACTGAGTTTTAAAAAAATCCAACAATTTATCAAGTTGCACTTGGAGGCAAGAAGAGGACGAAAAGTCAGTGGCATAATTCTTCAACTTTACGCTGCAGTCTTTTGCTTTGAAAGTTCTCCATTCGTTCAAATAATCCCATTTCAAGATGGACTACCAAATGCACCTGGACTGGCTCTGCACCTCTAAGCTCTACTGCAAATTTTAAGAACTCTGACAGAGAAAAAGAATATTAAAAATATCACTTCTCTAAAGCTTCATGTCTTTATTAGTCTCCTTCTCCCAAGTAAAGTAACTGTCTGGAGGGTGAAGGGAACACAAACCATTCTTATACTAATACATTTGCTTTTGGCTTCCTTTAAATATATCTAACAAACCTGTTCATATTTATGAAATAACTGTGCCTGATGCCTTTTCTTATTATTATTTTGCTTATGTTTTTTAAAAATGGAAAAAGGTTATTTAGCTTCTAAAGGGTGCTAAAACATGTGATACATACTTTTACTATTTTCCCCAAATTTCTTATTTCTACCTCTATTGTGTTCACAAAGTTTTTATTCTGTGCTTTTAGACTTTCCAGAACTGTTAAGTCTTGCGATGAAGAAACAGAAAGGTTGCCTTTGGTAAAAAGGTCAGGTGTGTATTTGCACAGAGAAGGCAGTAAAACTCAGAATAACGCTGGGCATAAACTTTATAAAAGGTGGCAGAAAACCTCAGGTTGGTGCGGACAAAGGCAATGAAATAAAACTTTTAAAGTGAAACCCTCAATTTCTCTGAATGTATTGTGTTTTCTCCATTTTGGGGGGAAAAAAGAGAGAGAGAGAGAACAAAGATGCAAGAAAACTGAAGTGAATCAAGAACTGGGATTGAAAAGAAAAAGAAAAGGTGAAAGACTTCAAGAGTCAAAGAAATAAGTAAAAAGAGACTTCAATCATTATTATTTGTTTTTTTGGAGGTTTTTGCTACAGGGCACATGCACTTACCAGAAAGACAGAGAGAGACAGAGAGACAGAAAGTGAGAAATCACCCTTGGGGGTGATGGCCACGCCGCAATCCCTACTCCTCCATTCTCCTCTCAGGATCTTGGGCACGCATGCACATGCGCCCGTCATCAGTTTCAGCCACCGGGTCCGGGACTCAAACCAAGGTCGACTACATGGGAGTCCAGGGACATAGCCATTTCGCCAACTGCTGGTCCCCTTTATTTATTTTTGGCCAGAGGGCACATGAGAGAAACAAAGAGAGCAGGAAAGCACCCCTCAATGGGACATGGTCAGTCACAATCCCATCTTCTCCACTTCTCCATCCTGTCAGGATTGGGTGCATGTGAGCAAATGCACCTGGTATGTTTTTCAAGTCACTAGCACCCAAACTCGAATTGCTCAGCCAGCCATATGGGATCTGGCTCTTTTAACCACTAAGTCATAAGGCTGGCCCTCACTTGAACTTCTGAGAGGAAATCATGAAACTATTGGGTCATTGGGAAAATCATGATGCATTTTTCCATAGAAAAACATGTCATGACTTTCCTGATAGAATTCAAATGACTTGAGTTCAAATTCTACTAGCTGTTATAGCAGCTAAAATTTCTTGGGTGCTTATCCAAGATGTAACAGGTATTATTCTCATGGCTGTATGAATAAATCCCTTACTAACTTGAAGTGGGACCTTCTTCAGTGGCAAAATGTATTAACTGAGTTAATCAGTAATTCCTTCCCAGTTCTAGGAAATTCAATCTATACCTCTGGATAAAGCAGACTCATTAGAGATACAGCAAAACCTCCCACAATCTTCTAATCTAAACCAATAATTAATGAGAAATGGTGTTCAAATATCCCATTCCCTGTGCGACTATGACTGGGGTCAGGATCTCTTTCTGAAAATATTATCTTGAGCCTGCCCTGTGGCCTGGTGGTTAAGGGAACCGGATCCCTCATGGCCAACAACATGGTTCAAATCCTGGCCCCAGTGGTTTTAAATTAATTAATTAATTAAAAAATAAACTGAAAATTATCTTAAAGAGTTATGCATTGATTAGGTTCACCCTTTACTCATTTTTAACTTTCCATGGAAACAGACAAAATTATGAAAAGAAGGAGGTAAAGAAGACTGTCCAGATCAGCTAGTGTAACGCAGTAATGTGTACACACATATTATGTCACATGTAGACTGGGAGCATCCTCAGGGCCACCATAATGCAGCCACCAGTGGAGGACTTTCACATCATTGCCCCTATGCCTGGTGCCTCCCTCAGCTGAGCAGCATACCCACCACATGACCCTGAGGTCTCATCCTCCATTTCTGACCTGGTCTAACATACTGCCTATTTTAAGAATGCCAGTCCTTCGCTGGCTGCCTATCGACTCCTGAGGAGCATAGCTAGGAGCACTGTAGTAGTCCCTATGGGAAGAGGAAGCTTAGTAGGAGGTATATGGTTGGATCCAAGGACAACCCAGAAGCTCCACAAGCTGCAATTTAACAGCAGATCCAAACATAATGGAGGCTCAAGTTAGGATTTCTTTCTCCTTTTAGGAAGCACAAGTAGATTTCTTTTTTTTTCTTTAGAGGTTTTTGCTATAGGGCGTGTGTGCTCGCCAGACAGACAGAGAGAGACAGAGAGAGACAGACAGAGAGACAGAAAGCGAGACATCACCCCCCAAGGGGGATGGCCATGCCACAATCCCTTCTCCTCCATTCTCCTCTCAGGACCTTGGGCATGCACGCACACGCGCCTGGTGTGAGTTTTAAGCCACTGGGTCCGGGACGCGAACCGTGGTCGACTACGTGGGAGTCCAGCGACATAGCCATTACGCTAACTGCTGGTCCCTGGAGCACAAGTAGATTTCTCACTTAACATCGGATGTTTTAAGATTTCTCCACGTTTTGTGAGGCAATGAGAGGCAACAGTACTTCTTTGATCTTTATTTCTTCCACAATTGAGAATCAGAACCCCCAATAAGATCCTGATTCTACTATCTACTCCCAACCTTCTGCCAGCTCTAGATCATGGGTATATGTACCAAGTGTTATCGCATTAAACCAGTAGAAAATCAGAAACTAGAAACAAAAGCAATTTGCAAGTTCAATTGTGCTCTATAGTATGGCTCCCCCAGGCAAGTCCTTGTGCTCTACCATGAAAGACTCAAGAAACCAACAGAGTTGTCCCACCGCTAAACCCTTAGTATTCTCTAACTGGCAGTCCTGGAGAGGATAGAGGTTACCCGTAATAACCTAACCTTCAGGTTGCTCACTGGATTCAGAACAACCTGTAACTCACCAGTTGGGGGTTTTCGAATAAGTAGAACTTGGCAAACTTATCACCAACTTAAAAAGAATATAAAGGAAGTCTCTCCTGGTTGAAAATACAAGGCCTTAAACTCTTACTGCCAGTCTGAGATCACATAAAGAAAGAAGCAAAACTGAGTCAACATTAGAATGCGAATGTAGCACGAGGTATATATTTTGGTTATATAAAGTCATATTTTTCTCAGCCATTCTTCCTGAAAATGAAAACAAATTAGACTGTTTATCTCTTAAAGTATAATCATTGTTATTTCACTCTGTGCCAAACAAGTTATGTTTGGAAGACTTTTAGTTCCCATATCACCAAATAATGGTAATATTATTTAAGACAAGACTTTACCAAATAAGCTCAAGGAGCCTTTTTACTTGAGTTTATTTCTGGGACTTCATGTTCTCCACAAATGTTGACAGCTTAAAAGTCTGTGGCTTTTTTTTTTTTTTTTCATTTTACTATACAAAAAGACAATTACAAAGTGGCAGTAGGTTGTTCCTAAAGATAACTTCAAAAAGTTAACTAATTCATTCTAAGTTAATGAATTTTCCAAAGAATGGCTGTAGTCACAGATTTTTAAAAGCTGGGTCACAGATGACACGATCTTATATAAAGTCCTAATGAAGCTGCCAAAAATCAACTAGAACTAATTAATGAGTCTAACAAAGTAGGAAGATATAAGATCAGTATATAAAAATTAATTGCATAAATAAGCAACCCAAAAATAAACAATTCCATTTACAATAGCTTCATATAAAAATTAATTGCATAAATAAGCAACCCCAAAATAAAGAAAACAATTCCATTTACAATAGCTTCAAAAAAATGAATAAATTTAACAAATAATGTATAAACCTATTATACTTTAAAAACTACAAAATATGGGATCAGTAGTTAGCGTAATGGCTGTGTTGCTGGTCTCCCATGTAGTCGACCATGGTTCGTGTCCTGGACCCGATGGTTTAAAACTCACGCCAGGCGCATGTGCATGCGTGCTCAAGATCCTGAGAGAAGAATGGAGGAGAAGGGATTGTGGCATGGCCATCCCCCCTGGGAGGTGATTTCTTGCTTTCTATCTCTGTCTCTCTCTGTCTGACGAGCGCATGCGCCCTATAGCAAAATCCTCTTCAAAAAAAAAACTACAAAATATGGTTGAAATTTAAAAATACATAAATAAATGTGAAAACATCTTATGCTCATGGATTAGATGACTTAATACTGCTAAGACAGCAATACTCCCAAAATTAATATTGAAATGGTAATAGCCCCCCAAATGATCTACAGATTCAATGTAATTTTTATCAAAATACCTGATGGCTTTTCTTGTTTTTTTTTGCTGAAATCGACAAACTGATCCTAAAATTCATATGAAAATTCAAGGGCCACAAAATTGTTTTAAGGAACAATTTTGAAAAAGAGCAGAGTTGGATTTTAATTTTATTACAGAACCATAGTAATCAAGATTGTGTAACAAGGATGCACAATAGACATACAGATGGACAAAAGAGTCAAGAAGTAAACCTGCAGATTTCTGGTCAATTCATTTTCAACAAAGGTGATAAGAAAATTCAATAAGAAAAGACTAGCTTTTTCAACATCTGGACACAGATTTGAGCCCCTTCTCACACCATAATAAAAGTTAACTCAAATTGATCAAAGGCCTAAAGAGCTAAAACTGTGAATAGTTTTAGAAAATAAAATATTTTCAGGATAATTTTAAAAGAAAACGTAGGCACAATTTTTGTGACCTTGGATTAGGAAATGACTCATTATCTAAGACATCAAAAACACAAGTAACTAAAAAAAAAAAAAAAAAAAAAGATAAATTGATTTTCATCACAACTGAAACATTATACTCCAAAGGACATCATTAAGGAAATGAAAAGACAGCCTACAGACTGGGACAAAAGCTTTGCAAATCATATGTCTGATAATGTACTCTAGAATATACAAAGAATTCTTATAACTCAATAATAAAAAGACAAATAATCCAATTTAAAAGTTAGAAAAGGATCTAAGTAGAAATTTTTCAAAAGAAAACATGCAAATGGTCAAAAAGCACATGAAAATGTTTGACATCATTAGTCATCAGGGAGATGAAAATCAAAATTGCAATGAGATAAAAGTTGACCCTACTAGGATGGTTATGATCCAAAAAATAATAATAATAACAACAAGGGTTGGTAAGGATGTGAAGAAACTGCAACTGTCATTCACTGGTAGTGGAAATATAAAATGGCACATTCACTTTGGAAAATAATCTAGTAGTTTCTTAAGAGTTCAACACGGGGCCAGTCTGTAGCCTAGTTAAAGGAGCTGGTCTGTAGCCTGGTTAAAGAAGCCAGATTCCACATGGCCAGTGGCTGTTTGAATCCCAGCCTTAGCAGCTTGAAAGACAAGCTGGGTGTGAAAGTGCTCAAGATCCCTACTGGAGGAGAGATAAATGGAGACAATATGATTGTGGCATGACCATGCTGCAATGAGTCAGGCAGAGGGTGCCTTCTCTCTTTGTCTCTCTGTCTCCTTTTGGTGGGTACATGTACCCTCTGGCAAATAAAAAGAAAAAGTTAAACAGAGTTACCATATCACTCAGCAATTCCACTTAGGCATATACTCAAGAAAAACTAAAATAAAACTTGTACATGAATAGCAACATTATTCACAACAGCCAAAAAGTGGCAATCCATTTGCCCGTTAACTGATAGATACATAAATAAAATGTGGTCTAGCCATATAATGGAATATGATTCATCAATAATAAGGAATAAAATCCATTTACAATGTGGCTGGGCCTTAAAAATATTATGCTACATAAAAGAAATCTGTCACAAAAAATCACATAGTTTATTATTCCATTTGTCTAAAATGTCTGAAATAGACAAATTTATAGATACAGAAAGTACATTAATGGTGCCTAGAACAACAGAGCTGAAAATAATGGGGAGCAAGTGAAGGGGCGATTGCTAAGGTATGGGAGATTCTTGTCATAGTGATGAAAATGTTTTAAAACTGTAGGTGGTGATAGTTGCATAAATCTATGAATACACTAAAAATAATTGAATTGGGTGAATCATATCTCAATAAAGTTGTCTAAAAAACCTAAAAACATCAAATATTTGCCTCTTACTAATGAGTAATACTGAGTAAATTACTTCCTGACTCAGTTTTCTCAATCTTTTTTTTTAAGAGAATTTTTTAAAAGCATGCACGCATATTCGCCCGGCATGAGTTTTAAGCCAGGGACTCTAACTGTGGTCAACTACATGGGATCCCAGCAATGTAACCACTATGCCATCTGCTGGTCCCAGTTTTCTTAATCTTTAAAATGAGAATAAAAACTCTGTCTAACTAACTGTGTCTAGCACAGTGTTCTACACACAGTAGGTGACTATTAAAATGATCGATTCCCCAAATCTAAGGTCTTAATTATTATATGGGTAACCAAATATTTATGAGTGATACAAAAAAAAATCAGGAACACTGTGATTTGAAAATATCGTAGTTTATACATTCTCAAAAAGCAATAATTTTCCTCAAATATTTAAAATCCATCCTTCTCTGAGCTCATATACTAAAATTTTGAATAAAAAGTGATCAAAAACTAAGTAATTTTCTATTATGTTTCATAAAGTATGAAATTAAGAAAGATTAAGAACCTCCACTCATTACTTTGAAGATCTTTCAGATACTAGAAATATTTAATTGGCAAATTACTTGCACATGCCATTAAGTGGTTAGACTGAATTTGTTTTTATAAATTCTATGGGCTCTTACTCCTTAACCTCCACCACACTATAATCTGAAATCATCGAGGTCTTCATTTATGCAAATTTTAACTTTCTACGTTTTTGTTTCCATACAGTTGCTAAATTAATGCACTTTAGTTTCTAAAAGATTCACTTTTTGAAGCTGCAAATCAAGGAAAACGAGTTTCCCATTAAAATAAAAGAGATTCATCAAGCTGTATTATTTCAAACACTAAACCATAATCTCTCTCACGGATTCTAAAAATGCCAATAATACAATAAACACACAAATAAGGATGTTTCTGTTAAACACAAAAGTAACCCCTCTTGGAGCAAAGCGAGAACTACCAATGGGCTGGCATTTTATTTCTGAACAGCTTCATGCTTTTCCTAATGCTGCAAAATCCTCAAAGAAAGTTGTGGGTTTGCTCTAAGGGAAATAATACTCCACCCTGCTGATATGGTTAACAACAGCTTATATGGCCATCTTCTCTTAAGCAGGGAGCAAAATACAAATTGTCGAATTCGTAAGTTAAATAACTTAATGGAGTAAGTGGATGCAGACCCATCTCTACTGCCATATGCTCCAGTATCAAGGTTGCCATTTCGAACCCTTTCAACAAGTGCCTTTTATATTCATCACAGTGAAGGGTCTGAAGAGGAAAGAAGTTTTCCAGCTACAATTCAGACTTGCTCAAGGAAGTTCTAGGGGGAAAATGGGTGCCATTAAAACAATGAGCACATTAAAACCAAGTTCTTTGTAAGCCTCTATAAACTTTAAAAAATTATTATTCTGAACATGTAGTGATAAGTATCTTTAATAAAATAAGCACACACTGTCAAGCTGGGCCAAGTATCATAATGAAGTCATATAGGGTGCAAAAATTAGGAATAATTTAAAATTCTTCCAGTTCTATACTTGGAGAGAGATGGAACTTCCCCGACTGAAGGTCTTGTGGCAACCCTGAAAAGAATATTGTCTTTCTGGTGCAAGACAAAGTTGTGATTTTATGAAACCAGTCACCTTTCCCCCTTGGAGCCTGTTTTCTCATCCATGAAAGAAAGTCATAAACTATACCAGCCATTGTTCCACTGACGTATGAACTATGTTCCCTTGGAGAGCTTGCTTAAGACACATTCCCAAGCCCCACACCCAAAGTTTCTGAATCAGTAGATCTGAGATGGAGCCAGGAAGTTGGCAGTTTTAACCAACACCTCCATGCTATTACAGTGAGAATTCATCCTTTGCCTCATAGATGAGAATCTCCCTATTCTAAAATCAGATGGATCTATAAATTGTCAAGATTAATACACTAAGTTATCATGACGAATCTTAGTTTACAATAACAAAAAAGGCTGATGGTTGAAGGCCACAGCATAAGATATGAATTGTCCAGCATATGCAGTAACTACATCAACAGCAGAGAGGCCAACGAGAGGTTTTCAGTCAGTCAGAAAAAAT
>NW_006160056.1:2583264-2587274 GCF_000334495.1 Tupaia belangeri chinensis
AATCCTGGACCTGGCACCTTGCCTTCTCTCTCTCTCTCTCTCACTTGCTCGCTCTCACTCTGTCCCTCTCTGATCAAAATAAATAAAGTTAAATAAAATAATTCTTTAAAAATAAAAAAGATTTTTGCTCTAGTGTGCATTCACTGGAGAGAGAGACAGAAAGTGAAAAATCACCTGCCAGGGGAGGATAGTCACTCCACAATCCCTTCTTCATTCTCTTGGGATTTGGAGCATGCACGCACACATGTACGACATGGGTTTCAGCCACCAGGTCTGGGACCTGAACTGTGATTGACTATGTGGGAGTCCAACAATGTAACTGTTATGCCATCTGCTGGTCCCTAGAGAGAAAGATTTTGCTATAGAGTGCTTGTGCTTGCTGGAGAGATTGAAAGAAAAAGAGAGAGAGAAAGTGAGAAATTCCCCCAGTGGGTATACCTATGCTGCGATCCCTTCTCTATTCTCCTCTTGGGATTTTGGGCATGCACGCATATTCGCCTGGCATGAGTTTTAAGCCAGGGACTCTAACTGTGGTCAACTACATGGGATCCCAGCAATGTAACCACTATGCCATCTGCTGGTCCCAGTTTTCTTAATCTTTAAAATGAGAATAAAAACTCTGTCTAACTAACTGTGTCTAGCACAGTGTTCTACACACAGTAGGTGACTATTAAAATGATCGATTCCCCAAATCTAAGGTCTTAATTATTATATGGGTAACCAAATATTTATGAGTGATACAAAAAAAAATCAGGAACACTGTGATTTGAAAATATCGTAGTTTATACATTCTCAAAAAGCAATAATTTTCCTCAAATATTTAAAATCCATCCTTCTCTGAACTCATATACTAAAATTTTGAATAAAAAGTGATCAAAAACTAAGTAATTTTCTATTATGTTTCATAAAGTATGAAATTAAGAAAGATTAAGAACCTCCACTCATTACTTTGAAGATCTTTCAGATACTAGAAATATTTAATTGGCAAATTACTTGCACATGCCATTAAGTGGTTAGACTGAATTTGTTTTTATAAATTCTATGGGCTCTTACTCCTTAACCTCCACCACACTATAATCTGAAATCATCGAGGTCTTCATTTATGCAAATTTTAACTTTCTACGTTTTTGTTTCCATACAGTTGCTAAATTAATGCACTTTAGTTTCTAAAAGATTCACTTTTTGAAGCTGCAAATCAAGGAAAACGAGTTTCCCATTAAAATAAAAGAGATTCATCAAGCTGTATTATTTCAAACACTAAACCATAATCTCTCTCACGGATTCTAAAAATGCCAATAATACAATAAACACACAAATAAGGATGTTTCTGTTAAACACAAAAGTAACCCCTCTTGGAGCAAAGCGAGAACTACCAATGGGCTGGCATTTTATTTCTGAACAGCTT
This sequence comes from Tupaia belangeri chinensis, assembly GCF_000334495.1. Classification (NCBI taxonomy): domain Eukaryota; kingdom Metazoa; phylum Chordata; class Mammalia; order Scandentia; family Tupaiidae; genus Tupaia; species Tupaia belangeri. The sequence goes on from NW_006160056.1 coordinate 2,584,670, forward strand.
CATGCTTTTCCTAATGCTGCAAAATCCTCAAAGAAAGTTGTGGGTTTGCTCTAAGGGAAATAATACTCCACCCTGCTGATATGGTTAACAACAGCTTATATGGCCATCTTCTCTTAAGCAGGGAGCAAAATACAAATTGTCGAATTCGTAAGTTAAATAACTTAATGGAGTAAGTGGATGCAGACCCATCTCTACTGCCATATGCTCCAGTATCAAGGTTGCCATTTCGAACCCTTTCAACAAGTGCCTTTTATATTCATCACAGTGAAGGGTCTGAAGAGGAAAGAAGTTTTCCAGCTACAATTCAGACTTGCTCAAGGAAGTTCTAGGGGGAAAATGGGTGCCATTAAAACAATGAGCACATTAAAACCAAGTTCTTTGTAAGCCTCTATAAACTTTAAAAAATTATTATTCTGAACATGTAGTGATAAGTATCTTTAATAAAATAAGCACACACTGTCAAGCTGGGCCAAGTATCATAATGAAGTCATATAGGGTGCAAAAATTAGGAATAATTTAAAATTCTTCCAGTTCTATACTTGGAGAGAGATGGAACTTCCCCGACTGAAGGTCTTGTGGCAACCCTGAAAAGAATATTGTCTTTCTGGTGCAAGACAAAGTTGTGATTTTATGAAACCAGTCACCTTTCCCCCTTGGAGCCTGTTTTCTCATCCATGAAAGAAAGTCATAAACTATACCAGCCATTGTTCCACTGACGTATGAACTATGTTCCCTTGGAGAGCTTGCTTAAGACACATTCCCAAGCCCCACACCCAAAGTTTCTGAATCAGTAGATCTGAGATGGAGCCAGGAAGTTGGCAGTTTTAACCAACACCTCCATGCTATTACAGTGAGAATTCATCCTTTGCCTCATAGATGAGAATCTCCCTATTCTAAAATCAGATGGATCTATAAATTGTCAAGATTAATACACTAAGTTATCATGACGAATCTTAGTTTACAATAACAAAAAAGGCTGATGGTTGAAGGCCACAGCATAAGATATGAATTGTCCAGCATATGCAGTAACTACATCAACAGCAGAGAGGCCAACGAGAGGTTTTCAGTCAGTCAGAAAAAATATTTTCGATTGGGTAGAATAAATGATTAACAGCCACTCATGCTATCAAAAGTAGGGCAGTGAAAATGATATTTGGGGGCCCAGGCGGTGGCATGGTGGTTACGGCGCTGGATGCCTACATGATGAAGCACTATTCGAGCCCCAGACCCACCAGCTTGAAAACCATGCTGGGTGTGTGTGTGTGTGTGTGTGTGTGTACATGTACAAGATCCTGAGAGGAGAATGAAGAAGAGGTTGTGGGGTAGAGATTTGTCACCTTCCCTCTCACTGTGTCTCCCCAGTGAGGTCATGCACCTTATGGCAACCCCCTAGTCCCCTCAAAAATGTATGGAGGTGTATAGCAGAGTGTGGTCACTCTTCAGATGTGTAAGCTTGCTTTAATCATCTTTGTGCTAATTATTGTTACCTTTCATTACCACCAGAGAAAAATACAGACAAAAAACTAGCACTTTGAAATTCGTGAAGCATTACAAAGAATCCTAATTCGTTCTCTAACTACAAGTGTAATATCTATATTGTTTTAAAAAAACAATTTCCTAAGCTAGTTTCCTTAGACGGATGTTATCAAAAATAATTTTCTTGCAAAAGCATTAACATACATTTAACCCTACTTAAATGCTTCAAGAACAGATGTACTACAAATGTACACCCACAGTGATCCCATATTAGTATAAAACTGTTTTATTTCAATTAAAATGTCTAACTATCCACCCCCAACATATACCTAAACTGTAATTTTCTCTGAGAAGTTCCAATATGTTCTTGATTTTGTTTCTTTTATCAACCTATCAGAGCGAAACTGCCTTGCAACTGTTGGAAGAAATCAGTCATTAGCAGCAAGATTACAGCAAATTTTCCAATTTAGAAAAACTGTATTTTTATCTCTCCCTTATTCTGAAAGAATAATGGTATAATTTTACTATTTTTAAGTGAGCAGTATAGTTTAAAATAGCCAAATTTTCCCAGGGCTCTACGTTTTAGGATTTTCTGTTAGCTTTCTGTTCTCTACACCTTCTTTCCTACCCACAGGTTCTCTTTGCCCTTCATCCTGCGCACACACCACACAAACACGCATACAAACACACATGTACATGCACACATCCACACTGGGGCAGTAGCCCCCAGTCTGCCTCTCTATGCCCTGACAGTCTTCTGAAGAACAGTTAACCTTCAGGCAGTAGTTAACTAAGGAGTGTCTTCACACAGTTATTGTGATTTACTCTCCAATTGACATTCTCCCACCTTCGCAACAGGCCTGCCTTTTTTTTCCCCCTCCCTATTTTTAAAATGGACTGATGAAGTAGCAAAAAGTACAATATTTTAGCCATTTGAGCACGGACGATTCTCAAATTATCCCACCAACTGGAAGTGCTCTCTGATACTACTATCTTTCAAAATTGAAGCCATTATGGTCAATCGTGCAAATCCGTATTTAGCTTTTCGTAAATAGTGGATTTTTGACCCAATGAACTGGAACAGCTTTTGAATAGTCTCTGGGATCTCTGACAAGATGCTCAGTACCCA
>NW_006160056.1:2587288-2606468 GCF_000334495.1 Tupaia belangeri chinensis
TTACCAAGGTTGAGGTTATTTAGTTTCAAACTCATCTTGTTCTTATACAGAATTTTATTCTCTTTTAGAACATGAGCACTGACAAGAAAATATACTTGGGATCCCCTCAAAATAAAATAAAATCTACCTTTAGGCAATAAGTTTCTTTTCACTAAAATAACACATTATTTTTGTGAAACACAAAAATCAAGATCAATATTAACAAAGACGGTTCCCCAAATAATGCTCCTTCCAACTGTTAACCATTTCTCCCCTCAGTTATCTTTTTGAATATTTTCTTTTTGAAGTGTCTTTATAAAGATATTAGCATACTATTTAGCTTTCCAGTGGGCTTTAACAATGATGGCTACATTTTGCCTTCTTATAATCCAATACTGACATCCCCCTAGCTTTCCATACTTGATTTTAAATTTGGGTCCTTACCTTCAAAACTTGTCAGTGTCATACTTTTAACTGTCATTGTTTCCTGCAACCTGATCGAAGAGACTACAGTGGGCTGTTTCTGGGTATTTCTCATCTCATCTAGCCTGCCTACTTTCACAAAGTAGACCCATTTCAGTTTCATGCTAGCAGGTGTTCCTGGACACAATCTGATATGGTCCCAGAAGGGTCCCTCCGGAGACACAACAATGTCCACAGCAGAGAATTAGCCAGCTGAGGACTAATTTAGAATTAAGAATTAAATAGCTTAGAAACATTTCAGTTTTGGGGATTTTGTTCTGCGTGCCACCTATAATAGAAGGGCCGTATTCAGGTAAGTTTGCTAAATGATAGTTTACACGAAGTTCAATAAATTCTTTTTTTTTTTTTTTTGCAGGACTTCTCAGTGCTTTCGTAAACTAAAAGTTTTAGGTTTTATGATTCTCTAATAGTACAGCCTTTTTTCACAAAACACTTAACAGAAACAGAAAACACTACTCTTAAGTAAGCACACTTAAAATATCTTATGATAGTGAAGATGAAAGGACAAAAGGCCACTGTAGTTTCCAATAAAAAGGCAAGACAGGACTAGTTTTTGGATTCCAGGCCAAATGAAGGAGCTGTGGCAGCAAGCTGGCCAAGGCCTCCCAAAAGAACACAGGTATGAACTAGTTTCTTCCATTCCAGATTTCATGAAAGTCAGATCCAACTCCCTTTCATAAAGAAAGTCAATGAAATGCTTTCTGTATTTTTAAAAATAATTTATTAGATACTCTACTTTTTTCAGTTATGAAATTAGTCACCTGATACATTTTACTTCTTCATGCATCCAAAATTAAAAACAAACAAAAAAATGAAAAACTGGTAATCACGGGACCAGCAGATGGCCTAATGGTTATGTTGCTGGACTCCATGTAGTCAATCGCAGTTGGAATCCCAGACCTGGAAGCTTAAATCTCACACTGGGCATGCGTGTGTGTGTGTGTGTGTGTGCCCAAAACCCTGAGGGGAGAATGGAGGAAAAGGGATTGCAGGGTGATCATGCCCCCTGGGGAGTGATATCTCGCTTTCTATCTCTGTTTCTCTGGCAAGCACACACAGCCTATAAAAAAGAAATTTCTCAAAAAACAAAACAAAACACCCACTCATCATTGCATTTCCAATAATATATAAACTGTTCTACAATTGATGCTTTTAACAACAATGCTGGGTAATTCTTAAGATATACATCCAATGGGACCAGCAGTTAGCGTAATGGCTATGTCACTGGACTCTCCATGTAGTCAACCATGGTCCGCATCCTGGACCCAGTGGCTTAAACTCACACCGGGCGGGGTGCGTGCGTGCCCAAGATACCGAGAGGAGAATGGAGGAGAAGGGATTGTGGCATGGCCATCCCCCCTGGGGGGTGTTTTCTCGCTTTCTATCTCTCTGTCTCTCTCTGTCTTTCTGGTGAGCTTACACGCCCTATAGCAAAAATCTCTCAAAAAAAAAAAAAAGATATATATCCAGTAGCTCAAATGTTCCTCTTTTAAAATTAGTTCTTATCTTTGGCAGATCACTGATCCCTTTTGGATCTGTAAAAACCTATGTAGTTACTTGCCTCTCCAAAATACCTACTTAATCTACTTAGATAAACTATTATAAACAATGGTAATCATTGATGGACTCTCTGGTATTTATCTGGGCCCTCAGTGTTGAGAATCTCTGTTTTTAAACTGAAATTAAAATTTGCCCCCTGGAGGCCAACTAGTGGTGTGGTGGTTGAGGTGGCTGGATCCTGCATGGCCAACTACATGGTTGAGTCCCAGATATGGAACCTTGAGGAACACGCTGGGATGTGTGCATGTGTGCCCCAAATCCTGAAAGAAGTGCAAGAGAAGAGATTGCAATAAAACCATCCCCCACTGGAGGCCCTCTTTCTCTCTCTTTCTCTGGCAAGCACATGTACCCTCTAGCAAAGTTAAGGGGAAAAAAATTGCCCCTTGCAACACACACACCATTACTTCCACCAGCAATTGGATAATGAAATTGAGTTATAGCCACATACTAAGAATAACTTTAAAATATCACATAAAACATTTCTGAATTTTGTTCATTGTAACAATAAAGAAAAAGAAATGAAGGAGGATGAAAACATGTAATGACACCATGCAAACAAAAATTTTAGATTTTTAACTTATAAAAGGGGGGCTGGCAGGTGGCGTGGTGGTAAAGGGTGCTGGACTCCCACATGGTCGACCTTGGTTCAAGTCCCAGACTTGGTGGCTTGCTTTCTCACTCTCTCTCTCACTCTCTCTCTCACTCTATCCCTCTATGGTCAATAAATAAATAAATAAATAAATGTATAAATAAATATACATAAAATAATTTTTAAAAAATTAAAAATAAAAGTGCCATGGTATAGAACATGCTTTGAATTTTCAGGAGGTCCAAATCTGACTTTCACTAGACAAAAGTAAATTCAAGTCCTCCACGACTAGAGGTTGAGTACACCCTAATCCAAATGTATGGGACCAGAAGTGTTTCCAATTTCAGAATTTTTGGATATTTACATATATATAATGAGCTATCTTGAGAACCAGGTCTAAACATGGAATTCATTAATGTTTCATATATACTATGCACATGTAGCCTACAAGTTGTTTTATAGACTATTTTTATATCACAGCATTCTGACAGGTGTGGAATTTTCCACTTGCGGCATTATGTTGGCCTTAAAAAGGTTTTGATGTGGGGAATTGGGGATTATAGTTGCTTGACCTACACTGAACCAGGCTACTGATGTCACCTACTACAGATAGAGCAACTGAAGAAATAACAGTAAGTAAAAATAGGTGATATCTTAAATGAGCATAAGACTGGTCACTAGTACATGTACCAATGTTTCATATCAACAGTTCAATTAAAAACACAAACACACACACACACGTTCAGCTTCTTAAAACTCAACAGGGGAAAGGCTTTGCTGGCCCAACATCATTAAATAAGGAACACGGTATAATGACAGCATCTAGAAAACACTATGATACCATGTTTGCACCAACCTGCTCAGATGCCAAGGAAGTCCTTTCAAGCCTCAGTTTTTGGCTCCTCCACTCAAAATGGGATGACTTTCTGCACATTTCACATAGATACCATGAAGCCTGAGCAATGATTATAGGCCCATAGGCCCATGTGCTCCTGGCTTTGCTTCACTCTAATCAGTTTAACAGAAACTCAGCTCTTCAAAGTATAATTTTGATCCTGTCCCTCTCCTCCAAAGAACCTGTGGTAATTCATTTTTCTTCAGAGGCTCTGTGGCTAGTTCCCCATCAAATGTGGCCACTCCCTAAACTTCTCACGTCTCCTAAACTATACCCCTAAGTCAAGAGCTTCCTCTACCATAAAGGCTTATATTTTCAGCCTGAACAAAGACCACGGCCCCATTCCTTCCTACCCTGATTCTCCCCTCCGCTCAGGTGCTGTTCAAGTCAAGTGATAATGCTTTCCTGGATAAAGTCCAAGTCATATGCATTTCAATGAGTTATTTCAATGCGGAGTAACAGAGCCCACAGAGAACTCTAAGGCAGGTACAGTCTCTTCCTTACAATTATTTTCCACAACAACAAAGCAAAATCTTAACTACTAAATTGGCTTATTGTTCTTCACTTCATGAAAAATATTAAATCCTCCTAATGTCTGATATTGACTGAGATCACCATGAGCTGACACCTACCCAGGTTCAGCCCACAGAGTGTTAAGTATAAACACCCCGAGAGGGCAGCAGTGTGGCCCAGTGAATAACGATCAGTCCAAATCAGGCTGCTCTCCTGGCTCTACCACAGCCAACCTTATGACTGAGGCCAGCCCAGTTACTGAACCTCCTATGCCCACTTTCTCATCAGAAAAATGAGAATCATAACAATGTAGACCTCTTAGATGATAAGAACTAAACAATAAATTACAGTGCAGTAGCTTGTATATAATAAGTAATCAATAAACTTAGGGACTAAAATGAGGGTCGCTTTTTTTCTCTCATGAGATTAAGTAAAAGCACGTCTCAGAAACAGAACAAGAACCCATAGCGACTTCCTGGTCCTTCTTCCTTTCTTTTGACTGCCTTCTCACCATGTAGCCAATCAGGAACCAAGTCATATAGATTCAGTCTTGGGAATGGGGCTGATGGGGTCCAGAGATATGACCCCAATCCAGGCCTTTATTACCCACATCCAGACTATTGTGGCACTTCCCAAGTGGCCAGCACCCCCAGACTGCACAGCTCCCACCCTTCCCGAAATACATTTCACACCAGTTCAGTATTTACACATCTTCAGTCAGTCCTGATCTACTGCTGCTACACGCCGGGTGCTCAGACTGACTGCACCCCTTCTTCCTACGTAGCCTGTTTACATTGCTGATTTTACATCCTAGCATCATATTACATGTTTTCTATGTGTTTACTGTCTCTCTCCTAAACGTGTTCCTCAAATGTGCCAAGTGTACACATTCTTAGAACCTGGTCAACAACCCCTGGCCGGGGACAGTTTTTTCCACATTCCATCCCCATATGGATATGAATAATTCCCTCACTGCTTTCGAAAGTCAAGTTTTTATACTATGGCAAGAATGCTTAACCTGGGAGCTATCTTGCTTTTTCTTTTTAGAGAAAGATATTTTTGCTGTAGGGCTTGTGCACTTGCTGGAGAGACAGACAGAGAGAGAGAGAGAGAGAGAGGGGCAGAAAGTGAGATATCACCCCCCACGGGATGGCCACCCTGCAATCCCTTCTCCTCTCAGGATCTTGGGCATGCACGCACATGGATCCCGCATGAGTTTCAAGTTGCCAGGTCTGGGATTCAAAATGTGGTTGACTACATGGGAGTCGTGACATAATCATCATGTCATTTGTTGGTCCCTGAAAGCTATCTTCTTAATAGGTTTTTATGGGTACAAAACAGTACTAACTATAAATGTAATGTTATAAAGCAGATCTCTAGAATAATTTTTCATGTTGTTTAACTGAAACTTTATACTTATTGATAAGGACCTCCTCTTCCCCTCCCCCAATCCCTGGCACCCACCACTCTTTGATTCTCTACTAATTAAACAAGTCCCATGCCCTTATTCCTCAAGTCCCTGACAACACCATTCTACTTTCTGTCTCTATGAATTTGACTACTCTAAGAATGTCATATAAATGGAATGATCCAATATTTATCTTTTTGTAACTAGCTTATTTCACTTAGTAAAATGTCCCTGGGATAGCCTCTTTCTGAATTTCCTTCCTATCTTAAGGCTGTATTTTTCTATGCAAAAATGTGTCATGACTTTTCTGACAACCTACTATACATAAGATGCTTATCGTAGTACCTAGCACAAAGTAGGTGCAATACAACTTGTAGAAGGTAACACAGAAGTATCTTCAGGATCTTGGGGTAAGCAAAGATTTGTTAAGGTTTTTGCCATAGGGCAAGTGCACTCACCAAAGAGATACAGAGAGACAGTAAGGGGAAAGTGAGAAACCACTCCCAAGAGTGGATGGCAACACTGTACTCCCCTCCTCACACACTCCCACTTGGGATCCCACACATGCACATGCAAGCACCCTGTGTGCTCACCAGGCCACCAGGTCCAGGATTAAAACCTCAGTCCACCATGCAAGAGTCCAGTGCCTCAACCATCATGCCACCTGTTTTTAACAAAACACAAAAAACACTATCCACAAAGGAAAATGCTGATGATCTGTACTACGGTACAATTAGGAACTCATGTTTCTTTAACTTCTAGAAAGCAAGTAAAAGTACAGGACAAACAATAATGATATCTGTGAAACATGTAACCCACAGAGGCTTGATGTCCAGACAATAGGCACATCAACAAGGAAGATATTCGAAGGGCTAATAAATGTGGGTAAAAAGCTGCATGATCCCTTAGCAAATAGGGAAATGTACATTCAAGCCACATAGTAAGACACCACTAAAACAAAAATGATTGATAATACCGCGTGCTGACAAAGAACACACCAAAGAGAAGTTTTCTCTCAAAGGAATTAGGAGACTATAATGAGCTAGATAACCAAGTAATAAAATTGACCAAATCAAGATATTTTCATTGTAGCAAATATAAGGAGTGATCCAGCCAGAAAAATACTATAAATGCCAAGGTCAAGAAGGCCTCAGAAAAACCAGGGCAAGGTTTCATTTAAATGTGAACTGATGGGGACCAGCAGTTGGCATAATAGCTATGTCGCTGGACTCCCATGTAGTCGACCACGGTTTGAGTCGTGGACCCGGTGGCTTAAACTCACGCCAGGCACGTGTGCGTGTGTGCCCAAGATCCTGATGGAATAATGGAGGAGAAGGAATTAGGGCGTGGCCATCCCCCCTGGGGGGTGATTTCTTGATTTCTGTCTCTGTCTCTATCTTTCTGGCAAGAGCACATGCCATATAGCAAAAACTTCTCAAAAAAAAAAAAAAAGGTGACACTGATGACTTGCCCCTTACTCCACCTGATTTTTGCTTAGTGTGTACCAGAATCAGTGTTGGCTGGTGCGTGAACAATGATCATTTGTTGGCAAACATTAGTGTGCACTGAGCTGAGTCACAGAAACCCTACTTCAAACACACTCACATGAGGGAACCTAATACCTAAACAGTGAAGAATGCAGCTGCTCTTATTCTGAAATAACTGCAAGACTGGGAGGTATGGGGACTGGGAGATATGGCTACTCTCCAGGCTTCACAACACCCCTGGATGACCCCATGTAGGTCTATGCGTACTGTGAACACAATACCTACCCTAAGATCATGACTACTGTCTGTTCCAACCTGGGAAATGAAAGAAGAGTCCCTTCCTCTCTCACCACGTCATACTGACTACTCCCAGAGATGCACTTCAAGGGAAAAAAACCTGAATTACTAACAGGCCATTTTTGGGTGGAGGATGTACTAGGAGCTATGGAAGCAATCAGAAGTTATTGCTGCCATGTCGTTTGCCTGTAACAGATTCATATGGGCAGACAGCTATGTTACAGACCTGGAATCTCATTCTCTTACAACTTCGGGTTTATGAGACCAGGGTTCACCAGGGACAGTCCAGCCATAGTGGTACATAGTGCATATTTTGTGCTCTGCAGGGTAGGACCACACAGGAGACCTGGATTGGGTTCCTAGTCCAGCCTAAGGGTGGGGCATGGCGGTGTACACTTGTAATACCAGCAACTCAGGGAACCTGAGGCAGAAGGTCTGAGAGTTCAGGGCTACCCTAGACAAATATACCAAGACCATGTTTCAAAAAAGGAGCCAGTTATGCCTGTAATACCGCTAGGCTAAGGCACGAGAATTACGATAGTGATACCCCGTCAAATAAATAAATAGATAATAAAAAGCTCATATGTGTACATATTTCAATAGCTATTGCTGGACCACTTTCCCCAACAGCAGTTAACAAGTCACAATCTTGCAAGTCCTTTGAATGTCCCCTTCCATGCAATTTAGTAAGCATTTAGGAACAATGCTGTGTATTCTGGACATCCAGAGGTTTGGAAACCTCAGACAGAAACCCAGTCTTCATAATTCTCATGAGACTTAAGAGAAGGAACATAGAGTGGTAAGATCTCAGCTTCCCCCCAAGTCCTCAAACCCAGTATCTCAGACTTCAATGTCTGGGACACTGGTCTACCACTTCTCAAACCAGACTTTAAAGGAAGGATAGGCAAGAAACCTCTGCCCTAGCTTCATGGGGTATAGAGATGACTATCTATAAGGCACCGAGAATGACAGTCAGTGTCCCATACATAGAAATATGACTCAATTCAAGTTCTTCATTATAATAACAGTGAAGAGGGCCAGCAGATGCCATGGTAGTTTAGGAGCTGGACTCTCATGGCTGACCACAGTTTGAGTCCCAGACCTAGCAGCTTGCTTTCCCATTTTCCTTCTCTCTCTCTGTCTCTTTCTGGTAAGTGCACATGCCCTATAGCAAATTAGTAATAATAAATAAATTAAATTAAAGAAATCATTCTTTAAAACAAAGTAACAGTGAAGAAAAGTGAGACCTCAAGGCTGTCTTGAGTTTAAGAAAAGTTTCTCTTCAATGAGTACACAATGAATAGTTTTTAACAAACCTAAAGAATAAAAATTAAAATAAAGGGTTTCCCAAAGGATAAAGAAAAAAAAAAAAGAAGGAGAAAGAAAATTCTTTGTTCTCTCAGGCTATTTCTCTTAATGTTATTATTTTTTATAAAGGTCTGTTGTTGTCCAGACAGTGCCTTTATATGCAGCGGATCTTTTATCATTACATAGTCCTGTAAGTTAAACATTAACACATTTTTATGGTTGAGAAAAATAATTTAGCAAGTTGAAATGACTTGTCCATGAATGAACAACTAGTAGGGAAAAAAACAGAATTCTCCTGCCACCGTGTTTTCCAGAATTCACAGATGGCTTTGGTCTCCTGCATCCTGCTTTTTTACCTATTCAGTTCCTGGAGTCACACTGACTCACACGCCACCCTGCACTGGTGGGGGACTCCTGATTCTTTCCTCCCCCAGGACCAGTGACATGGCTGGTGCCACCAACACCTCTTGCTCTTTATACACAAGGGAAGAATCACTGCTAGTAACAAAAACATCTGGAGAGGGACCAGCCTTTAGCATAATGGTTATATCACTCGACTCCCACATAGTCAACTGTGGTTCGAGTCCTGGACTTAAACTCACGCTGGGTCTGTGTGCACATGTGCCCGAAATCCCAAGAGGAAACTAGAGGAGAAGGGATTGCGGTGTGACCATCCCCCTGAGGGGTAATTTCTTGCTTTCTGTCCCTCTGGGTCTCCAGTGATCACATACATCCTATAGCAAAAAAACAAAAACAAAAACAAAAAAACTCCCCAAAAAAGAAAAGAAAGAAAACATCTGGAGCCCATCCCTCAGTCTTTCCATCTCTAGCTCATTCCTTTCATCTAGACTTGCTGAAGAATACAGGAAGAAAAGCAAACATACTCATGTGCTGAACTCAGTTGAACTCACTGGCTTTTTCTATTCACACCCAAAAAAACACTATCATAACAGTTTTATCAAACTGGCTTCCATCGGATATATCATTGCAAACATGGTGGCATCTTTTGTGTGTGTGTGTGTGTGTTCCACTGAAAAGCTGTGGCTGCGAGTGGTACTACGAGCAATTAGGAGATGGGAAAGGAAATACACTAACGTTAACAGCGATTTTTAAATAGTTTTCATGAAATGTTCATGGAAAGCTTCTGTGCTTATAGATTATTTGAAACAATACCAGGCAAGATTATCATTTTTACCTTTTACTTTTACATTTACCAGAAGGCAATCGCACTCAAGAGACAGACAAAAGGAAAGGAAGAAAACACCCCTCATGGCGGGCATGGCCATGCTACAATCCCTTCTCCTCTGTTTCTCCACCCTTTGGGGATTTGGGACACATATACATATACACCTGGCATGTTTTTCAAGTTGGCAAGTCTAGGACTCAAACCATGCAGTTGGCCATGTGGGATATGGCTCCCTTAACCACCAGGTCACAGGCTGACCCTATAATTTTTGCCTTTGACCTATCTAATCTAACCTTAATGCTGTCATGTCAAATGAGTATAGAGAAATGTGAGGGTAAGAGGGGAGATGGCTGACAGAATAAGTATCTGTACATTATGTGTTTAGTATCTGCCTTGGGGATACAAAAAATGAAGGGTTGTGAAGATAATCAACTTGGCTCAGAGACAAGTGGAAGTGGGTAAGTCCCTCTGAGTCTAGAACCTATACTCTATTCCTCTCTCTGCATTTTCCCATGAATATATACTTCCCACAATACATCAAGTAAGACAAGCTCAAGAGGTCCAAATGAATTAGAAACGAGAAAGACACTTAAAATGGGCACATTAGCTTCCTCCCCTGACAGTATAATCCACATGCCCAAAGGGCTCTAAAGTTCATGGGTGGTGCTCGTGCAGGTCACCGGCATAGACCATGTATGCTGGACAGCACCCAGGCCAAGGAGACACAGACGTTTCTGTCAGTTCTATCTTCAGCAGCCAGTTTATTTTTAAAATGTATTTACCAAGGCCCCCACTTCCTGGTCTTCTCTTTCTTCTAGGTACTTAAAAAAGACTTCAGGGTTTGCTGCAGCTTTCTAGCTAATCCCCGTGAAGATGTTTATGCCTTTCTAAATCCAGAAGGCAGCAGCAGAACAGGAGCTGCCAACAGAGTGATGGGGAACGGACTGTTTAGAGAGCGAGGGCCTTAGGTCCCATTCTGAACCACCACTTTGTGTGGCACCTCTGGCCTTGAACCACTCCATGAGGACAAGGTAAGGACAAGAAGCCCTGGGTGCATGAGTAACTTCTATTCATAACACGTTTATTAACTTCATCCCAGCCAGGGAAAGCACTCTGGATGATGAAGAAAAGGAAACAGAGTCCTGTCTGGCCATCACAGTCTGTGATCCTGTGAAGGGTCACACCACATTCTCCACCACCATGAATCAAAACCAGGGTACCAAAACTGCAAAGCAAATTGTTTTTGCAAATAGGAAGACATTCGAATGGGAGCCCTGATAGACATCAAAGTATCTTTGTTAAAAGGAGTGAGCTAATCTAGTAAAAGCATTTCTGTATGTTTCATTTCATTCCTGAAGAAAAAAAAAACAAAACAACAACAACAATAGCCACAGGAGTCTACACTCACACAGACGTTCACACAATCACACTCCTTACCAAAGGTAACTTCTCCTTTGCCAGCTTTGTCAAACAGCTGAAAGGCCACCATAAACAAAGCATCTGGGGCACACAGGACAGATTCAAATGCTACAAATTCTTGAAAGGATATTAATCTGTAACATAAAACAAGAACAAAGCACAAAGTGAGTAGTTTGTGGAAAATTAAAGCATATATGGATAAAGACAATGGGAAAAATATATCACTGTCCAAAAAAAAAAAAATTCAAACCTAGAATATTTATAAACACACACACACGTATATATGGAAATGCTCAGTGAACCGAATCTAACAGGACTGGTTTGAGCACCTGGTAAAACATTAATTACATGATAATGACCTGTGTGACTATTTTATCTAGCATCATTTATTTTCATATCTCAGTCTTCCTTCAGGCACGTTGTGAATTTTATCATAGAAGCTTAGATATTTAGATTAAGAGGTGACTATGTAGTAGCAAGATGGAGCGGCTTTCTTGTTCATTAATCTACCCTTACAGAATAGGTTTTCAAAACGTTCGTGGAAAATGTCCATTATGAAAAATCTGTGCACAAGTTTCCAACTGTTGGCACCAAAATAAACTCATACTCTATTCTATTTTCTACAAACTGACACCCCCTTGTACACCATATATGAATGATCTCTAGATATTCATTATTGATATCTACTTAGCACATGTGAATTAACTAGGATACCCCAGGGGAAACACAGATAAACCAGACATGAAGTATGATCCCAAGGAACTTCTAGGCTGATAGGCACATGCACTCACCTAGGAACAGGAGTATACAGGAAAGACAAGTTATAAGACAAAGACCAATATGATGACAACAGAATTCTGGTAGAAAATTAAGAAGGGTTTGTGGCGGAAATGGAATTTGAGTTGGGCCTTAAAGAAATGAGTCAAATTTTGGTAAGCAGCAATGGGTGTGTGTGTGGGGGGGGACACGTTAGGCAGAAAGGTAAGTTTAAGAACGCCCAAGGAAAATGAATAGCTGGTTGTCATCTGGACAATGGAGCACATAAGAGAACATTATGAAATGGGGTAATAATATAGGACAGAGAGGGCCCTGAAGGCAAGAAAAGGGCCTAGTCATAGTGCTGTAACAGTTAAAAAAAAAAAAAAGACTGAAACTTTCTGAGGAAAGTCATAACACGATCACACATTTGCTTGAAGGAGACTATGAGGGCCAGCAGATGGTATGGTAGTTAACGCATTGGATGCCACGGGGCTGACTGCATGATTTGAATCCCGGTCCCAGGAGCTTGAAACACACGCTGAGCACGTGTGCCTGTGTGTCCAAAATCCAGAAAGTAGAATAGAGGAGAAGGGATTCCCATGTGGTCAACCCCCTCATCCCCAAGGGATGATGTCTCACTTTCTCTCTCTCTCTTCAGTCTCTGTCTCTCTCATATGGCATGAGTACTCACACTCTATAGCAATAATCTAAAAAAAAAAAAAAAATACAAAACATGACAGACTTGACTCTTGACTTCCAAGGACTAAATAAGTCCATAAGACCTTTCCTAGAAATGTTTCATATCTTAAGTATCCTAATATTTCAATGATACATTAAGGCAGTCCAAAACTCTAGAGGCTCTAGGGGGCAGAAGAAAGTAAGAATGTTTCGTATGTTTCTCAGAACACTTAGGGACTTCTATACATTTTACAGAGTGAATACATCTTTATACAAAGTGCTGGCATTGACTTAGCTGTTTCCCACAATGCCACCTGATTATAATAATGCTACAAAGGAAGGAAAGACTCACAGTATATTGAATACAATATCTTTATATCATTTACCATCCAAAACATCCTTCCAAATGCAGGGGAACATTCAGGACCAGCATGCGTGACAATACTTGCCTGATACACTTGATTCTCTACTACAGTGTGTCCCATTTAGAATCCCTGTGTAAGCAAGACACAGAGAGGATGGGGGTGGGAGGAGAAGCGAATAGGAGACAAACATTCTTGGCTGAACCCAAAGAGCTCACTCCTTGGTGGAGAAGAGGGGGAGCAGTCATGAGCCTTTATTAGGTTGTCGGAGAGTCATGTCACAATTCTCTATGCAAAACAGTATCCTGACTTTCCTGATGACCCAATAAATCCACAACAATACAAGAGCCAATGGCAAAAGTGAAACAAATAAAGCACTCCAGGGCACAGAAGAAGTGATTCATTTGGACAGGAAGATTTGAGAAAGGCTTCATGGCAGTGTGGCATTTCAAGAACAGATTTTAAAACTGAAAAGATCTTGAGATGATTCATTTTAGCCTTCTCAGTTAACTTTTGAGGACACTGAAGTCGGAAGTTGGTCAGGACTGGGGTAAAGTGCAACAATTGGCTTCTACCACTTTGGTCTAAAATCCAGGTCTCCTAGTTTCCACTTGACCTGCTAGAATTCCACTCAGTGTGGGAAGACGCAGAGGGGGTTTTGGGTAGAGAGAGGACATTCCACGTTGGGAGAACAGCAAAGTACAGAGGTGAAAAAACAGTGATAAATGCTGTGTTTAGAGACGAATGGGACTTTCCTTCTTCGGTAGGTCATGAGCAGTTAGAGATTTAGGGACTGGTTACAATGTCCACCACCTGTGAAGGACTTTAGGGGCCACGGTGTAGGATCTCAACTGTATTGCAGGCAATGAAAAATTATTCAAGGTGTTTGAGTTAACTGGTGTTGGGTTCATATTTTTGTTTTAGAGAAAGCACTGAATTAAAAGGGGAGAGGGGCCAGTAGGTGGCATCCTGGTTAAGGGCACTAGACTCTCACATGACCAACCGTAGTTCGAGTCACAAACCTGGTGGCTTGCTTTCTCGTTTTCCCACTCTCTCTCACTCTGTCTCTCCCTGATCGAATTAAGATAAATAAATAAATAAAGTTAAATTTAAAAATAATTATAAATAAAAAAAAAAGAGGAGAGATGAGCTGTGGAGAAAGCCTGGCTAGGATAGCAGAAGCTTACAGCAGACAGGGAGCCCTAGGAATAAAAGCCAAGGAAAGGCCAGAGCTATATGAGTGGAGGCAGGAGTGACTGCAGTTGGTAAGAATTTGATGTTACAAGAAAAAAAGAAAGAGGCCAGGATGCTCCCAGACTTCTATCATAGTTTGCCGGGTGGGATGATGATACTGCCACTAAACATTAAAGGGGGGGACAAAAGAAGAAGAAAGGGCAGGGGATAAAATGGAAAGAAGAGTCTTACGGGCAAATGTGACCAGTCCTGACCTTATTCAATCTAAGGTACCCGAGGGACAGTGTAGTGTCCAGCCACAAGGGGCTTCATGGACAACAAGAGAGATCTTGGCATGCGTTGAGTTGTGTTTCCACACATTCTAACCCCCAATACCTCAGAATATCGATCTTATTTGGAATAGAAGTAGTTAGGTAAGGTGGGCACCTAATCCAATAGGAATGGTCTTTACCAAAGAGGGGAACATAGACACAATACGCACACCGGGAGACTGCCGTGTGTAGATGGAGACAAAGACCGGGGTGATGCTACTAGAAGCTGTGAATGCCAAGGGCTGCCAGTGAACTACCAGATGCTTAGAGGCTTTGACAGACCGCCCCCCACGGGTGGCCAGACGCTCCCTCATGGGCCTCAGCAGGACCCAACCTTTCCAACCCCTTCATCTTGGACTTCCAGCCTCCAGGACTTGAGATGACAAAGTTCTGGTTCTAACTACCCAGTCTGTGGTACTTTGTTACAACAGCCTGAGGAAACTAACCCAGAGGTCAAGACTGGAAACACACATCTGGGAGTTTTTGGACAAAGGTCACTTAAACCTATGAGTAAAACTGCCTGCACTCATTTCACTTAGGGATGGGTCATTTTCTTCTCTTAATGACAGAGAGCTTTGTGGAACTCACCTGCTGGTTCGCCATGCCCTGGACTTCTCCAGCAGCACAGGGCTGCACATGTTCTTACTGTCTGCCTGTTGTCACCACTTTTCGTACCCCCCCGCACTCTAAGTGGACACCAACAACCATGTGGCCCCACTGTATGGCTCACCAGTGGAATGCTCTGGTAGTTGCCGAGTCAGAAAACATACAAGGGGACTTCAAAAAGTTCAAGAAAAATGGAATTAAAATGAGTTTATTTCAGTGCAAACATTTTTGAAATCCATCCATGGTTTGTTTGCAAAAAAGACTTGCCAAGAGCTTTTAAATATCTTGTGTATTTGCTAAATTACTCCTACACCAAAATTAGGTTAATTAAAAGAAATCATACTGCCTGTTATCTAGAAAAATAACCTTTTTTCCTTCATAGTCTGAATAAAGAAAGGTTTAAAAACAATGAAAAAAGAGCATCCTACCTTTCACAAAACAGTATGAGAAATCTGAAGTTATATAAATGTGTGGGACCAGCAGTTAGCATAATGGCTATGTCGCTGGACTCCCATATAGTCTACCACGGTTCGAGTCCCAGACCCGGTGGCTTAAACTCGTGCTGGGCGCATGTGTGTGCATGCCCAAGATCCCGAGAGGAGAATGGAGGAGAAGGGATTGCAGTGTGGCCACTCCCCCCCGGGGAGGGGTGATTTCTCGCTTTCTGTCTCTCGGTCTCTGTCTTTCTGGCGAGTGCACGCGGCCCTATAGCAAAAACCTCTTCAAAAAAAGAAAGGAAAAAAAAAAGACTATCTATATGTGTGTGAGCAAATCTTCCTTTTGGCAATGTTAATGTTTCATACCATAACTGGCCTATGAAAATACACTGGTATTTTTGGCATGTTATTGATATCCAAAAAGGTATGTAATTTGGTAATCCTGTTAGATATAAGTATTCCACATCTAGGTAGGAGGTATATGAACCATGAAATCATAATGTCTTACTGTTCATCAAGATCATTTTGGATTTTCTAGGTAATCTGACTAGAAGGCTATCAGAATAATTATATAGTACTATATGCACTTACAGCATGATATCTAAAAAACATTTATATATATTTTCATATAAACAGTACTTCATCCTGGCTTTACAGATTTAAGGGGTATTAACAGAAGTTACAACAAAGAATACAAGCTCAGTCAAGTTCAGACCTGGCTGCTGAACTTACTTAGTTCCTTTCCCACCCCCAGCTCCCAGAACTCTGACTAAGCTCGATGCCCTTTAAAACTCATCCCACAGTTCTGATTCTAGTGTGACCAGAATCTAAGAAACAGAAAAGGGGACTTCAAAAAGTTTGTAGAAAATAAAATCAAAGCCCAAGTTTATTTTGGTGCAAACATTTTTGAAATCCATGCATAATGTTTTCATAATACATAATTTCCATGGACTTTTTTGAAGACCCCCTCATATTTGATCCCAACACCTACCTGCAGCAAGTAATACTAAACTATGTGTCTACTAATATGGAAATAATCATAGAGGTCACATTTTCAAAGGCCTATAATGCTCAGACATCAGGGCAGATGAGGTTCTATTTCATCATCCTGATGTTATCAGTACTTTTCTTTTTTAAAAAAGTATGTCATGTCTGATTTCCAAATGATGAGAGCTACTGCTATCCTTCTGAAAGTCATGCATAAGAGCAAAGACTTTATAGCTTCTTGAAGTTCACGCAAAATAGCCAAAGCACTGCATACTACTATAAAATACTGAGCCAAAGAGGAAAGGGACTACATCTGAACACTGCTTGGAGAATGGAAAGACTGTATACCCATCATATACACAGAAAGATAGAAAAAGGTATACCAAACGGTCGTGGTTCTTCTTTACTGCAGCCAAAGTTTAGGTCTCCCTCCCCCTTCTCAACATTCCAAGGGATAGCTGTTAGTCTGGGGATATTTAAAATATAACAGAGAATACAGACCAAAAACTATGACATTATGGGACAAGTGGTAGGTACCATCAGAGAACTGGAGCTACATCACTCAATGAGTTCAGAGATAGGAAAGATTACATTTTTTTCTCATTCTTTTTCTTTAAAATAATTACTTATTTGTGTTCATTCTTTTTCTTTTTTTTTTTTTAATTTGACTGGAGAGAGAGACGGGGGGTGGGGGGGAGTGAAAAAGCAAGCCACCAGGTATAGGACTCGAACTGTGGTCGTCCATATGGGAATATCCAGTATCTTAACCACCATGTCACTCGCTGGCCCTAGAAAGATTACTGTTACTTTGAGAGGAAGGGGGAGATGAGGAAAGTCTTAGTAAAATTAGAAACATAGATACATGACATGAGAGGGAAAATGGGAGCTAGCAAAAATGAGATCAGTGTTGGCATCCAGGGAAGATGTGACCAAGTAAATATGCAACATCAGTCTTACAGTAGAGGTAAGATGTGACCAAGTAAAGATGGAAGGTGAGGGAAGGCACCATGCCTACTCTATGCGCTTGGGAATATACAAATGAAAAGTGCAGTCTCTGTTCCCTTAACCTGGTGGGCCTAGAGACAGCGGCAAGGCAGGAACCAAAGGAGGAGGACTAAGATGAAGAGCCACAAGAGTGCAGATGTGCTGGAGGTCAAGTACAATGGAGAACACGGAGTGCAAGTCCTGATCAGATACTCAACAGTATCCTATCATCACTAAAACTGTTATAAACAAATCCATAGTATTAAGTAAAAAATCAATTACATGGGACCAGCAGGTGGCGTAATGGTTACACCACCAGACTCTCACGTAACTGACTGTGGCTTGAGTCCCAGACCCAGCAGCTAAAAACATACTGGGCACATGTGCATGGGTGCCCAAAATCCCAAGAGGACAATGGAGGAGAAGGGATTGCTGCCACCCACCTGGGGAGATGATTTCTCGCTGTCTCTCTGGTGAGCACACATGCCCTAAAGCAAAAATCTCTCTCTCTCTCTTTAAAAAAAAAAAGAGAGAGAGAAAGAAAGAAAGAAAAATCCATTATACAACAGTATGTAGAAGATAATTCTATTTTGTTAAAATGGATAAAACCACTATTTGTGCCCAGTCTATAGGAGGATACACACACTACAGTGTTAGCAGTGGGTATCTCTAAGTGGCTAAACTATTAGAAATATAAGTTTTTTTTTTCTTTTTTTAATTTGTCAGAGGGTACAAATGCTTGCTGGAGACAGAGGAAGGGAAAGGGAGAAAGCATCCCCCATGGGGCATAGTCATGCTACAATCTCTCTCCTCCATTTCTTCATCCTGTTTGAATCTGGGGTATGCACACGCACACACACACACACACACACACACACACACACCCTGTCCTGCCACGTGTTTTTCAAGTGACCTAATCTGAGACTCAAGCCACAACTGGCCATGGGGGATCCAGCTCCCTTGATCACTAGGCTGTGGGCTGACTCTTAAGTTGTTGTTATTTTTTTCTTTTTGCTTGCCCATATTTTGTAATGTTTTCAATGTTGTCCATTTTGGGGATGAGAAAAAAAAATTGAAATTCATATGAAATGAAATAGCAAGCACCTAAACTTGGATAGTGGCAGGACTGAAAAAGAGAGGTTGAGGGAGGCAGGCAACATTTAAAAAGAAACAAAGGACATGAAAGAATAACACCAAGTCCTGGTTATTCAAGGTGGATAACCTCCAGTTCCTCTCTTCCTCCCTGCTGTTGCTTATTCTCACTCAGCAGTGGTTTGGACCTCATGTGGTCCCTTTCATCTCTAGCCTGGCTTCTAACTCCAGGCCAACTCTGTGGCCATGAAGTTTAAGCAACTGCACATAAGGATCTGATCTGTTCAGACTTCAGGAAGTGTGGATGTAGACAATGCACCATACCAAAATCCAATTACCACTTTTACTTAAGGTTCCTAACCACCAGAGGGCTTCGCAAAAAAAACTTCTTTCAACCCTCTTCTGTGTTACAAAGGAAGCCAAGCAGTTGTCCAGGGTTAATGGCAGAGATAGAAGTAAAATCTAATTACAAAATCAGACCACCTACATTCAAGTATTTGCGGGTGTTACAGAAAAAAATTTTTACACTGGACTCTCTTATGATCATCAGTTTATCAACAGAGCTTTGGTGTCCACGGTTAATTAACATATTTCAATAGCTTTTTGGTTTTCCCAGTTGTTCTCTTTCACTTTCCAATGCCTTGTA
>NW_006160056.1:2606479-2654834 GCF_000334495.1 Tupaia belangeri chinensis
GTCAAATGCCTTGTAAATACCACCTTTTTAAGAATTATTTATTTAAAGTGATTTATTTTTTATTATTAATTTTAATTTGCAATAAGGCATGTGTACTTCTCAAAGAGAGAGGGAAAGTGAGAAAGCAAGCTACCAGGTCTGGAACTTGAACTGCGGTTGGCCATGGGGGAGTCCAGTACCTTTATCACCACACCACCCATGGGTCCCCGCAAATACTCATTGTTAAGGCAACCAAGCAAGTATGCGGCCTCCACTGTCCTACACACCAAGAATATCATCCACTTGAATCAGTGTGACAGAATCCCCATCCTCAAAGAACTGCATCTGGGGACTGGGCAAGGCAGAGGGCATTAAGCCTAAATACACATAAGATTCATTCCAGACTCAGGTAAGTGCTCTGTAGAGGACAAAGTGAGGGACATCTTAGAGCAATGCCTCTTAGCCCCAGAGAGTGAATGAACAGGTCAGAGGAGAGACTTTCAAATGCTCACCTGTTTGCTTTTTTCAAACAAACAAACAAACAAACAAACAAACAAACAAACAACTTCCCAAGTGCTTCTACTGTGGCGTAAGGCTTGAGAACTAACCAGGCAAGAGTAGTGGGAATGGTAGGTGAAGTTGCAATGCCTAAGGTGATAAAGAAACACCTCTTGCCAGAAGCCATTAGGAACTGAATGATGAAAATGAAACAGCAGTATTGGGACGCGCTGGAGGAAGAGGCTTTGCATCAGAAGACCCCTCAGTGCTGGCACCCAAAGCAGGTCGACCTTGGGAGGTTCCAAGGCTCAGGGAGCGCATGCGTGGATGGAAAGTAGAGAGAGAAGAGGGGAGGGTAAGGAGGAAAAGGAGCACGCCAGACACACCAGGCATGTGGATACTGTTGCTAGCGGATATGGGAAGCAGCCTCTATCGGAGGGTTGATGCAGTGGGGTGGTGTGATTCCCTCAGTTAAAAAGGTTAGAAAGAAGATTCAGGACATGAACCGTGGAGCAGAGCGGTGAGGGCCAGTGGAAACTGGCTGCAGTAAGCCGGGCCAGGGTTGTAGCAGAAGAGAGAGAAAATGAGAAGTGGTCAAAGCCAGGATACATTTTCCAGATGGCTATTAAGGCTTAATAATGCAGGGTCTGGTAGGGCCTGTCCTAGAAGTCATAGCAAGCAGTTTTTAAAGCTGGTCAGGCCCCGAGGAGGATGTCTGGTGGCCTGCGGCAGCACAGACTTTGAGGCCCTGAGGTCATCGAGGATATGAAAAAGACCAGTTAGGCAGATGATGAGAGAGCTCATAAATAAAGATTTTTATTTAATATGCCAGTTGATGGTCGGCAAGCATACAAACGAAGCCTGCAGCCCAATTATGCAAATTCATCATGATGGTCTCTAACGCACTCCACAAAGAGACAATGAGTTATTACCTAATTTTATAGTCTGAAACCCATCAGAGATAAGATATAAAGAAGTCAGGGTTCTAGTCCCACCTTTGCCTAACTGGCTTGATGACCTTGCAGGGCACGCTGGAGCAGACCTCTCTTCTTGTTCCATAAAAGGAACTCTTTCAGATGCCATTCACTGTCAAATCTTGTTTTCTTCCATTTTAGGTTACAGGGAGTCGTTCTGTGCTCACCCTGGCTCCAGTACAGGCCTTGGCATTCCCTGGAGTGCATCTGTTCTGAGGCCAGCATGCTTCTTCGGTGCTACTATGTACTCTGGTTCAAATCTCACTACAGCGTTTGCCAAGGGCCTATTTAAATTCATTGGCTCCAATGAAATCTGGCAGATTGAATATTGTTCAAACAAGCAGGCTACTGCCTGGATTTAAAAACCTATTAAAGATTTTTATTAGCAATTTTATTGTATTGTTATCATGAATTTGGCCTATAAATACCACCTCTGCATATGTCACTGCCTCCATATAGGCAAAAGAAGATAAATATATAGGCTCTCGTTGTCATGAGCTTCACTCAGTAAGCAATCTGTCCACACTGCCAGCTCTACCTGTCTGCCAGCCACCTCACAGCTCAATCCAAACAGCGTTCAAGCTGTCTGGGGCTGACTGTGCCAACTTGGTGGATTTACAAAACCCTCAACCTTCTCTCCCTCATCAGAAAGATGGGGCACATTTAACAGGTATGACCCACCTTTTTTCTAGTTTTTCCTTTGCTGATTGTTAATCAACTACCAGGAAATGTCTTTTTCCTACACATCTTCACTTCCCATTTACTACTTCTTCCCTAAATAACTACTGTCCAATGACTTTGGGAGACTCTGTCCTTGTCCTTGCCACCTCCTCCAACCTTCCACCTTCTAACCTCTGAGTCATAAAAAGGCTGCAAAGGAGAGCCAATCCCCACAAGAATGATACTCATCCAGGAAAAGAATCATGACGAGCTTTTTTTTTTTTTGGAGAGATTTTCGCTATAGGGCGTGTGCATTCGCCAGACAGACAGAGAGAGACATAGAGACAGAAAGCGAGAAATCACCCCCCAGGGGGGATGGTCACGCCGCAATCTCTTCTCCTCCATTCTCCTCTCGGGATCTTGGGCAGCACGCACACGCGCCCGGCGTGAGTTTTAAGCCACCGGGTCCGGGACGTGAACCGCAGTTGACTACGTGGGAGTCCAGTGACATTGCCATTATGCTAACTGCTGGTTCCCATGACAAGCTTTTTAAATTAGAGACAAGTCATACACTCTCTCGCCACAAGTCCCTAGATAAATGTCATTTATGTCTTAAATACTAATAAGCATCATTTTTAAAATTCTGAAAAGTTTTTATTACATTGTTTCTATTTTGCAATAATTACTACAACTGAGAGCAGAGTTTAATAATGTGTATCACAAATAGTTTGAATTTTAATTACACCACGAGTATTTTGAGATCTATCTAAAGATTCCTTAAAAAAAAAAGTATACTAAGTTAAAATAAAACACTGCAAATAATTCATTTTAAATTGAGTATTTCTTTTAAAGGCGGGGAAAATCAAAAGGCCATTGGGGGAAATGGGGAAAAATAATTGCAAACCATGCTGGAAAAGTGATCAAAGGCAAACAAAGCAGATAAAATATATCTATTTTTTTCTACATCTTTCATTCTTATTAGGGCTAAGTGAGAATCCTTCAACTTTATTAAAATGGCAAGTGAAAGTTGAGAAGAGAAAAACTACAGATATGAAAGCAGTAACTGAAATTCCTCAAGCATACAGATTTCTCAGTCAGTATACCCTACCCTGGGCTCACACTTCATATAGTAGCAGGCTGGTTTATCCAGATTACCACTGGATAACCAGTTACTTTAAATGCACCGCAAACCACAGAGATTAGCCTATACGCAGAACACATGTTGTGAAACTCTTCGCTTATTTGACTAGACTTCAGTTTGATTGTTCTTGGTTTAGAGATGAAAAGCACAAAAGTACCCTCTACTTAAGAGATCTTTGGGTACCTAAGACCCAGCCTGAGGAACAGAACTTTCTCTTGCATACTTTTGGCCAACGTTCGCATTACCTATGTTTGTTCTCTGCTCAAACAGCATTTCAAAATACTGAAAACTGATCGATAAAATGATTTTTTTAAACTGGAACACAATGTCTTTCTCAATAGGTTTTCCTGACTCTCTGAACCAAGGTAATGATGATTAAAATGAGATTCTAAACCAAATAGAAGCATGGACACACCGAAAGTGACAAGAGCAAACGTGCTGCTTTCTTGCATCTGCCGACGATAAATTTCCAGTCATTCAGTTAAAACTACATATTCAATATGACGGGACCAGTAGGTAGCACAATGGCTGAGGTGGCTGGATCCCATACGGACAACTGTGGTTCAAAGCCAACCCAGCAGCTTGAAAATCACACTGGGCACAGGTGCATGCATGCCCAAAGTTCTGAGAGGAGTATGGAGGAGAGGGAATTCCCGTGTGGCCAAACCTCCTTGTGAGAAGGCGATTTCTCACTTTCCCTTTCTCTCTGTCTCTCTCAGGTGAGTGCACATACCCTATAGCATAAAACTAAAACAAACACAAAAAAAACCAAACACACACACACACACTCACACACACATATATATATATATATATAAAATTTTAAAAAAGGGTAAATTACATTTTAAAAAAATATATACAAATAATAGTTATTTCTCTTTCAGAAATATTATCGATGATTCAGAAACATTTTAGCATTTTTTCATTCAATTATAATTCTAACACAAAAACCTCTCTTGAGTAATTGTAACATAAGCCTTTGGCAAAGTAAAAATTAAATGACTGAAATAGCCCTTATCATTTTAAAAAATAAAATTATTCATGGTGTGGGCAAGAAGAAATAAAAGTACACACACTTGAGCCAGAATATCACAAAAAACAGCCAACGTTAATATCTGCTGTGCCAGCTGAATTCAAATTAACCCAATTTTTACATGTTAATTAAACCAGCTATTTTCTTCTTATTGTATTTTTGCTTCTTAAATAGTAGAGTCTACAAGTGATTCCCAACAGACTTGTTCCAACAACAATGACGTATTCATTTACTTCTATTATGACCATACAATACAGTAACTGAGCAGTAATTTTTCACAGTCAATTACATGTGTGGTTCTTTATGCCTAAAGATGCTGAAATAATGTGCACTATAGAGCCATATGCCTGAATCTCTAGTCTGCCAGAGGCAGTTGCCTGGGTAACACATTTTCTCTCCAGTTTAGCATAACCCTTCATTGAATATCATTAGGTGTCATTAAGTAGCAAACATTAACATGAACTTCAATATACTACTTGGATAGAGTCATTTTACCCATGTAAACAAGTGCTCCATCATTTATAAAAAGCTTAAAATAGATTACGATTTTCTGTATTTAAGACCACGTAAAAGAAAAAGAAGGAAAAAAAAAAAAAAAGTACCCACATGTTGATTCCAAACTGAATTTGCAGAAATTTGTGCTACCATAAGAGAAGTCGCACCACGTTGCAGGGATAACACTGCTCCTTGATAAGGTCATACGTCGGCAAAATAAGCCAAGAAAGATTAGGGCTTTTAGTTACTTGATATTGTAAAATATTCTGTCAATTTCATCACAGACCCAAGATTGTTTTCCTTCTTTTCTAATGAGGAATCAGAGAGAATTCACTCCAGTTCGAGAATGAAATGAATTTAAAGAGTAAGGTGCTTAAAAATCAAAGCAAATAGCAGTAAAGTCTGGAAAACATCGCACAGTATCTGAAATCGTTTCCAGCTTTATGGAGGTATAATTGACAAATAAAAATTGTTTATATTTAAGGTATACAATGCGATATTCTCATAGACATATACACTGTGATCAAGCCAATTAACATATCCATCACCTCACAGAGCTAGAGTTAACATAGTTCAAATATTCAAAAGTGAATGAACCATTATATAGTTTAGACATGGCAACATGCAGCTTCTGCAGGGTGTCCTACAGTAATGCCTGCATTAAGGGTAGCGACCAGCCCAAATAGTCTCCATCAGCCCCCTACCCTAATCTCGCTCAAATAGCATTTTTAGGTAAGAAAAACAATGCACCTTCTCTACAGTATCAGAGATACTACCCCACCTTCACAATCAGATTACCACTCCCAAACCATGGAATTATGATGTATATACACCTCAACTCTCAGTTCATAAGCAATTACTTTTCTTCTATCATCACATGACAAAAGGCCTCCCAATTTTTAATGTCAGTTTTAAGGGACAAACATAAAAGGAAGACGAATCACCCAATGGCACTGCTACCCCCAGTATACTTGCTTACCACTCCCAGTGCAAGAGAAGGAGTTCTCCAAAATCCTAGCAGTGGGGGGGAAATGACAGAGGTTTAAGAGACAGCGCCACAGTTGTCCATAGTCTATCTAGGAAGACCTGGAGAAAGATCTGCCAAGAATCAATGAGCTCTTGGTCATGAGGAATGAGATCTCAGATACAGTTATGATAATGAACTGAGCTTTCCCCTCCTCTTTTCTACCCCTGTTTCCTAGTTCACAATAAGGAAGAAACGAGCACACAAAATGGAGTGACTTGACAAGAGGTCCCAAGTACCTACTTACCTTCTACCGCTGTAAGACTGTTCATCTAAATATTTACAAAGGTGAATAAAACTGCAATCACATGTTCAGATTAGGGTTGCAATGTAGCTTGCAGGAGAAAAAAATAAGTATTTTTATTATCATTTTAAATTTTGACAGGGTACCTGAGTTCATCAGAGGTGGTGCGGAGGGAAAGTGAGAAAGCACCCCCAACGGGGAATGGCCACACTACAACCCCATCCCCTTCATTTCTCCCTCCTTTGGGGATTTTGGGCATGCATACACACACTGCCTGCATGTTTGTCAAATCACCAGTTTCAAAACTTGAATTGTGTAGCCGGCCACGTGGGTTGGCCACCTCAACTGCCATGACACCAGCTGGCCCAAGAATATAATTACTTGATAGTCAGGGTACATTGCATTTTAGTTTTAGCACTCTGTTTTGAATGTTTCTATGAGGCAAATCAGAAGAAACAAGTTGATAGCTAGGATAAATATATCTTTCAGCAAAAAAAAAAAAAAAATGTTCACTGTGATCTGAACTGTATTGTGATCTGTAGAGATTTAGTCACATCTCTGATGCCTCTGTGACGATTCACATTCGGAATGATTACCTAAGACACTCTACGATATTAAATACATTTTTTTTTTGAGAGAGATTTTCGCTATAGGGAGTGTGCGCTCGCCAGACAGACAGAGAGAGACATAGAGACAGAAAGCAAGAAATCACCCTCCAGGTGGAATGGTCACGCTGCAATCCTTTCTCCTCCATTCTCCTCTCGGGATCTTGGGCACACATGCACACGCGCCCGGCGTGAGTTTTAAACCACCGGGTCCGGGACATGAACCTTGGTCGACTACATGGGAGTCCAGCGACATAGCCATTATGCTAACTGCTGGTTCCCTAAATACATTTTTTAAATTAAAGATACAAACACATCAAAATTAAAAGTAACTAGTTTTTATAATATTCTAAGTAGTTTTTCTAGAATTTACCTAATATCTATAATAAACAGAATGCTATTCTCCCTGCTACCCCTAATAGATTAAATTTTTACTCTATAAACAAAATTTGCTTGCTTAAGAATTAGCACAAGATCTAGCAAAGAAAAAAATATACATTTTCCATATTTAATTATAGTTTGTTATACAAATAACAACAAAATACAATGAATCCACCCATTAACATAAACCACTCATATATGTAGATTTTCATTAAACCAAAATAACTTTTTATGACTGTTTGTACCTATTTCTATTTCTATTTCTATTTCTATTTTATTGTGTGCTATAGAAGAATCTATATAAATGCTGAAAATAGGTAAAAGAAGTTACACGTTCTGTCCCAATTGATCCAACATGTTTTCCCATCCTATTCCACACCATCTCTGCATTCGTTAGCAAGTCCTATTTCTAAAGACCTCATAACAATTTCAGCTTTTTAAAAAGCAGGCAATTACAACAGAGAACAGCAATTGTAAAAAAAAATCATCAAAATTAGAAGCTGTAGAGAGTACTTTATATTTTTGCAAAAGCAAATTAAGCTACAAGACTTTTGAGACACTTGCTTTTTCTAGGTACAATTATTGTAGAAAAGTAACATCAGTATTTTATTGCTTTTCCCAGGACGCCAGTGACTGTTTCACCTAATTTAAAACCAAACCAAACAAAACCCTGCCATGGTATTTGAGGACACATAGGAGGCCCCAACACACTTTAAAAGCTGGGCACATGGGACCAGCAGATGGCATAATGGTTATGTTGCTGGACTCCCACATTGCTGAATGCGGTTCGCGTTCCAGAACCGGCAGCTTAAGACTCATGCCAGGTGCGCACGCATGTGTGTCCAAAATCCCAAGAGGAAATGGAAGAGAAGGTATTGTGGGTCAGCCATCCCCCCCAGGGGGTAATCTCTTGCTTTCTGTCTCTCTGTCTCTCCAACTAGCCTACCCACGCTCTAGTAAAAAATCTCTCTCTCAAAAAAAAAAAAAAAAAAAAAAAAAAAAAAAGCAGGCCCTCAGCTACTTAGGAGGCTAAGGCAGTAAAAAAAACCTCCCTCCAAAAAAAAAAAAAAAAAAAAAAAAAAAAAAAAAGCAGGCCCTCAGCTACTTAGGAGGCTAAGGCAGGAGGATTGTGAGTTTGCAATGAGCAACATGTTGCAAAAGAGGACAACATAGTGACAGCTTGTCTAAAAACAAAACAAACAAAAGTGTACAAGGAAGCACTGAATTAGGTAATCATAAAGCGACAGCAGGTTTCAACATTAATTACATGTTCATTCAGTCCTCAGGTACCTTCAGGGAGCTTTCCTTAATTGGAAATGCAAGACTCTTACTGAATCCAAAAAATATATATATCTTCTAGGCTCAACTTAGGGACACGGTACCTAGTAGTGCTCGAAGCTACATGGCTGATCAGGGTTTAGATCATCAAGTCAGTCTGAAAGTGAGTGAGCACGCAACCTCTTGAGGAGCTGAAGGGTTGGAGGGCTGGAGAAAGGGGATCATGGTATGGTGAAATTCTGTCGAAGGTGCTTCTCTCTCTCTCTCTCTCTCTCTCTCTCTCTCGCCCTCCCTTATGTGTATGCACAGTCTCTATCCTAAAAAGGAACTCTAAATTAGTAACTTGAGGAATAATGCAAACTAAAATATATTAAAAAGATATGGCTTAAAAAGAGAGAAGAGAAAAATATAGCTGCATTTACTTTACTGCAGAAGGCAGTAACTTAGGAGACCACCAGCCGTAGGTGAGAGGGGCATGTGCCACAGGGCGCAGAGTCTGCAGACACCTTGGCATATGCTTCCAAAGTCTGGGCTCCTGCAGGGGTACTGAAAAGTAGGGCAAGATTCTCAAAAAGAATTAAGAACCTAATTGTATGAGTGGTTTTCTTGAGAAAAAGATTCTCTCAGAGTAATTTTACAAAACCTAGAATGACCTTAAACTATTATGGAACCTGTCTATTTAGAGAGAAGAAAAGTGAAGCTCGGAGAAGAAAAAAGACTTCCTAAAGATTTTAGAACCTGTTACAGAGAAGTACTCCATGAAATGTTACAGCAGCCCTTGGAGAAAAAAGACAACCAGGATTTCAACATGTAAAAATTCAATAGAGAGCCAGTGAGAGAAACCTGTAAATTACACACTCATCATCTTGACAACAATACCTGGCATGTGCATGGAACTTTACGTGTTTAATCCATTCACATGCAATAAGTATTACACAGTTCTACTATGTGCCAGCTATGTTTTAATATCTGTATTTTTTATCAGTGAACAAAATAGACAAAAATCTCTGTATTCATAGACTTTACAGTCAAGCATGTATAGATGGGTGGAGAGTGAGACTATTAATAAAATCCATATGCATGAGATAACCACTATGAGAAATACTTAAAGGAAGTGTCTGAACTTCTTTTTGTTTTTATTACATTTTCTTTTTTTTTAGGTTTTTGCCTTAAGGCACATACACTCGCTAGACAGAAAGACAGAGTCATTGAGAGGGAAAGGGATAAATCACCCCCCAGGGGAATGGCCACACCAAAATCCCTAAACTTCATTCTCTTCCTGGGATCAAGAACACACACATACATGCCCGCTGCATGAGTTTCAAGTCACCAGGTCCAGGACTCGAACTGTGGTCCACCATGTGGGAGTCCAGCAATGTAACCACTACACCATCTGCTGTCCTGTGATTGAACTTCTTGAGACAGAGCTGTAAAGGAGGAAAAGGAAGCCTAAGGTCCCTCGATGGGAGCAGGCATAATGTGTTCAAGGTGCAGCAAGAAGGCCAACATTTTTGGGACAAAATAATTGAGGGAAGAAGACATAGAGATGAAGTAAGAGTGTGGGAGGTAAGGAAAGGGGAGAGTGGGCACTGCGAGGCTTTGTTGGCCACAAGGAGGAGACTGGCTTTTACTCTAAGCAAGACAGGAAGCCATTAAAGGTTCTGCACAGTAGCTGTAGCCTTTGCTTGATGGGATCCCTCTGGTTGCTGTGCTAAACTGCAAGGAAGCAAAAAGATAAGCAGGGAGACTTGGTAAGAGATGATTACAACAATCCCTGTGAGAGATGGTAATGCCTAGGACAAGGCAGTGGCAGTAAAGGTGGGAAGAAGTGGCCAAAAATCTGGATATATAATAACATCTTTCCATAAAAATATGCACGGAATCAAAGCATTAAATCAAGTAAAATGCAGAATCATATTATTGCAAGTTCAATTACTCAGCAGGAAAAAAAAACTAAAAAACGGGCCAGCTGGGGGCCCTGTATCTTTTACCAGTTGCAATGCAATGAATTTGTATTGGTACTTGAAAGTTTTACTATTTTCTTTCTTTGCTTATTTAATAAACTTTTATTTTCAAAATATACATTTAGCTAAACCTGCAAAGGAAATAAAATGAAGCAGAACTATGGTTTAATGCACATTTGCTACGTGGGTGCCCATTTTAAGCATCTTTACCAGCAGCTGGTGTATCACCATCTTGACTGTTTCTGAAATCGACTGAACATGGTCTCTGTTAGAAACTAACCTGATGAGTCTATATAAAGCAGCTCCTAAAGGGATGTCCTGATCAAGAGCCTCAAATTATCAGTCTTTCAGAGATGACTACCGCACTTACAAACTTAAGAGTTGGCCACTTCTTTATAGTTTTCCTGTATGATTTTATGAAACAAAACCAATAATACGGCTTATCTCAGAGTTTTCCTTTGTACCTTTCCTTATTTGGGGGTTTGCCCCCCCCCCAGCTTATTACTAGGTGTCTCTCTCGGTTAACTTCTTAGCATCTTCCTTTTTTGTTTTGTTTTTTTTTTTTTTGGAGAGGTTTTTCCACTATAGGGCATGTGCGCTCACCAGACAGAGAGAGACACAGAGACAGAAAGGGAGAAATCACCCCCCAGGGGGGATGGTCACGCCGCAATCCCTTCTCCTCCATTCTCCTCTCGGGATCTTGGGCACGCGCCCGGTGTGAGGTTTAAGCCACTGGGTCCAGGATGCAAATCGCAGTCGACTACGTGGGAGTCCAGTGACATAGCCATTACACTAACTGCTGGTTCCTGCATCCTCCTTTCTTATATTGTGTTAGCTGCTATCTGTCATGAAGGCTGAAGAGCCGCTGCACTACTGCCATCCTACAAAGAAATTGAACAGAAAGAGTCTTCTTTCTTTCCTTTCTTTTCCTTTCCTTTCTTTCTGTTTTTCTCTTTCTCTCTCTCTCTCTCTCTTCCTTCATTTTTCTCCCTTCCCCTTCCGTCCTTCTTTCTCTTTCTTCCTTTCCTTTGCTTTTCTTTTTTTCTTTTCTTACCCTTCCTTCCTTCCTTCCTTTCTTTTTCTTTCTTCTTTTTTCTTTCTATCTACTGCCTGAAGGTGTGTGGGATGTTGTATGTGCACACATGTAAGACAAAGAGAGCTTTCCAATGGGGCATAGTCATGCCACCACCCTTTTCCCTCCATTTCTCCATCCATCAGGATTTGAGGAATGCATGGCCTACCAGGCTGGGATACAAAATCTGTAGTCAGCCATGTGAGACAGGACACCCTATTCACGGGGCTCCACTGCTGCACTGTGGAACTGGCTCCCAACCAGATGTGATATAAAATTAGAAGCAAAGT
Source organism: Tupaia belangeri chinensis (assembly GCF_000334495.1). NCBI lineage: Eukaryota > Metazoa > Chordata > Mammalia > Scandentia > Tupaiidae > Tupaia > Tupaia belangeri. The sequence continues at coordinate 2,618,118 of NW_006160056.1, forward strand.
ATGGAAGAAAGGGAGGAAGCAAAGATGCCTGGGGCCTAAGCAAGTACATGATGGACCCTGCTGTCTAGCAGATGGGAAAGGAAGAGCTCTGGAAAGAAGGCTCAGGAGCCTAGTGTAGGCCATGTGAGGTTTGAGAGGCTATTAGACATGCAAACAGAGATCTCACGGAAGCAGCTGGCTGTATGTACCACTCGAGTTCAGAGGGAAGAAAGTGCTGGAGATGTTAAAACTGGTATTTAGAGCCATGAAATGGGACAAGATCGCCCAAGAAATAGTTTGGGAAAACTGAAGTGATGAGAAAGAACTAGAAAACGAGACAGAAAAAACGGGCAGTACGGTGTGAGGAAACCCAGAGGACATAGTGTACTGAGTGAAGAGAGTATTTCAAGAAGGTGTGAGGGAGCACCTCTGTTAACCTGAGGACTAATATTATCATTGGATTCTGCCTTGTGAACCTGAACAAGGGCAGATTCAGTAGAGCGGCTGAGGAAAACCTGAGGAGAGTGGATTCCAGAATGCCTGGCCAGAGAGGAATTCATTGTAGAGGCCAGAATAGACACCACTTTTGATGAGCCCTGCAGAGAGAAGAGAAAGGGGGGAGATGCTGAAGAGAGAAAGGGGATCATGTGGGAGAAATATCAGAAGAGCTTGTGGGCTGCCAGGAACAGGGAAGGAGAAGGAGGAGGAGATAATACAGGAGAGAGGAAAGATATGAGAGAGGGAGGAACAATATCTGAGAGGAGGGGAAGCCTACTAAATTTTTTCACAGAACTTATCTCACTGGGTGCAGAGACTTAAGCATTCACAAAGCACGTAACAAGTCCATTTAACCAGACCAGAAAACAGGCTTTGAGAAGTTAGATCACTTGCCTAAGGTCCCAGGGTTTGAAGAGACCTAGTAAACATGAAAGTCAGTGTTCCTCTCGCGATGCTTTTCTCATGCAAAAGATTCGCTGTGACTGCGGGCACAGTTGGCAGAAGGAATCATTGTGAGCTATGTCTCACCAAAGCTTTCACCTGCATGAGTAGCCATGAGAAGAAGATAGCGAGGAAGTGCTGGAAAGGGCGAACATGGGAGCAAGTAAACAGTATCTTGAAAACAGTCAAGGTTCTTCTACTCATTGTGGTTGGTCCAGTTTTCTTTGTCAATAGCCCTAGCGGATAATCTAAGAAAAGATTTTTATGACTCAAATAACATAAACCTTAAAAGCACTGGTCTAGAAACTGTAACAGATAATGAAATAAACCTATAAAGGGCCAATAGATGATGTCATTGTTAGGGCCCCAATGGGGCACAGTCATGCCACCGCATGCCACGACCACAGTCATGTCGCCACTGGTTTGAGTCCTGGATCTGACAGCTTGCTTTCTCACTTTCCCTCTTTCTCTGGTGAGTGTGTGTGCCCTATAGCAAATTTTAAGACATGATAATATTAATACATAGAATTAAATGAAAAGTTCTTAAAAAAAGACATAAACTGGAAAAATGATTCAAAATGTATATTCTTATACTAGGCAGCCATAATAAAAAGTAAAGAAGATGTTTTGACATATTTATAGTGATCTCAGGATACACGGTTAACAAATAAAAGTGCCGAGGTGTGTGTGTTTGTTTCTGGGGACTAATATGACACACACTTTCAGGGTTAATGTTATATATGAACTTGACTAGGACATAGGGTGGCCAGATTAAATGTCATTTCTGGGTGTGTCTATGAGGGTGTTTCTGAATGAGATTAACATTTGAATAGGTAGACTGAGCACAGTGGAGTAAATCACCCTCCCCAAAGGGGTGATCCAATCCACTGAGTGCTTAAATAGAACCAAAAGGTGGGGAAAGGCAGGTTTTGGTCTCTGCCTGAACATGTGAGCTGAGAAATCTCCAGAACTAAGATGAGAATTATATGATGTCTCCCTGATTCTCAAGCCTTTGGACTCTAAATGTCAACATTAGCTTCCCTGGGTCTGTAGCTGGCAGCTGGCAGATGGTGGGACTTTTTGGCCCTCATGACTGCACCAGCCAACTCCCTATAATAAATTTCTTTACACACACACACACACACACACACACACACACACAGGAACATCTTCAAAAAGTTTGTGGAAATGCATGCTATGAAAAGTCTATGCATAGATTTTAAATGTAATTTAGTTTCATTTTCCATAAACTTTCTGAAGTACCCTAGTGTGTGTGTGTGTGTGTGTGTGTGTGTAGTGTGTATATATTTCACACACACACACACACACACACACACACACACATATATAATTTATGTAGCTGCATTTGGGGTATGAATGGGAACCAAAACATGAACATAAATGTACGCACGTAAATATTTACTTATCGTTGGAGAGCAATACTCTAGGGAATGAGAAACCAAGCACTAAAGAGAAAAAAGTGACCTATAAAATGTGAGGAAAGAGACTGGTGAAGGGGACAGGCCTGTTATGTCAGATGACATCTCAGAAGAAGCCATACCTTCCTGTAAATATGATTTCACTTTGGAAACAGAAGTTTTGCATATTCAAAAATTCAATTAAGTTTTTTAAAACAAACAACAACAACAAAAATGCAATCCCTGAAAACAAACTGAAACAAATAAACCTAGTCATACATCGAGTTGGTGGCAAAACTACAGAAAGCAGTAACTTGTTTCAAATAACTTTAGAACACTGTGTTTTAACTGTATTTATTCAGTGGAGTATAGTCTAAGTACGAAGGGAGTTGAAAGGAAATCTTAAATTCATTATGTATCTAGTTGTCTGAGGCAATACGAGTACTATTATTATTATTATTGAGAGATTTTTGCTATAGGGCATGTGTGCTCACTGGATAGACTTAGAGAGGCAGAGAGACAGAATGAGAAATTATCCCCTTGGGGGATGGTCACACCACAATCCCTTCTCCATTCTCCTCTTGAGATTTTGGGTACCCATGCCCATGTGCCTGGTATGAGTTTTAAGCCACCAGGTCCCTGACTTGAACCGTGATCAACTACATCAGAGTCCAGCGACGTAGCCATTATGCCATCTGCTGGTCCCAAGTATTATTATTTTGAATATATCCTACATGTTGCAAATACACATGTGAATATTGCTATAGCAAAAATTCTCAATGAAAAAGTAAAAAGAGGGACCAGCAGTTAGCACAATGGCTATGTCGCTGAACTCCCATGTAGCCGACTGCAGCTTGCGTCCCAGACCCGTTGGCTTAAACTCACGCTGGGCACATGTGTATGCATGCCCAAGATCGTAAGAGGAGAACGGAGGAGAAGCGATTGCGGTATGGCCAGCCCCCCTGAGGGGCGGGGGTGATTTCTCGCTTTCTGTCTATCTCTGTCCGGTGATCGCACACTCCCTATAACAAAAACCTCTCCCCCCCCAAAAAAAAATAAAACAAAGTAAAAACAGAGATAGAAAAATCAAGAAATGAAAACACATTGAATTTAATTGTGTCAATCTGATTTACCTTTCAATGAGAAATACCAGAATGAACTGAAGACTTTTTCTCCCATTGAAAAGGCAAAGTACTAACATTCCAAAAGTAAAAAGCACATCTAATGCCCAGATTGTGGTCTCTAAATACTCCTGCCTGTTAAAGAGAATAAAGACTTCAAGGAAGAACAGCTGATTCCAGGTGTGGAGCAGGAAATAACATAAAATAACATCCTATTTTGCCAGAAAGCAAGGAAGCTTTGATTTTTTTTTTTTTTTTTTGGAAGGTTTTATATATTCATTGGGTCGTTGGAAAAGTCATGATGCACTTTTGCATAGAAAAAAAATGCATCATGACCCACTATTTGATGTATTTTGATTAATTATATTTATCTCATCTTTGGCCAGGGGGAGCCCTTTTACGTTTTCTCTTTTGTCCTTTTATTGGGTCATTGGAAAAGTCATGATGTATTTTTCTATGCAAAAATGCGTCATGGCTTCTCTGATCACCTAATGGATATGACACATCGAGAACTGATAGCTTCCTTCCATAATACTCAGTATAAAATAGTCCCCATTCCTGCAGAAAACAACTGGCATTTCATCGAATCTTCAGAAGACATTACAACACCAACTCCTTATGCTGAGAATTGGCCAGACCAGGGAAATAATTTATTTGGCTCCAATTTCTGATTTAGACTTCTCTCCTGAAATTCAGATCTGTGCATGTAACAGCATACCTTTCTCGCTACATGTTTAACTCAAAATTTAGTATCTTAATGCTGTTTCCAAACCCACTCCTCTCCTGACAATCTTGATCTCCATTGCTTAGATTGTCCATATTTCACATCCAATCCACTAAGAAAATCCCAAATTCAACCACTTCCTACCATTTCATAACTGGCACTCTTGCCCTGCCACCCTCTTTTACATGGGTCACTGCAGTACCCACCTAACCGATTTCATTTTTTTTTCACTCTTACCCAACTCATTTTTTCCTCTACATATCTGATAGGAGGATCCTTTCTTTCTTTCTTTCTTTCTTTTTTTTTTTTTTGGTGGGGGAAGAGGAGAGGGAGATATTTGGCTATAGGGTATGTAGGTTCACTGGTGAGACAAAGAGAAAATGAGAAATCACCTCCCAGGGAGATGGCCATGCCACAATCCCTTCTCCTCCATTCTCCTGTTGGGATTTTTGGGCACACATGCACACGTGCCTGGCATAAGTTTAAAGCCTCTGAATGTGAGACTTGAACCGCAGTTGGCCATATGGGAGTCTAGTGCCTTAACCACTAACCCTTAACCCTTTCCAAATTTAATTCAAATTATATCATTTCTAAGTTCAAAAACCTCTCTAATGACTTTCACTGTTATTGGAAAAAAATTTTATTAAATCTACATAATCTGGCCAGAATACTTTATTTATTTATTTATTTTTAAGAGAGATTTTTGCTATAGGGCACATGAACTTGCTGGAGACACAGAAAGACAGAGACAGAAAGTGAAAAATAACCCCGTAGAGAGGATGACCATACCACAATCCCTTCTCCTCCATTCTCTTCTTGGGATTTTAGGTAGGCACACACAAAAGCCCAGCATGAGTTTCTAGTCAGTGGGTCTGGAACTTGAACCTCAGTCTGCCATGTGGGAGTCTAGCACTGTAACCACTAAGCCACCTGCTGGCTCCCTAAGTACTTTTTTGACTTCCAATCGCCAATTCCTGAGACAAACTAGTCTATTCACTGCTTTCCAAGCAGGCCCAGAACCCTCCTATATCAAAATCCAAGTGTCTGTTATTCCTTCTGCCTGGAAGGTTCAATTAGAGTTTCACAAGACTCTCATTCAAGTCCCTGCCCAAATGTCTTTGTTGACTTCTCCAACATCCTTCTTGACTGTTCCATGGACCACAGCACTTTAACTGATACACTTATCTGCCTCCATATCATATACATACATATTCATACACACATGTACAAATACATACACATATGTATATATGCACATATACGCATCTTTTGTTTACGTTATCTGCTTGCCATGTAAGAACACAATGTTTAATGATTTTTTAGAACAGCACCTAGCACATAACTGATATTAAAAAACATTTGTTAAATGAATGAATGAATCTGAACTTAAGCTATACTTTTCAAGTATCAAGGTTCTCTCAGAGTTGGAACACAGGCCATTTTACCTCACCGTACATCCTTTATTACAAAGACTAAGTTACTCTCTAATTTTTGAGAGTTAAGTTCTTTCACCATTTACCTTCTTTCACCTTTTTCTTTTTCTGGACTAAAGATCTCAAATCCGTTACATCATATTGCAATGAAAATCTTCCTCTCGAAAACCTTCATTACAATCTGAGAATATCACTACATTTACGAGGAAGTGACTCATTGACAATTATGCCACAATCAATGGGAAAGTCAACAAGTACTAGAATTACTAACATTTTTATCTTTGTCCATTTTGGCTGCAGAGAAAGACTCTCTTAGACTGGATAATTTGTAAAGAAAATAGATTTCATTTCCTCACAGTTCTGGAGACTAGTAAGTCCAAGATCAAGGTATTGGCCTCTGGTAAGAGCCTCTTTCCTTCTTCATAACATGGTAGAAAGCATCAAGATGAACGAGACAGAGCGAGAGGAAAGAGAAGGGGGCTGGACTCTCCCATATAAAAGGAACTCACTCCTCAGATTACAAACTCACTATATGCTAACTGCATTGATCCATTTATAAAGTCAGGGCCCTCATGACCTAGTCAACTTTTACAGGTCCCACCTCTCCATGCAGTTGCATCAGCAATTAAGTTTCCAACAATGAAATTTGGGAGGGCACATTCAAACCACAGCAATTGTGCTTTAGTAATCGCACAGCTTAGTGCAAGACTGTCATAATTTAAGCAACTGCTACATCTTGTGCCTCTGATGCTGACATTGGTAAAGAAACAAGAGTGGCAAGTAGCTAAGAAACAGCGTTTGATTTCCTTTTCTTTAAAATTTAGATTTGAGTTTAAACACCTATAGTCCAGATAAAGCAAGACTGTACAACTGGTGCAAGCTGCTTCCCCACACTAATGACCAAACAAGGCAAGACAAGGGAGCAGTATTTGCTTTTCAAACATTTACTAAGCATCCTGATATGCTAGGAAAGAAAGAAAGAAGGGTTTGCATCTTAACTTGACCAAGCAAAGGAAAGTATTCAGAGAATATGGTTTGTAATGGTAGCTAGAGAGTCATAATAAATATTCAAAGAGAGGGGCCATACACTGGCATAATGGTAAAACACAATGCTCTGCAAGGCTGACCCACATGGAAAAGTTTGCAGTTCATATCCAGAGACCTCCTTGAGTGTGCTGGACATGTGTATACCTGGGATCCAGGACCAGCTGAAGTTGGGGATGTAGCATGGCCTCAAGATCTTCTTGGGAGTGCTATAGCACTCTGTGTGTCTCCCCAGTCATGGAGAAAAAATAAGTAAAATAAAACAAAAGTGAAAAAATAAAAGGCAGAAAAGTGTTACAAAAACTATGGCTGGGTTAAAAATCAAATTATAGGGGACCAGCAGATGGTATAACAGTTATGTCAGTATATTTCAACATGGTCAACAGTGGTTCAAGTCCCAGACCCGACCAGCTTCAAACTCATGCTGAGCACATCTGCATGCGTGCCCCAAATCCCAAGAGGAGACTGGAGGAGAAAGGATAGCAGCATGGCCATCCTGCCTTGGGGGTGATTTCTCCCTTTCTGTCTCTGTCTTTCTGGTGAGCACACACAAAAATCTGTGTTAAAAAAATAAATTATGGGTGCTTAAAGCCAGTTTTTCATGTCTGTGGGTGTGGGTGATAGGGTAGCACTAACAGAGATTACAGATCCACTTTATGTTGATCAAATATGAGGGCCATATCAATAGTCTTGAGACAAAAAAATCTTATGAAGGATATCAGAACTTCTTTTCTTTAATATTTTTTAAAAACAATTATTTATTTAATTTCATTCATTATGATTATAATTATTTAATTTCATTTTATAGGGTTATTATTATTTAATTTGCAACAGGGCACATGCACTCATAAGAGAGAGAGGAGAGAGAGAACATGAGAAAGCAAGCCACCAGGTCTGGGATTTAAACCATGGATGGCTGTATGGGAGTCTAGAGGCTTAACTACCACACTACCTACTGGTCCCAGGATATCAGAACTCCCAAGCAAAGCATATGCAAAGAAGTGTAGTTTTACATTTTTTTGACACACTACAAGTTTCATAGTATTATTATTCCATTCTGCAAACTACTATTCCAACCTATACCTCCCTCTCATCTATTTCATAAAGAAAAATCAAGGAAATCAGAAGAAAATTCCCTCCCTTAAATCCCACAACCACATCTACACTACAGCTCTTCCAGATTCCTTCCATGTTTATAGCTCAGGGTTTTTCAAACTTTTTGGTCTTAGGACCCCTTTATATGCTTATGAATTAATAGAATCTCAAAGAGCTTTTATTTATGTAGGTAATATCTGTCATATTTATTATATTAGAAATGAAAACAGAAAATTTTACATATTTAATTCATTAAAAATTGATAAATCTATTACTTGGTAAAATAAATTTGTAAGAAACATTTGTAAGAAAACAATTATATTTTCTGAAACAAAATTTAGTGGGAAAAGCAGTTTTATATCTTTGTAAAATTGCTGAAGTGTCTGTCTGACTTAATGGAAGATGGCTACATTCAATCTGCTGTTATATGTTGTTTTGGTTGAAATACATGAAGGACTTCAACTTAATACAGATTCACAGTTACAAAACCAAGAAAAATTTTAATGGCTTCTTCAGATAAATGAGGAATTTCTTCTTTGATTCAATACCAAATACCAAAAAGTGATAGTTTTTTATAATTGCGATATGGAATTAGGAAACTGAACTGTTGAACTTCAGTAAAAAAGCAGTTTTGGGGACCAGCAGAGGGCGTAACAGCTACGTCGCTGGACTCCCACATAATCCACTGTGGTTTGAGTTCTGGACTGGCCACTTTAAACTCATGCCAGGCATGTGTGTGTGCGTGCCCAAAATCCCGAGAGGAGAATGGAGGAGAAGGGTTTATGGCATGGCCATCCCCCCTGGGGGGTGATTTCTTACTTTCTACCTCTTTGTCTCTGTCTCGCAGATGTGCACACACACCCTATAGCAAAAATTTCTCTTAAAAAAAAAAAGCAGTTCTTTATACATACTTCCCATTTTCTCAGACTGTTATAAGGATGTGTACACAAGAGCAATATTTAATAAGTATCAATCATTTTTACTGCTTCTTCAAGAACATAACATCTTGAATCAAAACTGGCATTATTATTATGATGGTGATGATGTGATAATGACTTATACTGTTTGGCTTAATGTCTGTCTGATTCTTTGAGGGCTGCTATAACCATACTTTAGGGGTTATTTATCAACAGAAAGTTTTGCTCCAAGTTCTGGAGCCATAGAAGTCCAAGATCTAGGCACTGGAAGATTTTGGGTCTGATGAGGGCCTGTTCCTCATAAATGGCCCCTTGGATGTGCCATCCCCATGGCAAAGGGGACAAGCAGGCCCCCTCAAGCCTCTTTTGTAAGAGTTTAATCCCATTCATGAGGACTTTGATCTAATCACCTCCCCAGAGTCTCACTTCTTAATATCTTCACTGGTGGGGAGGGTTGGGTTCTGAGATGAATTTGAGGGAAACACCAACATTCAGATCATGGTTTATTTTCTCTTAAGGCATCAGCAGTTTTACTATCCTTGCTTTTATAACAGAAACATCAGTTCAAATGTCAACACAGTGGAAAAGGTAGATCATGCTCTCTTATTATAATGTAAATAGTTTTGACCTCTCAGGCTCTGGGAAGAACTCAGGAACTTCCAGAGACCCACTGATGATATTTTCAGGACAGCTGTTCTAGATGAAAACTGCAGGTTCTTACCAGAATGTCTTCTCTTTCTCTCCTACACTGTCAATTTTCCCTGCTCTTTACTGAGTCTTTCCCAGCAGCATACATTATGTAATCTACCTACCCACAAAGACCCTCCTTTGACCTCTTTTTCCCCCTCTGATTTTATGGCCCCACTTCTCACATTCCCTATTCAGCAAAGATCTCCAAAAGAGGATTGGTAAGGAGGAGGAGAAGGGGGAAGAGAAGGAGGAGGGCTATCCTTACATATGAATGAGAAGCGAAATCAGTACCTAGTCATTAATCAACCCTTTCTGGAATTAAAAAGAAAAATAAAACCCAGGCACCTGACATTCCTAAAGATTTTCTAATACATCAGCGACATAATACAACCTTTTTAAAAATTCTTTTTAATTTACTCCTCGTAGACAGCGTCTAGCCACCACATTGCACGCACCCCCCTATGATTTCAGACATCAAATATTAACACAAAGTGAGTAATGCGAAAAGAAAGGGGGTTAATCAGACATCTTGAGAGAAAGAGAAAAATAACACTGATTCAATGAGAGCTGTTAATGAGGCTTTTTGTTTTGGTAGATTAATTTGGGAGTCTGATGACTAAGAAGAAAATTTAAGCTTCTCAGGTGACTGCTGTTGATGATTACCAAGGTATTTTTTCCTTTAATTAAAGAGATGTCTTTGCTTAATTTTATCGTTTATGAACTTTAGGTGTTTATCTGAAATCCGTGTCCACCCTAGTAGTGTGGAAAACGTCCCTCATTAGCAAATTGAAAGACCTCCACTTATTGATTGGGGAGTATACTCCACAGATGATGAGCATTTCAGGCTGTGAACTGCTGATGTTTAAATACATTACCCTAATACTCTTTAAGCATTGCCAATTGTAAACCTCATTAACTCCCAGCATGTGGCCAAGGCCTGGATTTCATCTTGACAGCCTCACAAAGTGAAAACAGGTATATAAAAATGATTTTTATCATCAACAGTATCACATCCTCCTCTACTTTGCAACGTATTTAAAAGGCTGTATTATCATCTTTTCCTCAGAAGGATCAACAGCAAACATGGAAAAAGCAGGGCGCACACTTATTTCTATAGGCCACACATCATACCACCCTGGATTTATGTTTTATCTTTTCTTCTTTGGCACCCCGTTTGTCCTCATGCATCAAAACGGCAACTGTCCCAGGACTGAGTCTCTGCACTCTGAGTGGGAAGGAATTGTTTGTGGATGCTGATTATATTGCTATCATTTTGATTCAACAAAACAGGGGGCTGACAAGGCAGTAAATTGGACCTGTCAGCCCATCACCAACAAATCACCGTATCTGACATTCCCCTTTTCAAAGGAGCACCAACTTTTGTTCTCGCATCAAGTGCAAAGAGGTTCCACACTTGAGATGGAAAATGTCTGAGTGGCAAATTCATATGTGGTCCTGGCAGGCCAATCAGACACCCATGCCCGTAGCTCACAGACCGGGGTCGGTACCTGTAACAGGGCAGTGAGCAAGGCACTGGACACCTCCAGCTTCTTTGAGACCTCACTTAGCCTTCCCGGGGGAGAAGGTCAGGCACTAGTGAAAACAGATTTTTTAGCCACAGCTCCCTCTAATGACACAATGGTTAATAACGAAAACAAATAGAAACATGTTTCCAAAGGACCCACACAAAATTTATTTTCACCTTACTTTCAGTAGATGAGCTGTCTAAACAACAGGTGCAAATTACACTTCGATGACATACAAAGCTGCAGTCTCATTTTATTGGGTCGTCGGGAAAGTCAGGGTGCATTTTTGCATAGGAATACATGGAAAACTACGTCATGACTTTCCAGGTGACCTACTAAATGAAAATATAAGATTCACAGTCAAATGATTAATTCTAAACATTTGTGTCAAGGTGAGATCATTATGAATGGTTGTTTTTCCCCTTTAAAACAAAGATGGTCACCATTTTTGTGACAAAAAAAAAAAAAAAGTAATAGGGCAAAGGATCAAGGCCATGTAGTATTTTCCCTGTCATAGTGAAACACTGAAATGTAAGATAATACAAAATCTAAAAGGAAATGTCAAGCTAAAGAGGATTGTGAGATTATCAAAGAAGCAGCTTGGAATATTTAAAAGGCCAGAGACTATGGAGTGAGACAAACCTGGGCAGCTGTTTGCCACAAATTGCTTGAATATCAAAGCCTCGGTTTTCTTATTCACAAACCAGAAAAACAAAGTCAACCTTTCAAATGTGTCCTAAGCTTTTGAAATACATATATATATAGTATATGTAAAATATGTATTACATTACTGGCATCTAATTACTTTAAAGCTATAGTTTTTGAGACTACATGTTTAAAGAAAAGGAAAAAGATATGTGTTAATGCAGGAGGAGAAAGAATAGAAGGTAAAATATATTAGAAGATATCACCATTATACAAAATTAATGTCCACAAATACGTTCATGCATTTAAGAACCAAAATTTCTACTGAAAATAGAAAGAGAACGAGATACAGAGGCTTCTCTCTTTCAAAGAAAGAGTGAGAGAGAGACAGAGGTTTTAAAAGCAAAGTAGAATCCCTGGGAACCAGCAGTTAGCGTAATGGCTATGTCGCTGGACTCCCACGTAGTCGACCGCGGTTCACGTCCTGGACCCGCTGGCTTAAAACTCACGCCGGGCGCGTGTGCATGCGTGCCCAAGATCCCGGGAGGAGAATGGAGGAGAAGGGATTGCGGCGTGACCATCCCCCCAGGGGGGTGATTTCTCGCTTTCTGTCTCTATGTCTCTCTCTGTCTGTCTGGCGAGCGCACGCGCCCTACAGTGAAAATCTCTCCAAAAAAAAAGAAAAAAAAAGCAAAGTAGAATCCTTTATCATTAAATTTCAACAGGGGCTGTAGGTGCACTGGTGCTGTGGCAGCACTACTCTGCAAAACTGGAAGCCGCATGAAAAATGAAGGTTTGGTTCCTGGGTTGACCTTTACACACTGGGTGCACACATGCCCATGATTCTGGCTGGCAGGGAAAGTCTGGAGCAGCGGGTTGTGGTGGGGAGGGTGGCGAACCATGGCATTCCCATCAGTGCTGGCCACAACATATCTCCTGAGGAAATCCAACAGTAATACAGGGTATCTCCCAGCCTGCATCCAAAATTTTATTCTGAATCTAAACATGAGAAAACATTGAGAAATGCCCAGAATAGGGACCTCCAACAAAATAACTGGCCTGGACATCAGAAGTCCATATAGGGCCAGCCCCATGGCCTGGTGGTTAAAGCAGCTGAATCTGACCTGGCCAAACATCCCAGACCCAGGAGCTTGAGAAATATGTGGGCTATGTGCATGTATACCCAAAATCCCCAAAAGAGGGAGAAATGGAGGAGAAGGAATTGCTGAGTGACCAGTCCACCTGTGGGGTGCTTTCTCATTTTCCCTCTGTTTCTCTCCAGTGAGTGCATGCACCCTCTGTCAAGAAAAAAAAAAAAGTCCATATTATGAAAAACAATTAATGGCAAGAGTCTGTTCTAGAGTAAAGAAACACAACTACAAAAACTGTGAGTAGGTCATGTGGATCAACAAGAAACAAACAAAAAATTGAGTCAGTTATTATGTGTGTGCATGTGTTGTGTGTAGAAAATAGGTATGTAGAGGCAGGATGGTGCCTTGGAGGCAAAACATGATAGTCTGTGAGACAGACCTCCCTGGTAAGGTTGCCATTTGCACCTGGAGACCTGTCTGAGTATGTTGAGCATATGTGTGCCCATGGTTTGGGCTGGCTGAAGCTTAGGGTGGCTTGTGTGTCAAGATCTTATGAGGAGTCTTGTGTCTTTGTCTCTGTCTCTGTCTCACTCTGTCTTAATCACTTATGGAATAGATAAATAAAATGGACTAAAAAAAATATATATATATGCAAAAACAGAGCACCAAGGTGGTAAAAATGTTAACAATTAGTCAATCTATGTAAAGGGTAAAGATTTGTGTTCACTATATTCTTCTTTTGACTTTTCTGCCATTCAAAAATTTCTTCCTGTAGTTCAAAATTTTTCAAGTTAGAAAAAATACTAGGGGCCACGTGGTGGTACAGTAATAAAACATGATCTCTTGAAGCTGACCCATATGGAAAGGCTCCAAGTTCCTGTCCAGAGGTCTCCTTGTGTGTGCCCATGACTGAGGGCTGGCTGAGGCTGGAGGTGGATCATGGCATTAAGACCCTGTGCTGTCTCTCTCTCCTACAGTGTTTCTCTCATTCATGCAAAAAAGAAAGAAAAATAATTAAAAAAAAAACAAAAAACTGATCCTAAACATTGAGTTAGATAATCCATGCTGCACATGAGTCTGATCATACTTTCTCTGAGCCACAAGCTGTTGTAGGGAAGAGGAAACAATCAAATTTTCCACAGGGAAAAAATGTTCATTAGAACATACATATGTCTACAAAACTCTGGCTCCAGTGGACTGATGGGATACATCTCAGCCTCTCCTTGGACTACCCCAGACAATCTCTGTGATGAAACAAAGGCCTTCTCATATATTCCATTCTCCTAAAAGAATCCACCTTGGCATATAGATAGAAAACACAGGTACAGAATTAAAAACAAACAAACAAACAAAAAAAAAAAACAATGAATCAACCGAACAAAAATAAAACCCTCTGTCACTGAAACAAAGAAAGAAGGCTCCGCAGTCCTCCAGCACACTGCAGAAGCAGAGTAACTTCTCATTCCTTTCAGTTCCCTCCCAATCTTCGAGGCCTCCAGTTATAGGTTATTTCCATGAACAAGGTGATGATGGATGCATAAGTAAGAAAAGGGAAGTGATGCTGAAAACTGAGAGCATTCCCAGTGCATCAAGGAATTTTACAAATATCTCAAACAACCGCATATGGAATAATCAGACATGTAAAGATTCCAATAAATGGAGGCCAGCTCCGAGCGAGAGCACTCTGCCCTAGAATAGCAGGTAACTGCAACTTGCCAAGAGGGGTGCTGGCAAGCAGCAGAGGCAGAGGACCGGGTTTCCTGCGTTTTACACAGAGAAGGATAGTTCTCATGCATTATTCTTCAGTTATTAGCAGACACTGGGGTTTGCATTAGCAAGAATTTGGAGCTCCAAATTCTGTGCTCACTGGTAAAAGCCAACTGCAGACTTACACAGCTTAAAGGAAGACCCATTTTTTTAACCATAAGCAGAGAAGAGTATAGGGGGAAAACACCCATAGGCATGATGTGAAGCATCCTATTTAATTCTATATGGTCAGGCCTCTTCCAGTTTTTGCAGAACATCTTTCTTAGGAATTTGACATCCTAGTATTCTTTCTGCTAGATTCATACTATTAAGTTATGTGAGATTTTTTAAAAAATTTGAGCAGAGGGAAAGATTATAAAAGAGCTATAGTCAGAATATGTTTTACATTTATTCACAATTTTACAGTTGCCTTAAAGAATATCAATATGCAAGACTCTCATATATCTTCACGCAATTTAATCAATTACAGTAATTCTGTGACTCTGTAAAGAGTTCTTTAAATTACTAAAAGATTATATATGTGTGTGTGTATATATATATATATATAAAATCCCCAAGTGTGAAATGACTACTGAAGGAAATGTTAAGGGTATTATTTCTAAAATAATGTATTAATAGCAATAGACAGAGATGAGAAGGCAAACAGCCAGTGACTTCTGGATCATTAAAGCAAAAGAAAGCTATCTCAGATGAAAAAACTAAATAAGATAATTAAAAATGCACATACCCATCTTTGGTCTGATCCACCACACCACTTAAAAGTTCCACAGTCTTTGGATTAGGCTGGCTCGCTCCAAAAATGTTCAAATATCGAGTGACAAAGTCATCGGGAGACATAAAAAATTCACCATTTTTTTCGATGCTTGCATACTATTTAAAAAAAAGAAAAATGATATTTTATATTTGCAATTGTCAAAAGCATATTATCATGGGATCAATATGTGAAAAGGCCAAACATATTCACAAGATGAAATATCAGATATGATAATACCCTCTTCATGATGACAATTATCTTCCACCACTTCAAAGAATAAACAAAAACACATTAAGTTTGTCAAGTTTTATGTTTATACCAATGGTTCTTGATAGAAGCATTTTTGCCCCACAAAGGATGTTTGGCAATGTCTGGTGACAGTTTTGATTGTCAAAAGTTAGGAGGAGGTGTGCTAGTGCATCAGGTGGGCAGAGGCCAGGTGCTGCTAACAGTGCCACAATGCAAGGAAGACCCCCTGTAACACAGTTTGGCAGCCCAACATGTAATGCAGTTTCGGTTGAAAAACTCTGGCTTACGTAATTCTGGGAGACAAACTATGTCTCTTATTCTTTAGCAAAGTCATACAGTTTCTTTTTAAAGCGGAGTTAATTATGACATCATGGAAGAAAACAATCTAATTCTTTTCCCCAAAACCTGCTTTAAGAGCATCAACAACACAAGAAAAGATGGCAAATAAGGTAAGCTGGAGAGAAAAATTATTAACTGCATGGATTATTGGGAGATCTCATAGAAGCAGGTATTAAGTGCTGGGTTAGCAGTGGCTCCTCCATTCTAGAGCATTATCATACAAAAAATAGCCAATAAGAATTAGGTGGCATCCAATGCTTCTTCAGTGTTCTCCTAGGTCCTGTCTCTTGTATGATACATTCCAGATGAAATAAGAGATAACTTGTTGATCCCTGTGCCATGGAATCCCAGGAGCTGAGATACTCAGAAACAACATGGAGATGAAGGGGTGTACTTATGGAGAAGAGGGCTTATTGATCCAGGAGACAAAGTAGTGACCTGTAGGCTAGGGAGGTAAGGACAATATGGTATATGAATGAGTATAGTTGCGTAATAAGAATCACACTGGTAGCCTTAGTCATAGGTGCAAAGTGAAGTAAAGTGTAATGACAGTGTCTTTCCCCCCTCTGTAACCCCAGAGTTAAGCCTGATTAAAATTGTTTTTTTTTTTTTGTGGGGGAGAGGTTTTTGCTATAGGGCATGTGCGCTCACCAGAAAGAGAGAGAGAGACAGAAAGCGAGAAATCACCCTCCAGGGGGGATGACCACGCCGCAATCCCTTCTCCTCCATCCTCCTCTTGGGATCTTGGGCATGCATGCACATGTGCCCGGCGAGAGTTTAAGCCGCCGGATCTGGGACTTGAACTGTGGTTGACTACATGGGAGTCCAGTGACATAGCCATTATGTTAACTCCTGGTCCCGATTAAAATTGTTTTAAAACGTCACTTATGGCCATTCACAGTGGTGCAGAAATGATGCAATGCTCCATGATACTGAAACCACATAGGAAGGAGGATTCATGTCTCGAGGGGTGCTGTAAACACTGACCATGTGTACATGTGCCTGTGATCCCAGCTGACTGAGGCTTGGGATGGATCCTGGTATAAGGACCCTATTGGGGGTCCTTCCTTCCCTCCCTCCCTGTCTTTGTCTCTCATGGAAGAATTGTATTCTAAGGGAATTTAGTTGTATTCTAAAAAGTCACTTGCTAAGACCAGCAGATGACATGGAGGTCGAGGCAGCCGGATCTCAAATGGCCAACTGCGCAGTTCAATTCCCAGACCTGGAGACTTGAAAAACACACCAGGCGCATGTGCATGCATGCCCAAAATCCTGAGAGGAGAATGGAAAAGAGATTGTGGCATTGTCATCTCCCATAATGGAGGATGGGGGTGATTATCTCACTTTCTCTTTCTCTCCAGAGAGCGCATGTGCCCTACAGTAAACTTAAAAAAAAAAAAAAGTCACTTGTTATTTCTACATTTTAATTCTAATGCAAACTAATCTCTTGCTTAGATTCTTAGTAATAACTTTTAAAGTCTCTCAGGCCTAGGCCACACCTCCTACTATATGCTATTAATGACCTATAGGATTTTTTAATTAACATTTTTTAACACAGTACAATAGAAAGGCTGGAAGATGGCCCAGCAATTCCACTTATTCTTCAGTTAGTATTTAACTCATATTTTGAGCATGAAGAAGAAAAAAACAATATTTTAACTTTCCTAACTAAAGCAAAACGAACCTGAAATTTAAAGGAAAGGTTACTGCTAATTACAGAAATCCTATGATTTAGTTATATCTATGTTTGCTTGTGATCATGAACAAGGAACTTATTTTTAAAACCCAATTTAAATTTTTTCCTAGTAGTAGACATTTAGATTATTTCCATTTGGGGCTATTTTTGAAATAAACCTAAGGTGGCTAGCTTTGTATATACATTTTTCCAAATTCCTGGCAATTTTCGAAGGCTAGACTCCTGGAAGAGAAATGATTGAGTCAAAGGAGAGGAACTTGGAGATTCTTGGTACTTATTACCGCACTGCTCTCCAGAAAAGATTGCACCAATTTACACTCCCACCAACAGTGTGCGAACACGCCCTTCTCCCCTTTTGTCTATCATATTTGTTGCAAATATTTTTTCCAGTAATTTTTTATATTTTTATATAATTGAGCCTGAAGATAGTTTTGTCCTTTTCAATTTCTTCCATTACCGCTTAGCTTAGAAACTAGTCTTTTCTTATCTCAAGACTAAATACTTACCCACAATTTCTCTTAGCTTTTTGAAAATATGTTTGTATTTTACCTGTAATTTTTAGCATATTGGTGCTTTATTTGTGTATGTGGCTTGAGGCAAAGACTCTCCAAATTTAGGGTTTTTCTTTACTTCTCCTCATCATTATTAGTTTTATCCACTTAGTTGTCTCAGGACCACAAGTAAGAATAAGCTATAATATGTATAAGAACATATTAATCTGGGCACAGAAAACACAGTTTTGTTCCATTTTTTGCTTCTCTCTTTCATAATATTTAGGAGGGGTTTTTTGTTTGTTTGTTTTTGCCATAGGGTGTGTGCACTCGCCAGAGACAGATAATGAGAGAAAAAGTGTGAAATCAACTCCAAGGGAAGATGGCCACGCTGCAATCCCTTGTCCTCCATTCTCCTCTTGGGATTTGGGGCACACATGCACACGCACCTGACATGATTTTCAAGCTGCCGGGTCTGACTTGAACAGAAGTAGGTGATGTGGGAATCCAGTACCTTAACCACTGTGCCACCTGCTGGCCTCTTGAGAGTTTTTAATATATTTAAACATATACTTAAAACACAGGAAGGCTTCTAAGATTCCGTTCTTAACTCTTCATGATACTGTCATTACCAAAAACACTAGCACACCTGACGAAGCTAGTAAAAACGGACTTAGAAAAGGAGTCTGTCACTACAGTGCATGCTCCATGATGGTCCTAATTCATCTGCTCACCGTTAGTCATCAAATAAGGATCTATAAACTGTTAATATGCAAAATAGACACATAATCATCCAGTCGCCCACTTTCATCATGAATCATTCACATACTGGGTCTAAGGACAAATTTTCCTTGACCTTTCAAACGACTAGGAAAACTCGTGCACACCAGGTCACAGCATCTGACCAGTCTTGCTCTTTGTGATAGTGATGGAATACGATCTAATTAACAATGTGATTAAGGATTGGGAACTTATTTTTAAAACCCAATTTAAATTTTTTCCTAGTAGTAGACATTTAGATTATTTCCATTTGGGGCTATTTTTGAAATAAACCTAAGGTGGCTAGCTTTGTATATACATTTTTCCAAATTCCTGGCAATTTTCGAAGGCTAGACTCCTGGAAGAGAAATGATTGAGTCAAAGGAGAGGAACTTGGAGATTCTTGGTACTTATTACCGCACTGCTCTCCAGAAAAGATTGCACCAATTTACACTCCCACCAACAGTGTGCGAACACGCCCTTCTCCCCTTTTGTCTATCATATTTGTTGCAAATATTTTTTCCAGTAATTTTTTATATTTTTATATAATTGAGCCTGAAGATAGTTTTGTCCTTTTCAATTTCTTCCATTACCGCTTAGCTTAGAAACTAGTCTTTTCTTATCTCAAGACTAAATACTTACCCACAATTTCTCTTAGCTTTTTGAAAATATGTTTGTATTTTACCTGTAATTTTTAGCATATTGGTGCTTTATTTGTGTATGTGGCTTGAGGCAAAGACTCTCCAAATTTAGGGTTTTTCTTTACTTCTCCTCATCATTATTAGTTTTATCCACTTAGTTGTCTCAGGACCACAAGTAAGAATAAGCTATAATATGTATAAGAACATATTAATCTGGGCACAGAAAACACAGTTTTGTTCCATTTTTTGCTTCTCTCTTTCATAATATTTAGGAGGGGTTTTTTGTTTGTTTGTTTTTGCCATAGGGTGTGTGCACTCGCCAGAGACAGATAATGAGAGAAAAAGTGTGAAATCAACTCCAAGGGAAGATGGCCACGCTGCAATCCCTTGTCCTCCATTCTCCTCTTGGGATTTGGGGCACACATGCACACGCACCTGACATGATTTTCAAGCTGCCGGGTCTGACTTGAACAGAAGTAGGTGATGTGGGAATCCAGTACCTTAACCACTGTGCCACCTGCTGGCCTCTTGAGAGTTTTTAATATATTTAAACATATACTTAAAACACAGGAAGGCTTCTAAGATTCCGTTCTTAACTCTTCATGATACTGTCATTACCAAAAACACTAGCACACCTGACGAAGCTAGTAAAAACGGACTTAGAAAAGGAGTCTGTCACTACAGTGCATGCTCCATGATGGTCCTAATTCATCTGCTCACCGTTAGTCATCAAATAAGGATCTATAAACTGTTAATATGCAAAATAGACACATAATCATCCAGTCGCCCACTTTCATCATGAATCATTCACATACTGGGTCTAAGGGCAAATTTTCCTTGACCTTTCAAACGACTAGGAAAACTTGTGCACACCAGGTCACAGCATCTGACCAGTCTTGCTCTTTGTGATAGTGATGGAATACGATCTAATTAACAATGTGATTAAGGATTGGGTCTTTATGTTATTAGGGAATCACTTTCAATCTTAATAGGTGTTCAACCGCATTATGGCCATTTAGGAATTTGTAATTAATATTCCAAGCTGTAGGATAGAAGTGTGACAGTGAATTATGGTGACGAATAACATTAAAATAAACTAGTAATATATGTGTGTGTGTTATATGTGTGTATAAAAATTAATATGACTGGGACCAGCAGTTAGCGTAATGGCTATGGCACTGGACTCCCACATAGTCGACCATGGTTTGCATCCCGGGCCCGGTGGCTTAGAACTCACGCTGGGCGCGGGTGCGTGCATACCCAAGATCCTGAGAGGAGAATGGAGGAGAAGGGATTGCGGCATGACCATCCTCCCTGGGGGGGGATTTCTTGCTTTCTGTCTCTATGTCTCTCTCTGTCTGGCGAGCGCACGCACCCTATAGCAAAAACCTCTCCAAAAAAAAATTAATATGACTGGGACCAGCAGTTAGCGTAATGGCTATGGCACTGGACTCCCACATAGTCGACCATGGTTTGCATCCCGGGCCCGGTGGCTTAGAACTCACGCTGGGCGCGGGTGCGTGCATACCCAAGATCCTGAGAGGAGAATGGAGGAGAAGGGATTGCGGCATGACCATCCTCCCTGGGGGGGGATTTCTTGCTTTCTGTCTCTATGTCTCTCTCTGTCTGGCGAGCGCACGCACCCTATAGCAAAAACCTCTCCAAAAAAAAAATTAATATGACCAATATTGATATAAAATAGGCAGTAGTTAGGGGGGGTGTTTACTATAATATTACATCTTATGTATGTTTGAATATTATTACAATAAAGAATTAAAACATAATTAAGAATCATAAATGTTCATAAATACATTGCTATTTATCAAAGACATGTAAATTTAAAATTAAGATACAGTTTTTCAATGAATCCTTTAGTAGTAAGGTTCCTTGCTGGTACTGCTGTTTTTTCAATAATAATCTTAGCTGATGACATATGTGAGAAATGTACACTTCCATAATCCCAAAACATACACTGATCTTCATAAAAGGTAGCCTTCCCAGAGCAATCAAAGGCTTCTAAATGTTGTAAACCCATTCTTCAACCCAATGTGACTTCTAGAAATTTGTCATGAGGAAGTAATTCTAGCTATAAGCAAAAATGTAAATAGAAGGGTATTCATTACAGTGCTGTTATGATTTCAAAACAGAAGAGACAATGGAGCATCCAATATAGGGAGTGGTTAAATAAATTACAGGAAAACCACCACTCACTGGAATATTGTGCAGCATTTAAAATGTTGTAGAAATGTATTCAATTATAGAAAAGGTATTCATAATATATCAGGTGAGGGGGAAAATCTGGATACAAAACAGTACTGTTTCTCATATACACAGAGACATATAATCCAAGAGAAAAGAGAGAAATTTCTCAACACACATTTCTTTAAATCAACATGAAGCCACACCAAAAGCATTAGGTAAACAAAAAATCGCATGCTAACATATAGGTTAGAAACCAGACTGACTGTCTAAACTTCAGCTTCCACATCCAGACAAATTGTTACCTGCCACTCATCACAAGAACAGCCTGACTAATAAAACTCAAACGCCTTTGCCAAGCATGTTTCACACCAAGTCCTATCCTACCACACCAGTTGTTAGTACCATCACCCCAGACCCTATGTTCCAGGCTACTCTAAGCTATTAGCTATTTCCCACACACACGGCACTCTTAAAGTTCTTTGCTTTGCTGTTTTCTTCACCTGGAATGGTCTTCCCTTGCCCACAAACCTTCCTCTAGCTTCTCCACCTGGTAAAGGAACTCAAAAGCCTTCAAATGCAGCACCAGCAGTTAGCGTAATGGCTATGTCGCTGAAATCTTATGTAGTCGACCATGGTTTGAGTCCCGGACCTGTGGCTTAAACTCATGCCAGGCGCGTGTGTGTGGGCGCCCAAGATCCCGAGAGGAGAACGGAGGAGAAGGAATTTGGCATGGCCATCCCTCCTGTGTGTGTGGGGGGGGATGATTTCTCGCTTTCTATCTCTCTGTCTCTCTCTTTCTGGCGAGTACATGCACCCTGTAGCAAAAACCTCTCAAAACAAACAAACAAAAAAAAGCCTTCAAATGCTGTAAAGCCACTCTTTAAGCTCCTAATGAGTTATGCATCATCGTACTGTGCTGTGTCTATACTCATCTTCAGGTATGGCTTGGGAGCTCATTCCCTTTCTGTAGGAATACGTAATTAGTGCCACAACACCTTCCTGCTAATTAAAGTGAATAATACTTACCAACCATATCATGGCCTTGTGTTTTTTTAAACTTATTTCCACAGATGGTGGAATATTTAAGGGTAATATTTAAGATGCATATGCATCTTCACATGCCCAACATCTAACACCGTACCTAACATATAGTAGTCAGCTTAAAAAAAAAAAAAAAACACAATGATGGAATTGACTCTAACTCTCCTCCAACACATAAACTACTAAGCACAAAGCGGGCCCATTTTAGTCTTCCAGAAGCTTGGTTCCACTGGCTCTCCTTGGTCTCCAGAGCTGCCAACTCCCCTACTACCAGCACATCTGGTGTGAAGGGTACAACCATGTTCCTTTTCACCTCCCACAGTACAAGAGAATCTACCTAGTTTAACAGGGAGAAGACTAGATACCTGACATGCAATTTTTATTAGGAAGAAAATCAAAGCTGAAAAATGTCAGAGAAAATTAGCAAAGTAGACAGGTTTATAGAACGCTTACTGCTGATCCATACTTAACTAAAAAGCCCAGCCTGGCACAGCCCCCACGGCGCCTCACTTTCCATTCTTCCCCTCACCACAACACTGTCTGTGGTAGATGGTAAACAGCAGGTCCTCAGCATGCTGTGCCAAGGTGGATTTGTGTTGGCTCAATAGTACCCAGACCTGGTGAGGTCACCAGAACCTTTGCCAGACCCACAATCCCTTCCACAAACTAATGATCGCTGTGTTCTTCAGATCTGTCTCCCCTTACTTCATCTCCATGGACTCCAAGTCATGCACGACTCTTACTGAAAAGCCACATACTCCCAGCCAGCCTTAGGGAAGAGGACACTTTCTTATCTTGTCCCAAAAACTCCACCTCAATCTTCAGGCCCACTTACACAAAAATCCCACAAGTGACTCTCCAGAATGCTCCATGGAATCCCTACCTTTCCTGGTCTTAGTATATAGGTTAGAAATAAAATTGACTACCAAAACTTCAACGTCCACATCTAGACAAAATGTTACCTGCCACTCACCACAGTACAGGCCTTCCCGCTATGGAGTACATATAGCAGCTGGCAAAGATATGCCATTCTAGACTAAGATCTTAACCTAGCCTCACCAGCTGCCAGGTGGCCCTGAGAAGCAGACACAGCCTTTATCTTGAGTCCTTCCAATGGGTCACACCATCAGACCAGTGGATATCAAAGTTGCACCATCTACTGAGATACCTTCTAAGTTGTTTCCATTCCCTACTGCAAGGATGCCCCACAATTCTTTCTTATTTAGAAAACTGGAGTAATAGGTCCTGAGTTCAGAGGATGATTAAGAGTTCACTGGATCAAGTTAATGTATTTTGATCCATTTTTCTAGACTCTTTAGCAGTCCACTTAGGTGCTCATCTGCATGTGGTCTTCCAGAATCATATTATTACAGTTTTACAATATGAACTGACATTTATACACATTCTAAAGCTTCTCTTGCTCCCTCTTACCTTACATCCCAGCTTAGGTGGGCCCAAAACGCATAGCAATAGACATTAGTTGAGATAAGAAACACATGCTTTTCTGTTTTCTGGACATGTCTCCTCCAGAACCCTTTTACACCTTAGGAAATTTATACTGTCTTGTCTCTTCCAGGTTAAAAACAAATGTATAGATTCATGCTTTTTAAAAGGTATAATCCAAATCTTACAAATTTATCCTTTTTCCTTACTCTGAAAACTGACCCGATTTCAATCATTTTTTCTTTTGGAGTCTTTCTCTCTTCTCTGTTTGAATTAAACAAATTTAATTAATTTAATTTATCCAATCAGTATCTAATGCAAATCAGGTTTAGACACTTTCACATAAGCTATCTCATAAAATCTTTACAAAAACATTTTGAAATTTTTTTATGAAAATGTTCAAACATGTATGAAGTAAAAAGAAGAGTATAACAAACCCAATATTCCATTTTCCAGTTTTGAAAATTATCATCATACTGCCGATTTATTTCCTATACCCCACCAAAACTGAGTTATTTAAAAGCAAATCTTAGACATCACAATAAATTCTTTGGTGTTTTATCTATACAAGATGAACTCTTGGAACCAGCAGATGGCATAATGGTTACATCTCTGGACTCCATGTAGTCAACCACGATTCAAGTCCCAAATCTGGCAGCTTAAAGTTCACACCAGGCACATGTGTGCATGTGCAAGATCCTGAGAGAAGAATGGAGGAGAAAGGATTATGGCATGGCCATCCCCTCTAGGGAGTGATTTCTCACTTTCTGTTTCTCTGTCTCTGTCTCTCCGGTAAGCATACACACCCTATAGCAAAAATCTCTCTTGAAAATAAGTAAATAAATAAAAGATGGACTTTTTATATTTCCCATAATCAGAATACCATTATTCAGCCTAAAGTCAATCAATAACAATTCCTTAATATCGATATCCTATCAGTGTTCACACTCCCTGATATCTCCGTATTTTATTTACCAGAGGGTGCATGCACCTGAGAGATGGAGAGGGAGAAAGCACCCCTCAACAGGGCATGGTCACACCGCAATTTCCTCTCCTCCATTTCTGCACCCATCCTTTAGGATTTCTGTCACACATGCACATGTGTCTGAAATATTTATCAAGTCACCGGGATTGGGATTCAAACCACACAGTCAGACATGTGGGATCCAGCTCCCTTAACCACTAGGACACAGGACCAGCAATCTATTTTTTTTTTTTAGTAGTAACACATTTTGGTCAGGAAAGCAATACTCATAGAATTAATAACCTTCTCTACCATATTTAGGACACATTAAGTTTTTCATTAGATGCTTTGGTCCTCTCTATGTCACAGCACAGCTGCCTTCTCATGTTTACAAACAGTCTGGTCCACATATATGGTGTTTTTTTTTTTTTTCTCTTTATAAAAGTGGTCTTTTCTTTTTAAACACTTTCATTTCAGTTGAGGAACAGAGAAGCAGTTGGCTGTTTGGGACCTGAGGTAGAGTTTTATTATATTAATCATTCACTGTCCAATATTCCCAAGGAGGTAGTAGTATAAGAAACCAAGGAAATGCACTTATACAGGGTCTCCTGTGCTCCAGTATCTATTAGTGTTATAAAGAGGCCTCTTCACGGGGCACCACAGTGATGATGATGATGACAACTCGATGGCAACAATGGGCTCCTCCTACCAAGAAGAGACAAGGATAGAGCCCTCTATGTGAATGGTTTAAAGCTGTCTCAAGGAGCTTTAAACTTCTTGGGAGAAAAAGCATTACTGTCAAATTGCACAGGTCAATCCGAGAAAGGTAAATGAGTTGCAAGACTAAGTCCCCCAGCAACTCCTTTTCAATACCTAACACCACATGAAATAAAAGAAGTTAAAACACGAACCATGCCATTTACCATTTGCCATTACAAACAACTGCCTACAAGTTTCCAGTACATTTTAAAAAACAGACATGTACAATTTAAGAATTTCTGTCCTAAGTCTTAAGTAAAGATACCTTTTGAGATGTTTAAAATATATATATAACAATGAAATAAAGAGGTATTTGAAAATAATCTTTAAAAATTACAGAACACAAATCAAACCAGAAACAAAATAGATTCCTTCATACTGACCTTCAAAAATATTGTTCTAAGCTCAGCTGGATCTGCTCTCTTGGTTAAAGCCACCTATAAATAAACATGAAAATGTTTATATTATTAGAACAAAGCTGAGAAATCAAGCTAGCAGACTGAAGGAAAATAAACTCCAGGTTAGAAATTAGTGGATTTCATTTTTGTACTTAAAGCACCAAATTGCCCTAGTGTATAAACTACTCCCCAGATTTTAAATTAGACTCCTTATGTGGCTTCTAGAATGATAACATTCTATGCAAGAAACCGGTAGTTAAAGCTCTTAATATCCAGTGTTTAATGTACATCATTTCTAAAAAAGAAGAAAAAAGAAAAGATGAAACAAATTGCGAACACGTGACATTTTTAAATGATACTCCAAGGTAAACCATGCTCTTTCACAGGGGAATATTAAAGTATGACTTGTTTGTTAACTATGCCAGAAAACATATTATAAGAGAAGTCAATGAACTAGATAAATCATATTAACAACCAGAAGGGAATTATTTCCCACGGTTCCACCACAAACAGGCATGTATACCTAGTTACCTGGGCATGCTAAAGAACTTTTCTCCCCAACCTTTAATTTAATAAATCAGAGGTCTCCAAAGGTATGACTATTATTCTCCACATTCTAGAAATACAAAGTGCTGTGGTTAAATTCCAAGAGCAAAATTTGACAGATTAGTTCAAAATAGGTGCTGTGCTTAATTCTCCAGGCCACAAAGTCTAAAAACATCACCAGGGAAAAGGCAAGACAAACTTGAACATGGCTGCCCCAGGCCAACACAAAAGAGCTCTTATGTGGACCCAACAGTGGGCTTATTCAGGGCCTCATCACCCAATCCTGCTGGCAAACACCATCATGAGACTGAATTCTCACCAAGCACAGCGTCACCCCATGATACAGCCAAGGAGGGGGTCCTGGAACCACCCCAATACTGGAGCCATGTCGCTATCCACAGGGAGATTTATGCAAATTGTTCTAAATCCCTTCTGTGTGTTTGCAAAGGCTCTTCTGAGATCTTTGGACAATGGGTTCTCTGTCTCTAAATATGGAACTGCCTGAGCTCTTTGCCCCTACACTGTCAGGAATAATTTTATTAACTAATCGCTAGAATGGGAAAAGTAGTCGTTCTGAAACCAGTTGGTTGGTCACCTTGTTTCCCAAAGCAAGACTGATAACTCTTTTCCTTTCAGCTGAGTACTTATAACCACCAATGTGGTTTTTATTCATGAGAAGTCGTAATCTTTTTTAAAATCCTGAATTAAGTTAGTGTTCTTTGTTGTTTGATAAAGGAAAAAAAAATAGACTGCTAACCAATCTAAGACTAATAATATTGCTAATGAAAATTTTAGGAGAGGATTCCCTCCCGTCAGGTCTCTATTCTGAGAAAGGCGAGACAGGACGAAGAGAAGGTAAAACAGGATGTAAATGCCTTCATCCTCCACCTTAAGAGCAAAGAAATTCCCTCCTCCATGGTAAGGCAACTCTTCCTAGGACAATCCATAAGTGGCATTAAAAAAAAAAAAAGTGGTATCCTGTGTTCTCGGTTGGTTTTCCTTTTACAAGCAAAAGAAATGTGCCACAGAATGAACTATTCTTATCTATCTGAATACTATATCCTTTAAAATCTAATTAATTCATTATGCTAGGTGTTTTGTAAGGCTTTCTCCGAGCAATGCTATTTCAGAGTGAACTTTCCTTGCCCTAAATTCCCACAGAAGGCACTCCTCTGCTAACTGATCCCTAAATATACCTTCACTGCCTCTCCAGAACTATACTTCTGTAAGAGAAAATGACAATGTGCTCACTTAGTAACTTTCCAAGATGGAAAGCACAGGAGAACACCAATGAAAATAACCCACACAGCGACCTCTCATATGTGTGGAATACTTAGATTTCAAAGCATGACTATTATCTCATTGGGTCCTCAGCAAATGTGAGAATCAAACAGAATGGATATTATTGCTGCCATTTTACAAAAAAGAGAACCAATACTCAGGAAGGGCCAATTATTACTCAAAAGTCAGATTAAGTATCAATTAGTGCTTATATTTCTAAGTGTTTTCTGAGCTGAAATCAGATCCCGAAACTCGGTCTTGTACTGTGCTAGTCTTTCCACTGAGCCACACTACACTGGCAGCTTCGAAGCATCCCTTAGTTATGTTAAATGGGAAGATAAGATAGTACATGCCTAGCAATCAAGTTAACATCAGTTTGAAGTGTCTGATGCTGTGATTAAAAACTAGGTGGCTATGTCGCTGGACTCCCACATAGTTACCTATGGTTCAAGTCCCGGACCCAGTGGCTTAAACTCACGCCAGGCACGTGTGCATGCATGTCCAAGATCACGAGAGAATAATGGAGGAGAAGGGATTGCGGCATGTCCAACCCCTCTGTGGCGTGATTTCTCGTTTTCTGTTTCTCTGTCTCTCTCTGTCTTTCTGGCAAGCACACGCACCCTACAACAAAACCTCTCAAAACAAAACAAAATGAAAAATAAAAAATAATGAAACAACAACAAAAAAACCCTAGGCTTTGGTGTTAGATGATAATCCTTTCATGTGGGGCAGGCCTGATCACTTAAACTTACTGGCTATGTAACTTTGAGGCCCTCACCCTGATTTCAACCTCGGTTTCCTCATCTATGAAATGGGAAGTCCTAGATAGGATGCAGGATAGTCCTGAGTTGTTGGAAGGGTAATGTGAAATACCTACATAAAGTGCTTATCACTAAAAAGGCTATCCAGTCAAAACACACAGTAAATGGTATCTATCATTATTGGCATTATTTATCTAAAGGTGTTTATATTCTACCGTGTTTACTCCTAAAAAAAAAAAAATCTAAGTGATGAGCAATTTGGGTCATAAAACTTAGAAGGGAGAGATCAGGAGGAGAGAGGGGCTGGGAGCTCATGGGTCCTCACAAAACCACTGAACAAACACTGTGGTCATTCTCACTCATCATCACCACTGCCATCCTAGCCTCACACAATGCTGCATCTTGAAAGCAGACCCAAAGTTCCAAGTACCACAAGTGGTTAATGAACACTACGGAATTTCCCTGACGCCCACTGAAATTTGTAGTAGTAGATCCTGGGCACATCCTATTTATGCAGAGATAACTATGGTTTCACAGGGGATGGATTCAGAAAAATTACCATCAGCCTCCTGGGCCTCATCTCTGTACTATTTCCATCTATTCCCCATCAGTCAAATCCTGTGTGGCTATTCGGAACTGACTTTCCATTTCTACTTCTACTTCCCATTCTTACCTTCTTGTCTAGGTGTCATATGCAATGAAGAAAGACCTTTTACACAACTTCATCGAAGACAACATAAGGTTGCAGTGACAAGTGCAAGTGTTCTGAAGGTACACTATGAGACACATTCTACTTGGTGGTAAAACCCATACCAAGGAATTCTACAAGTTGGTAAAAAGAAACCACAGAATTGTAGCTATCCTTTGTAAATCAATTCAGAACAGCTGTTCCGCATGCACATTTTACATCACACAAAGTTGGAATTAACCAACTTAGTGTATTCTTGGGCTTTAGAGGATTCATCAAACTTTAAATCATTTCCAGAGGCTGATTTTTACTGTTATATGTATTTTTTTCTCGTATACTAATAGCATGTAAATGTTTACAGATACTATTCTTAGAATCTAATTGACTAATTGTTTTAATCATTAATCTTCTGAATTTGCATTTGTAAAAATATTCCAACATTACGAGCCAGCAGATGATGTGGAGGTTAAGGCACTGGATCCCACATGGCCAGCTGTGCAATTTGAGTCCGTTACTTGGTGGCTTAAAAATCATGCAAGGCACGTGTGTGTGCACGCGTCCAAGCTTGTGCACGTACCCAAACTCTGGAGAAGGGACTGCAGCTTGGCCATCTCCTGAGGGAGGGGTGGTATGATTTCTCACTTTCCTATTCTGTCTCTCTCTAGGGAGCACTACAGAAAAAAAAATAGAGAGAGAGAGAAAAGGAAAAAAAAAACAAAAGGAAAAGAAAAGGAAAGGAAAGGAAAGGAAAGGAAAGGAAAGGAAAGGAAAGGAAAGGAAAGGAAAGGAAAGGAAAAGAAAAAATTCCAACAGAACAAAAAAAAATTTTTAAAGACTTATTTATTTAATTTTACTTATTCATTCATTTATTTTCATTTGACCAGAGAAAGACAGACACATAGAGAGAAGGAAAGTGAGAAAGCGAGCCACTAGTTCCAGAACTTGAACTGTGGTTGGCCATGTGGGAGTGTCCATTCCCTTAGCCACCATGCCACATGCTGGTCCTAGAATAAAACTTTTATCTAGAGTTTTAAATAATGTAATTGGCTTTCAAATACAAAAAGTATATCACTAATAAGGAAAAGGGTTCTTTCCAGATGACTATAAAATATTATTTGCTGGGACCAGCAGTTGGCTTAATGGTTATATCACTGGATTCCCACGTAATCAACCGTGGTTTCAGTCCTGGACCCGGTGGCTTAAATCCACTCAGGACATGTATGCATGCCCCAAATCCCAAGAAGAAACTAAAGGAGAAGGGACTGCAGTGTGGCCATGCCCCCCCTGGCAAGCTCATGTGCCCAATGGCAAAAATACCTCTTGAAAACAACAACAACAAAAATATATATATATACACACACATTATTTGCTATTTAAATGAACAGAATGGAGAATTTTATACTCAATTGGATAGCATTTTACATTAATTCCAAAAGTAAAGGAAAAAAATTAAACAGTGTGTTAGAACAGAAAAAAAAAAAAAACTATACATGAATGTTCACTCCATAACCTAGGGAAAGTCTAACATTATTTAATTTTAGTATGGAAATTTCAATTCAATTCAATGAATCTACATTCCACCAGGGCAAAATCTGAGGATCACTGAATATGTCAAAGTTCTGACAAGATAAACACTAGCTATAATTATGTGACTAAGCCATATATATGTCCCCAAGGTGTGGCACATATAGACACATATACAGTACGGAATACTACTCAGACATCAAAAATATTTGCAAAACATATACAAACAGATACATTCCACTCCCCACCAAAAAAGGAAAAAAAAATATAACAGCATAATTTCCTTAACTGCCTTTTCAAAAAGGGATGGGAGAGAAGGGAAAAATGGCAGTAAGAACCAGAAAGATAACTTACAGAACAAATAAATTCACTTTCATTCTAGTATGAGTTACGGTAACCAAATGCAGGGGGTCATTGAAAACATATTCTTAACATGTAGGCATGTTTTCAAAACTGGCTTTCTTACACTGTAATCAAGGCATAGTTGCAGGCTTATTATTTAACAAATCGTAGCAGTACAGAAATGTGTACTTTACATAGTTGTTAGGTCCATCAGAGGGTCATGGGGAAAAAAATACAAGAAAACCTACATGAAAGATACTAATTGGACTAAAATACAAAGAAAGTCAAAGCTCTCCACTTATACTGGGAAACTCTACAAATATGAGACCCGATTTCCTTGAGGACATCTTATTCCTTGGATCATCCCTAGCTCTGGTGAAGAATAGGAAACTAAGTAGATGCTCCATAAATGCCAATTAAGAAGACAGTCTTCCATGTAAATAAACTTCAGGTATTTACAATAAAAATAGATGTTCAGATTAATGATGTTCAAAGAGTAATACCTGGACCAACAGCAGCAGCAACAACTGGGAACTTTTTAAAATGTACATGCTCACACCCTAGTGGCGTCCACCCTCCTTCTCCTCTATATACCTTCCTGGGCTCAGAGATTGAAAAGCCAAAACTACATTTCCCAGAGTCCCTTGAAGCTTTTTTGTCTGGGTACTTTTAATGAGATGAAATTGGATGAGTTGTGGAAAGCAAAGATTTGGAAAGCAGGGGCCACAGTGCTGCTGTTTTTTGCCAGCAAGTACCATCATTGGGAGGAATGAAAATCAGAAATCCTAGGGTTGGGGACAAACACCTGATGCTTTAACAAGCCCTCCAGGTGACCTTCATGCAGTTAGTTTAAGAACCACAGCTTTAGATAATGTCTGATTCTAATTTATAGATTAGGACTTAGGTTCTTAGCTCCAGTTGCATATTTAAGTTACTCAGGGAACTTTAGGTTTTATCAAAGTCCAAGCTATACTATGTCCATGAACAGATGAGTGGATTGAAAAGAAAGATGAGACATGTACACTATGGAATATCATTCAGCCATAAAAAAAAAATGAGACCCTGACATTTGATAGAAATATGGAAGATATACTGCTAAGCAAAGCAACCCAGACTATAAAAGAGAGGCACTGTATATCCCCACTCCATATATACCAAATGTCTTTACTCTATGGCAGAAACTGAAAAATTGGAAGGTATAAATTCAGGGAGAACAACTATGGATACGAGAGACAATGTGGAAGGAAGGTGGGAAATTGGGGAGAGTGAATGGGATATAATCAAGGGGAGAAAGAAAGAAGCAAAACATTTAAGGGACAAAAAAATGGAAAATTACCTGTTGATGATAATGGGTGCAGTAATATCTTTGACTGGACTAATATACCATGTATTCATTCTGAGAGAACCCATTATGTATGTTGTAATGATATACAGTGATTTAATACAAAAAAGTTAAATTGGGGGACCTGCAGATGTAATGTTTACATCACTGTGCTCCCATGTAGAAGATCACAGTTCAAATCCTGGATCTGGCAACTTAAAACTCATGCTGGTCACATTTGCATGCATGCCCAAGATCCCAAGAGAAAACTGGAGGAGAAGGGCTTCTATCATAGCATGGGGGTGATTTCTTGCTTTCTGTCTCTCTGTCTCTCTTTGTCTCTCTGGCAAGCACACACACCCTAATAACAAAGTCTCTTCTTAAAGTAAAAAAAAAAAAAAAAAAAAAAATTAAATTCAATGAAATTTTAAAAAGAAAAAAGGACCAGCAGATGGCATCATGGTTATGTCGCTAGACTATAGAGTTGACCACAGTTCATGTCCCAAACCTGGCAGCTTAAAACTAATGCTGGACACTTGTGCATGCATGTCCAAAATCCCAGAGGAGACTGGAGGACAAGAGACTGAGGTGTGACCATCCCCCCTGTGTGCTTTCTATCTCTCTCTGTCTCTCCACAAGTGCATGTGCCCTATAGCAAAATTTTCTCTCTAAAAAAAAAAAAGAAAGAAAGAAAGAAAAAGCTAAGTCCAAGCTAAACCAAAGATTTAGCAAATAAGAAACTCCAGAATGGGTGTCTTTTTTATTTTTTGAGAGAGATTTTTGAAATAGGGCATGTGCACTCACCACAGAGACAGAGAGAAACAGAGAGACAGAAAGCAAGAAATCACTCCCCATGCAAATGGCCATGTTTCAATCCCTTCTCCATTCTCCTCCCAAGATTTTGGGCATGCGGGCATGCACACATACACACACACACACACACACACACACGCACACATGTGAGTTTGAAGCTACTGGGTCCAGGACTTGAACCCCGGTAAACTATGTGGTAGTCCAGAGATGTAACCATTTCACCACCTGCTGGTCCCTAGAATGGGTGTCATTAAAGCTCCCAAAAAATTATAATGTGTAAGTCATCAGAGAACTACCCCATTAGAACCCAAGGTTCCAATCTCTCCTGCTACTTTACCAACTGCATAGCATCACCCTTCCTCAACAATACTTCCTCAGTTAGCCTCCCAAACCTGGGAAGTCTGAAGGCCAAGGCAAGCACTGACTTCCACTGAAAATTGTCACAAAATAACTATTTACATTATGAGATGAAAACCAGAAGAGGTAGTTCATCAAAAGCAGGTTATTCTGTGTGCTCACACATATGTATGTGTGTGTATGCAAGCATGAAGTGACAAGCAGGAAAAATAGGAAGGATGTTCCTGCATAGAGTTTTGTACCTAAGGAAATAAGTGTACAAAACACTAAATCCTAATTAAACACAGTCTTGGGTGTGACCTAACAACTTGGAAGCTGGAGTCCATCCTCCTTCTCCTTTATTTTCATGAGCTGCAGAGATTAAAAACTTAAAAACTACATTTGTCAGACTCCCTTGCAGCTATGTGATGAAATTGGATGAGATGTGGAAGGCAAAGATTTGGAAGGCAGGGGCCACATTTCTGCTGAGTGATAGGAGCTTTTATACCAGCAAGTGCCATTGTTGCAAAGAGCCAGTTTTCCTGTGGCAACTTCTTGCCCTCTCATGCAAGAAATACTATTATCTTGAAACGCTCCCCATATAGAATGCTGTGGTCTGACTGCATGAGAGGCCATGCTGCCTTCATGGCCTGCTCTGACTGTGAGGCTCTGGAGGTCATTCCTAAGAACTCAACCACAAGTCTATTTACTCACCTTCTTAAAAATTCTGCAAGCCATTTAATATCTATAATAAATCTCTCTGCTTAAATCAGTAAGAATGGATTCTGTTCTTTCCAAGTGAACTCTGACTGATACAATCAGTAATTGTAAAAGAAAGTTTGGAATTCCCTAAAACCACAGTTACCATTAACTTGAGAGGAAGAAAGAGGTGTCTCGTATTAAGGGAATACTTTTTTTTTTTTGGAGAGATTTTCACTATAGGGCGCGTGCGCTTGCCAGACAGAGAGAGAGAGAGACATAGAGACAGAAAGCGAGAAATCACCCTCCCCCAGGGGGGATGGCCACGCCACAATCCCTTCTCCTCCATTCTCCTCTCGGGATCTTGGGCCTGCACACACATGCACCCGGCGTGAGTTTTAAGCCACCAGGTCCAGGACGCGAACCGCAGTCGACTACGTGGGAGTCCAGCGACTCCCTTGCAGCTATGTGATGAAATTGGATGAGATGTGGAAGGCAAAGATTTGGAAGGCAGGGGCCACATTTCTGCTGAGTGATAGGAGCTTTTATACCAGCAAGTGCCATTGTTGCAAAGAGCCAGTTTTCCTGTGGCAACTTCTTGCCCTCTCATGCAAGAAATACTATTATCTTGAAACGCTCCCCATATAGAATGCTGTGGTCTGACTGCATGAGAGGCCATGCTGCCTTCATGGCCTGCTCTGACTGTGAGGCTCTGGAGGTCATTCCTAAGAACTCAACCACAAGTCTATTTACTCACCTTCTTAAAAATTCTGCAAGCCATTTAATATCTATAATAAATCTCTCTGCTTAAATCAGTAAGAATGGATTCTGTTCTTTCCAAGTGAACTCTGACTGATACAATCAGTAATTGTAAAAGAAAGTTTGGAATTCCCTAAAACCACAGTTACCATTAACTTGAGAGGAAGAAAGAGGTGTCTCGTATTAAGGGAATACTTTTTTTTTTGGAGAGATTTTCACCATAGGGCGCGTGCGCTTGCCAGACAGAGAGAGAGAGAGACATAGAGACAGAAAGCGAGAAATCACCCTCCCCCAGGGGGGATGGCCACGCCACAATCCCTTCTCCTCCATTCTCCTCTCGGGATCTTGGGCCTGCACACACATGCACCCGGCGTGAGTTTTAAGCCACCAGGTCCAGGACGCGAACCGCAGTCGACTACGTGGGAGTCCAGCGACACAGCCATCATGCCAACTGCTGGTTCCCAAGGGAACACTTTTTCATTGAAACCAGAGTCACTCATCTCTCATTTTACAATTTCCCTAAGTTCTAACACGTGAAGAACCGTCATTGAGAAAAACGTTACTGCAGTATAAATTAGTGTACAGACAAGATACCATGGGAAACATTCTTTAAACCACAACATTTCTATGTATCAACCCTTAAAAGCTCCTATCATTCAACAGAAGATTTACAAAACATCAGATATTGCAAATGTCAACCCACTACACGATTACAGACAGGTCATTCAGGGGTACTGGTGATGTTTGTCAGAAGGATTCAGCAGGTTGTGACATATGATGAACTTAAATTTAACTCTGCTCTCATGTAAACAAACATTAAACAACTAGAAAGCCATCATCATTAAAATTCTGGTGTTAAGAAGCAAAGTGTAACAGCTGAGAAAAAATGGTGATATTTTAACTGTGGGTTTTATTATGACAAAAAAGCTTTAAGCATACTAGATTTAGATTTTACTATTATTATTAAGCTATAGTTAACATTCCAGCAAATGTTCCCAAGAGTGAAAAATTGATAAGAGACAGTATGAATCTCTTCTGAAATAGATTTTGTTTTTATTTTCAATTCCTTATAAAGACAGTAAAAGATGGTTGCTCACACTGACATAAGCAGACATCAGAAGCTTTAGAGCTTCAGTTTCTCCATCTATAAAATGGTCAGAATGATAATAAAGACTATCTTGTCTATTTCATAAAGCTATCCAACAACCAATAAGAATCAAGAAAAAGTGTTTCATCATTCCTAAAGTGATGAATAATGTCAGTAGTGACTCTTTGGAGTTGGATTCTTTTCTATTTAAAGCAACCTGATAAGGCTATGTGATATTTGCAATGCCAAAAATGAATAAAAGGCAAGAAGGTTCAATATATTGATCATAGAAATAACAAAAAAAGACAAGCTAAGAAGTAAAGGTTCATTAAAATACTACTGGATGATCGTAGTCTTGTTAAGAAGGCTGGAGATGGGAACCAGCAGTTAGCGTAATGGCTATGTCACTGGACTCCCACGTAGTCGACCGCGGTT